>NC_080717.1:21972055-22281775 GCF_019097595.1 Hemibagrus wyckioides
TGAAAAGTATTCATTATATCAGTAGTTGTTATAAAAGAATTATATTTAGCTAGTAGCATGGCAGGAGATACTGTATGTAAGTCTTAGGAATTACTGCTTAAGACTTAATTACTATAAAGAGTGAACTGCTCCTGACATACATACTGAGTGTTATGGTAGTTTTTTAGTAAGTAGAATAACTGTTAATGAAGAACCACTTGCTGTTTGGTTCTGAAAACATTGAAAATGTTTTATGTATACATATTAAAAATGATTCTCATACTTTCTGGTTGGTCGATGTAGCAGTACACATCATAGTGTTCATCTGCAGGCCTAAGCCCAAAAGAGATAACCCCAGAAGCATTGTTTTGATCACCAAAGCACTCTTCAGGATAGACATTAGGGTACCTGCCAAGAACACAAGGCGAAGAAATAGGAGTAACTTTCCACTATCCATAGAACATTATGATCATTATACAATCTACACAATACTTTGAACAAGATAAATTCATGTACATTTGTTATTCTTTGACATTTTGGTCTTTTATTGCTAAATTTATAATTAAATTTATTTTTATTGCATGAATTATGATGTACAAAAAAAATAAGGACCTGACAGACTGGTCTTGGAGCCAGCCAGGGCTGCACTGATGCAGGCCAGCCTCATAGGCTGCCTGCAACTGCTCGGGTGTGGCAATTTCAGCTCCCTGTCTCATACAGATCGACTGAGCCTCATGAAAGGTGAAATTGCTGCGTGCTGAACCTGACTGGTAGTAGAACACCACTCCTTTAAATTCTGGAACTTGGTGGAAAAAAAGATAGTGTTAATAAGCAGTTGGATTATCTGAATTAGAAGTTATCTAATAGTTTGTACATAGCTCATATGCTAGGAACAAGTTAAAAAAAAACAGTAACCAAATTTTTAAACTGGACTAGATTCATGAGGAGTTTCTTACATTTAAGTACTTTTACTTTCCAGCAACTTGCTCTCACTCACCAATGCTGACATTCTCTCTGGGTACCTCGTAGCCCAGATTAGGCCGAGGTGGAGCTACAGGGATCACATCCTCGGTGACATTCTCCAATACAGTAGTAAAGAAAGAAGGGGGTGGCACCATGGTGGTAACCCAGGGCTCGCTGACAAACTCCCCTCGAACTTCGACCTGAGTGGTGACACTCTCAGGATAGGCAACTGGACTGGAGCTGAAGGTGTCCACACTAATCTCAGTGTCTGTGGTCATGTGAATATCAGGTACTTGGGAATGGAAGTCTGTGGTCATGTAAATCTCAGGTACTGGGGTGTGGGTGTCTGTGGTCACATGCACACCAGGTACTTGAGGGAAAGGAGTGAGTACTTTATCCTCTCCTGAGTAGTGAGAGACATGCATTAGTTGCAGTGGTGTATTTTCAGGCACCATAGTATGTCCAGTTATTAAATGTACACATGTATATATGTGTATATGTATAAACATGTTATTACAAAATGACATAGCCAGGGTTAGTGTACATACCCTCATAGCAGATGGCATCAAAGTAAGAGTCTGGGTGGGGGTATCCTGTCTGATTCGGAAAACGGTACACAGTCCGTACACCCAGGAGACCCCCACCACACTGAGGACGGGCAATGTTGATAGGGTATCTCACACTCCTATCTGCTAACCACCCAGCATTGCATACATCCATTCCACCTTTCCAGGCCAAGTACAGTTGTCCTGTGGTCGCCAGTTGGGCTCCGAGTTTCCCACATTGTTCAGATGCCTCCGAAAATGTAAACTTTTCCGTGAGCATGGAGTAGAAAACTCTGCCTAGGGATCACATGGTTGACGTTGTAAAGTGAAAACCCAAGTAGTGAATTAAGAAACTTAAAATAAAAAAATATCTAATAAATATCAATTATTACCAGACATCTTCTCTGCAAAGCAATACACATCGTAGGTCTCATTAGCATCTCTGATTCCATATGTTCGTACACCTGGAAAATTTTCCTTGTCTCCAAAGCAAGGTTCCCTGGGCTCATGAATGGGATACCTGAGGAACATATCAACAGTGTACTCTTAAGAACAGAGGTGTACAAAAACAAATATTTGAAGTATATTTGAAAGAGAAAACAAATGCAGGTTTTTTTTTTTGTTCTCTTTGGGACAAACATAAATAGTAAAAACAAATAAATGAAAAAAAGATTCAAATCCATTAATTTACGGTACATGCTTAAGCCAATTATTATTTATAATTGTGCGAGTGTATAAAGTTTATTTATTTGTTTCCTTACATATTTTTTTTGTTTTAATTAACTTATATAACTTATATAATTAACTTTTTTTCCCTTTAGGAATAAAACTGCAGACATTCAGCAAACAAAGCCTGTGTGAAAGGCAAAGGACAGACGCACAGTACCTGACAGTTTGATCTGAAAGCCAGCCTGCATCACACTGGTGAAGCCCGTCATCATAAGCAGCTTGCAGCTGTTCAGGGGTCGCAATAACGGCACTGTTCTGGATGCAAGCTGCTTTGGCCATGTCAAAGGTCAGGGTGTAACGGCTGGTTATGGCCCGGTAGTGGAACACAATGCCTGGGAAAAGAATGACTGCCAACTTAATATTCCACATTAAGAGGTTCATATGAAACAAGACAAAATAACCAAAACAGTACAGATATTTATTTGAACATTTTACTTTCTGTAAGATGTCTGGAGGATTACCTTGAACGTTCATCTCCACTGAGTCATAGTTGTCCACAATGCCCTGCATGACCTCACATCGGTATGTCCCAGAATCGCTGGAACGCAGTTCTGAGATCTCTATGGAGACATCTGTGGGTACTGATGGATAGTTCACCATGGTCACCCGGTCCAAATAATCTGTCTCAGTGTGTATTATTCCCCCAAATGCCACCAGGATGAGGCTTATTTTGCCTTTGTTAATATAGCTCCACTTGATGCGTTGTGATAGAGGAGCAATAGTAGGGGCTCCAGGGTCATGGTCTGCATTGTCCCGGAAATAGCAGGGGATAAACATCTTTCCACCAAGCAGGGGGCGCAGTGGCGGCTCCACAGGGATGCTAACACTAAGGGGACTGTCCTCATCTGGCAAGACAGGTTAACTGACCACTGTTACACATGCAACTACAGTGAAGCACAACATAATTCACAGTTCTCTGTAATAACCCAATAACTCTTTTCTATGTCCACAAGGGCACACAGTAATAGTGCTGTATGCACAAAAAATAACCAAAATCTATAGCATAACTGATACCAAGTTAATAAAAACACATAACTCACCATTTACTGGTCCAAACATTACTGTTGCAGAGGAGATACTGAGGCAGGCACATAGTAGAAGAAAGGCAGTCATGGTTTACCTATAAAAAAAAAGAAGATATAGCTTGAGAAAGGTTATTTATCATGCAGAATTACGCATGTTAAATATATCAATGCAAATAAATTTGCATACTGTAGCTTATGACCATCTAAAAGAGAAGAAAGAATGTCAGCATGAAAGATCGATTTTTAATCATGCTCTTTGTATATTCAAAGCGTTAATTTCATTATTGCTTCCCATGTACGTTAGAAAACATAATCTGTTTAGTGATAATGGCTTCTCTGTTCAAAACTGACCGCCTGGCTATAGCTCAGTTTTTGCCTGAATAAAACTCTTTTAAATGCACTGAGCAGCTTTCCTTTGGCAGGATCCTCACGGAGCTTTCTGTCTAAGACTCCTAATGGTACCGGAAGAGGCTGGTGTTTCCTGGCAAAGGATCAACAGAATCTAAATCAACTATCACCCACTGATGCCAGAGCCCAATCGAAATTTGCTTAGTTTTTATCGCTTTTTCTTTAACAGATGTTTGATGTTTTTAAAAAGCCATTTGATTTACTCTAACCACAAACAGGCTGTCTACAGTTAAATGTAACACTACATTTAACACATTTTAACACACAAGTCACATTATTCAGCAACTGATATGAATTAGGTATAAAATCCATTGTGGAAATAGTGCTGTTAGTCTGGACATGTTGAAAGGTGAACTGAAGCCAAAAGGAAATTTACATGTGTGTAAAAGCTGATAAATTCTCATGAGCTCTTGCTAAATGGTCCAACTAATATAGAAATCCAGGTCAACGCCTAACACCTGGCTTTTAGGAGAAACACATTCCCTGAGTTCCTCATCCTTTGGGACTTTAAGGCTCACTTTTCCTCTCCGTCAGAGATCAATGGCGATAAACTTCAGTAGGCCAGCCAGCTTCCTTACTGACCGGCTAACAGGTGCAGCTTGCTATTTTACTGTCATCAACAGAAATGAGCAGATTATCAATTAATAAGTGCTCTTTAAAAAGACAACATTCATTTGGCTACCTACTTCAGTCGAAACTGGGGCCAAGCAACAGATGGAAAACTCAACTATTCAGAAGGGAATTTATCAAGCAATGAAAACAACAGCTGCATGAAAACAAATTTTCCTTTTTATGCCTAATGATAAGTCCAAGAGAGGAGACAACACATTTAATCTGGAGAATGTAATTCATTGTTAGACAGCGCATCCTTGAGATGACATGTGAAATTCATATCCTTGTGATTGAACGAAATAAGAACATTAATTTTTCCTTAATAAGATTGAATTGTTCTGCTGGACTTGGTTTCAGGCTACAAGCCCTAATAAGCATCTAGTCAGCAAATACTATGGCCAGCTATGTGATACATGCTGACTGTGTCAAATCGCACAACTTCTAATGAACAGTCGCACTCACAGTTCAAAAAATGCTACTTCATGTCTAGGCTTGTACTCGGAGCTCATCGGTTTGGGGAGGAGCAAGGGGTTGAGCTACTCTACAGTGTCTTCATTCACATGGTGTGGTGTGTTCTTTTCACATCAGGTAAAGGCCAATAAGCAGAGGTCTGTTCGAGCATGGGCTGAGGGCTGTGTGATGGCCAAGGTAAACACCTCGCTGTGTTCCAGAGGAGGCCTTCACCCAAAAAACAGCCCAAGAGACCCACATGCTCAGAACACTGTCAACATTCATCTGTATACACACACACACACACACACACCAAGTAGCCCAGCCAGCTTCAGGACCACTTACAGAGGCAAGATGCATTGATAAATTTAGATCTATGTAGATGAAAAAGTCAGCAATTTGTATGTGTCTTTTCATATTACACGTAAACATAAATACACACATACTGTTTCAATTTTTTTTTGTAGTTTTTAGAGCTATACATAGAATATTCCTGTAGAAGTGGTTTCCCTCTATAGAAAAGCTACTTACTGTAAATCAAATTTTTCATGTTGCACTGGGATAGTACATTTATACTTTAGGATATACTTTAAGACAGTAGCAAATAATGTATAATTATAGTTCCTCAAATCTGTCGCAAATCATCAGTACTATCAAGCAGTTTTATTTTACCTTGCAACTTATAAAATTAAAGATGAGCTAAATATAATCGCAATATAAATATAAGGTCCTGATCACTGAAAAGTAATCGAGAAAATAAATAAGTACATAAATGAATAAGCAAACAGATAAATAAATGAAAAAATAAATACACCCAGGTTAAGTAAGTTTTAAACCAAAAAAGGAAATAATATTTTATATATTTCTATTTTACATTTCATATTCAAATCGTTCTTTATAGTGATTATTATAGGCATATGAAAAAATAAGAAAACAAATATCAATCAATGCACAGATCATATCACAGAAACTCACCAGATTACTTCTGTCCTTTTAGCACGATCTCTTAGTGCAGGGCTTTAGGTCCTTACAGTGACCCAGGCTTAGAAGCAGCTTGCTGTTGGTTTGCTGGTCTTTTGGACTGCTCGCCTTCCCTGTGTGTGCTGTGAGCAGAAAGAGGTCTTATTCAAATTGGGCACAAGTTTAGCAAAGTGCCAAAGAGAGAGAGGGAGAGAGAGAGAGAGAGAGAGAGAGAGAGAGGGAGAGAGAGAGAGAGAGAATAAAAAAAGAGGGGGTATTGGTAACTGTTCCTGAATTCCGTTATTTTATTTTTTTCACTTTTCAAGGCTTGGTTTAGATACAAAATGAAGACTGTTACTGAGAGAGCACAGTTTAGATTTAAATACAGCCAATTGAGACACAAAAAATAAATTATCTAAACCGTGCATGTGGAATTTCTTACACTTTCTCACAGTTTCATCGCTGTTAGTTAGTGCCACAGAGAAAACATTAAAGAGTACAGAATGGCAATAAAATAAGGAGAAATAATAATAAGAATAATAAGAATAAATCTGGAATACAAGTATTTAAGGATTTCATAACTGGCACTTCATCTAATCCTGTGACTGTTTTATTAAAGGCAGGTACATTTGCTGGATAAACCAGTTAATTCTATTGAAAAAAAGGTCAAGTGAAAGACAAATGTGTGTTTTTACAGGTGCTTACATAGATCAATCGAGATGTAGGCCATTTCTAATTACATCTGGATTCTTTTCACTAAAGACAAAAGTGACTTTAGGTAGATTTCCTAATGTTTAGATGGTATATTTCAAAGGAAGTAATAATAAAAGCTGAAATATGATGTCCAAAAACATACATAAGTTCTATTACACTATGTAACATGATTTTTGCTAGTGAATGACATTTTCCAATTACTCTTGATGGAAAATTATATTAATAAAATAGCCATTAAGCCCCTTGAAGTTTGGGTTTGGGCTTTTAAGAGAATGAAAACCTCAAAATTAGCCCATTTTACTAAAAAAAACTGCCCAAAACTAACCAACTTTCATGGATAAGATGGGTTTTTTCTCTTTATTTGGGTTATAAAGAATTGGGAAATAACACTCATTTCCCAGGAACACTTATTTCCTATTTGTTACATAGTGTTATATACGGTATGTACAGTTTATAGTATATGTTTCAGTCTCTTTTTAAACTCCAGACTGACAGTAAAACGGAAGGAAACCACTTAGGTGGAAGTTCACACTCACACTGCCTTTCTAGGTTTGCAGTGTCACAGACACCCACACAGAAAAACATGTACATGTACATTACTCACACTTACACAGAGGTTGTATAGATTTCCTGTACATGTCTGTGAAATATTATATGATGGTAAAGTCCTTGCCTTTGCATGTAGTGTAATGAAACATGCATTACTATATTTCTGTTAATTACTACTACAGTGTAATGGACAGGAAATACTGGGTCATATTTCAGAAGATCATATCATACAATTGACCTACCAATGACTTCAACTCATTAAATACCAAAGTTAGAACATTGTAACTTTCAAAATTGTACATGGTGTATAGATGAAACATAAGAAAGTGCTGGATAGGCACATAAAACACCCTTGAGAAGATTTCTCAACTAAACATCAGTCTACTTCTTATGGGACAGGAATTTTTCACACCAAGACTACAATCATCCCCTGACACCCTCCCTACTCGCCCACCCTCAAAACTCTGTCTTTCTTTTTATGCATCTTGGGAACTCTGGGAACTCCAGTCATGGACAATTTATGTCAGGTTCTCCTTGTTCTTACAAGAAATGTGTCTGAAGAAGGCTTTGTTAATTAGCCAACAAGTTCAATCAGGCCTAGGAAGCAAGAGAAACACTGGGATTAGTATTGGGAAGCACTGTAAATACGGTCGAACCTTTCTGTACCAGTGTTGGACAGGACTATCATACTGTTATATAATGTACATGTAACGTACATGTGTATGTAAAGATTGAATTAACTCTGCTTTTTTATCAGCGTCAAATGATCAGGACTAGTTAGAGAACCTTAGTCGTCCAGCATCTAACAGTTTGCACAATTCCAGCATCAGAAACCTGCCCACAAAAACATTTGATGTAATGCACAAACCAGTCTCTGTTGGTACCTTGCCGAAAGTAAAAACACAGAGCTCATATATGGTAGGAAAACTATGTTATTTTAAACTCAGTCCCCTTTGAGAACAAAAATATCTGTTTTACTGCAGAGAACCATAACTACATGTTTCTCATTCTATTAAAAACATTATGGCATACCATGGCCCGCTTCGTTATTTTGTTATATTCAAATGTGTAAAATGAAAGAAAAACAAATCTCCAATCATTTTTTTTGGAACAAAATTATAATTTCAAGTGAAATAACTCATAGGGATAATACATTATTAAAACATCATATTCATGCAACTTCATTGTTTTAAGAAAACTTTTTCATATATCTATGAATTGGCATAAGTCTTATGGACAGTAGATGAGGCAGTGCTGAATGCCTTATATGACTGCTTTGTGCCCTAGCCATTTTTCTCATCTTGCCCAGTGGCTGTGAAATTAGCAGAGGAAAACATTTTCACTTTTTCCTTCTTCTCAGTCTCTCTTACTTCATAGAGGAAATATCTAACAGCCCAGTTGCTGCTGTTCTAATGACTCTCAGTCTCTGTCTCTGTTGCTGTAGCTACAGGTAGCTAGGTTCTATCAAAATAGAGATATTGATTCACTTTATACCTAGATGCTATTCTAAATATTTAAAATTTAGTCATGCCTATAACACAATGTAGTAAATAGGGCCCGCAGAGTACAAATGATCTATTTTCTCCATTTCATATGGTAATCCTGCATGAACCTGCCCTGCTGCTGTGACACCACTGTGGACTATTTGTCATGAACCTCAAGTGCAAAAAAAAAAAAAGGAAAGCAAATTAGATGTAAAAGGTCTGGAAAATTTCTAGTTTCTGTCTAGTATATTATATCATAGTGCTTCATTGTTCGAAAAATTAGGGGGTCGGAAAAATAAGCCTGTAAGGCCCGACTATGAGGTCTGACTTAACAGCATTATTAATGACAGTTCACTGGCCTTGCAAACACACTGAGGAGTTTATGGAGTCAGAAAGTTACTAGAGCAAAAACTGGCGACCCCTGACCCCCTACCAATTACTGGCTTGTGTGTAAGTCATTACTGTATGTGTTTGTGTGTAATGGGTGAAAGAGTTCATCAGGACCAAGTATAGGACCCAGGAGAGGCTTAAAACTTTACAAACAAAGAATGTCTTAAGATCAGCCAGACTGTGCGTAAATGATATTTATGTTCAAATTTTCACTCTGTGTGTGTGTGTGTGTGTGTGTGTGTGCGCCATATAGTTACATTTGAGTCAAACCTATGAACCTGATGTGTGCTTCATGATTACTAATACCAGTCTAATATTGCTTTAGTGTGAACTATGGCTCAAAATTGTAACATTTGTACTTTTGACTGCTTTGTAACTAGACTTTATATATTTAAGCTGCCCTGATTACTAATACTTATCGCAACAATTGTGTGTCTCTGTCTATAATTAGTGGAATCTTTTCATTTCAAATCCTAATTACATGTGCCTGACCTCATAGTTGCTGAAAAGCTTTCCATAAGTCATTTTGCAAGTAGGAGATTTGGAAATGAAAATGATATTTGACTGTTATTGCCCTTGACAGGTTGACAGTTTCCAGGCCCCTTCCCAGTTCCAGGTTGGTAACTCTGTATTTCTTTAGGAACAACTTAGTTAGGTTATAAAAACTAACTTAGGTTGGTTTTATTACAGACATTTACATCATAGTGGAATTGTCAGGAAGACACCTAAATAGATCAGTCTGCATAGCTAACTAAGTAATAAAATAGTGGAAAATTGGAAAATCTAATGCAAGTTTAATCATCTACCATGTGAATAAATTTAACTGTAATGTAATATTTCAGTAATTTGAATAGGAAAAGGTGCGTCGAAAATAATATAGTGTCAAAGTGATGGATTGTGTCAGGTACTGAGGTCGAGAAGTACTCTGTATTTCTTTGTTCTTTTACTTTTAAACCTATTGCAATAATCATATCTTTGTCTATATCTTTCACTACTGAACCACCATTTCAGCAGATCCAGGCCAAGTAGTAGCACAGTTAGAAAAGGTCTGGTAACCAGGCTGATTAAGTGACAGACAAAGCTTCCTCTCTTTTCAGTGTTCTGCAGTGTCCTCAATCCCCTAACACACTGCTGGTGGTAAAGCTGTTTGTGCATGCCTTCTCTGTTTATAAATTATTTTTAAATAATAGATGTCTGTCTTTAAAAAAAGTGTATAATGAAAATCGAAGGTGAAGCCATCGGAAACGATGCCTCATGCTGACGTGGCCTCATGAAGACTGTTTACAGGGGAGAATCTCTTTGAGGTGACAAATTTCAACCTCGTGGAAAACTGCTGATCTGATGTTTTTCAGGTCTGAAGGATGTCTGTGTATGATATATAATAAGCTGGGTTGTGGCTGAACACTGGAAAAGTAGGACATTTTAAATAAACAGCTCTGTTGCAGCAGGTAAAACAAAACAGTGGACACGACACATAAGCAAGAAACTTCCATTTTTTCTGGTATTCGTCTCACTTTATTGCTGCTAACGTCGAACAATATGTTTTCATTAGAAGTCTGACATTGCTACAGTAATAAAGTAAATAATCAAACAAATAAAAACAACGAAATGTTAGAAATCAATTAATTCATTAAGAATCACGCTCACCATTCCATCCTTTATAATCAAGTTTCTTACATCATAAATAAAACAAGTTTCCTTAAAACACACTCTTAGGATGACACCTTTTTAAGTGTATGACATTTATGACATTCAGATGGAAAAGAAATTATTATTACTTTTGTATAATAGTCACAATATCCAAATGAAAATAGTGTAACACAGTAAATGAGCTCTTTGGTGTCTAAAGAGCTGTGGTACAAATTGCTATATATGCGTGTCATATTTTACTGGGGGTTTTTTTATGAATGACTTATAGTATTGTGTTTTTCCATGTTCAGAGCAGTAGCAGCTGAGAATGCACAAAAATAATCTACACATGTTTATTGTTTGTTGCTGTTGAATTCAACATTAAAATTCAACACAACCTTTCATTTATATTTTGAAAAGAAAAGAAAAGAAAATGGCTCGTTTTGGATTTATTATAAATTGAAAAATACATAACAGCTAATTAACTTTAATGAGATGCATGTGAACAACAGGAAAATGCAAAAAATTGGAAATGGAAAATGATTTTGTTGCTTTGACTACCTTGACACCTTGATTATCTTCACAGCATCAAATGCATGTTCTTGTGCCTGCTCAAGACCCTTCCTTGGTGATCAGCCCATAAAAAAAGCTGTCCTCATTGACCTTTCGCAGGTAAATCAGCTAGAAGCAGGCAGCTCTCTCACTCTCCCTTCTCAAGCACTGTCTCCTCTTCATCAGTCACCTCCTGAAAAGCACAGAGGTGTAGCACCACTAAACAGACTCTCTTTGACTCATTTCCCAGCTCTTCTGCTCACTGGGGAATTGACACAGTCCATCAGGGGAAAAGTGGTCATTTACAGTGTTCCATTTAAAATGAATAGAGGCTTTATGGAAATGGTTCAGGAGTAGAACCCTGTTACTGTACATGGTCCTGGAGTTAATGCCTTACAAGATATGTTGAAGGTGTTTTAATGTAATGCATGTTCGTATATATTGGGTCATATTCACTGGACTCATATGTCATGATCATTAGAAAAACAGGAACGATTATATGTCTTGTGTTTATATCTATCAGACACCTTGCAGAATAAAGATTCATTCGATCAACCATGTTATTGTGGTCAACAGTGGTTCTGGAACCGATCTCAGGAATACTGGCCAAAGAGGAGAGGTCTGATGCAAAGCTTATACATACTATGTTGCCAAGGACATATAATATATTTTGCAAATGGAGCCCTCTGCTGCTCCCTTAAGCCTGGGATGCCTTACTGTAAACTATATTACATAATCATATAGGAGAGAGAGAGAGAGAGAGAGAGAGAGAGAGAGAGAGAGAGAGAGAGAGAGAGAGAGAGAGAGAGAGAGCAGATATACACTGAGACAGAGAATTGTGTATTGCGTAATATCCGGACTTTGGGTAATACTTACATTGATACTCACTAGGCTATAACTTAATGGCAGAAAGCTAAAGACATAATAACTGTATTTATCATTTTACATTAAAAGATAAACTTTGGGGATGACTGTTCGAAGTGGATGAACTTACCTTCATCGCCAGTGCTGTAGGTGGCAGTCATTAAGTCTGATAGTGTGTGTCTGTACTCACTCACATGCCTCCCTCAAAAGAAAGAAGTAGGATACGTCCAAGAACACACACTACCGTACTAACTAGTATGTTGAAACACTACACCACTTTAGGTGTCCTACTACTTTTCACATACTACTTAGTAGAGTAGTGTGCGTTTTTGCTTGTACTCAGAAGTCAGTCCGTGTGTGGTTTTTTTTTTTTTTTCTGTCTGAAGCTTTACATTTGGCAACAGACAAGGAAGTTGTCGCTGTCATCAAATCAAGCCCCCTTCTCAACAAGTGAGTATATCGCACTCTCGGTAACTTCTTGCTGTACTCCATCTTATTCTAATCAGTGCATCATGATGTCCTGATAACTTTTTTTGAACTTTTTGAAGAACAAAATGATTTGACAATATAGCTGAGTGCCGGACGGATTAGACTTCACGTGACACTAAAATAGTTGCTAATGAGAAAGTTGGTATTCTCTATATGGATTATTTCCCCACTTCATTCGTTATTTCTTAATCATTACTGAACACATTTTCTTCCCATGAAGCAACTTCCTCTTTAGCCGTAGGGAAGAAATCGCAGAAATTGCTGGTGTGCAATTTGTTTCCTTTTCCTTAAACATGAAAAGTATAATAGCTGGAAAGGAAGGAAGAAAGAAAGTGCGGGAAGTACGGCTTCAATGTCATTTGGGCATATTATATTAAATCATAATAATGAGGTGGTTGCATATCCTCATGCTTCATACCGATAAAAACTTTGGAGTCAAATGTCTTCATACGAAATATATAGTGCACTAGATAGGGTGCACGAGCCATAATTTCACGCCCTTTGTAGTGCCCTTCCATGCAAAGGAGGAAGTCAGTGGCGATTCAGCCCAGTAAGGGCTGTTTAATGGCATCTAGATGCGCGCGAGACACCGGACGAGCGCCTGCGCCTCTTCGAGTGCATCCGTGTCGCTCTTATCACTGCACGCGCTGTAATTCGCGCGCGCGCCCATTAATAGCCAGTGTCCCATTCTGACTGTGTGAATTTCTGTCATACTCAGTACCCTCTATAATTAGTGCATACACCAGCCAAGTGTAACAGGGAAGAGGCAGGGGGAAATTAGGAACATCACATACATTCACTTTAAACTTGGCTATTTTTAGAACAGCTGCCTCACTTTAATGTAGTCTTGGCCTACAGTGTGACTATGCCTGTGCTTTAGTGAGCAGAATAGTTCATTCTGTATGCTAGCATATTTATAAAAGCAAAAATGATAGATACGGTGTATATGAAACCAAAAGGGAACAAAAAATCAGTATGAATCTACTTTGGAATCAGTACTGTGGGCCTATATCAATTATGTTACATTACGTTTTAATCTAATTTACAATTTCCAGCCAGTTTTCGGATTCCTGGGTTTCTTATGAGCACCTTGACTTCACTTAACCCTTTGAATGCACTCTGTTTACAGCACCACTATGTAATTTACTACATTATAACAAAATCATAAGGAATAGTCAGGGTTCTGCAAGGCTGATGGAAAAGCAGTAGAAAACAGTACAAGCCTATGGTCTGCTGCAGAAACCACATATTTCCACATTTATTGGTAGTTTAGTGGATAATTAACCTTGGAGACATGAAGGGTGCTTCTTCAGCAGCTTTCACAGTTTCTTGTAATTTCAAGAGCAGTACATTTCCTCACTTGAAACAAATGACAACATTGTGACGCCAACTACCATCCCTCTGGTCCACCCTCTTCTGAGTAATGGTGTTACGTGGTATACTGTCAAAGCGAAAATTTGTGGTGAAAGAAACACAACAAGAAGATCTGTATTCAGGGATCATAACCAGTGTTAGCCGAGCAGAGTTAATCAGAGGGTAAATCTGGGTTACATTCTTAATACTTTGTCTTACTATTTGATTACACATCACACTGTGTAGTAGTAACGGTGCTATGGCATTAGTAGTCTGGTTAGCTGGCTATCTAACTCCCTACCTCCCTTCAAACAAAACCCATCCTTGTCCTTGGACAATATTAATAGTTCAACTAATTACTATCATTTTAATAGCTATCAGAGAACCATATTATTTGATGTTTTTAAATCCCAAGTTGCTAATTACTCTCCGCTTGTTTTATAGGAGCTATGATTTGAAAGCTGTTAATGCACTGGCAATCTTTGTAATGATAATAGAGGTGTTTTGCAGGATATGATCTCAAAGCCCACGGTGTTTGGCTGCAATTGGCAGGTTGCTTTGTGTGAAAGACTATGGCAGCACTATAGTCTATGGCATGTGGTTAAACTGGCTGCTAATCTGCCAGAAAAAGGCTTGCAGGCAAAGCTTGGGATTTTCTAATTTAGAAAGATTGGAGAACAATTACATGCTGTCATGGGATTTATTTTTCCTTAGAAAAAGGTTGGGTCTATGTAAGGTTGGAAAATTACTGAAAATAACAAACACAATATGTTTTGAACATGGCATAAACGGCTACTTAGTTACTTTGAGATGTTTGCTTTTGGATATTATGCAACTTGACCAGGAACTGCCAGTTCGGGGTAAACTCAGAAAAGGCTGGACTGTTCAGAGTGTACACACAACAAGAAGGCTATCTTTTAAATTCGTTTATTTACTTTTTTTTTTTTCTTTTTTTTTTCTTTTCCAATTTTCTAGTTATTCATACTGAGTGTCCATCTAAGGCCAAGGTTTTGGTTCTATTTACAACAGTCACTTGTGTATGTTGCATCAACCATTTAAAAACACCTTATTCAACAAAGACTACATTATGAAAAGACTGAAGTTTTTTGACCAAATCTATTTGATTTATGTTCTGTGTATCGGTAGAGATGGTGAAATTTTAGGTGTGTGACAGTTGAGTGAGCATGTAAAATCAAGTCTCTGCCTTCTCCAGTGTAAACAGAGGTTTAAGATAGCAGTTCCTGTAATAAAGCCAAGAAGATAAGTAATGGGTTGTGCTTAGTTTCATATGTTGTAAAAAGCCAGCCTTCACCAATCGGCTCCATATCCCTCAGTCACAGTGATTTGCAGTTTTGTTGGACTATCCAATGTTTTGATGGACATGGCTTTGGAAGGTTTTGATGGACACTTTAAGTGGCTTTGGAATGGACTCCGGTTTCGTTAGGAATGTTAGTTAGTTGTAAGTCCTTCACCATTTATTTATAACTGTGTTTATGTATGAATATTTAAACGTGGTAGTGTTGCAGGACACAAGAATAGCTTCCACTTTGATTAATATTAGCTGTTAACACTTACACAAGGTGATGAGTTATGTTTGGGAACCAGAGACATTTGATCTTTTTCCCTTCCCTCCCCCAGTTTGCTTCACCGAGGGTGTTTGAGCTATTCCTAGGCTGTGTGTATTACTCACTCACACACTCATACTCACACAGACAGAGTTAATGTTCTATAGCTTAGCACAGAAACAGATTGGCCTGCATTAACCTTAAAAAATTGAGCACAGTTGAGTGACTACAAATGAAAACTTCATGAAACCAAAGCATACATTTTGGCTGCTTTTGCTAGCACGTTTTCTTCTATTTTTATGGTGTTGACTGCAAGTTAGTGTCTACGTAATAGCATGCACTATCTATATGGAGGCTGAAACATGATACCGTGTACTGTAAAGTGTCAGTGCCTATCTAAAACTAATTTGCAATCTACAGCCTTTGTTTTTTATTACTAATAGTCACTTTGCCTTACTTTTGATTTCTCATTTATTGCAGAATGACACTGTAATTTCCTCCCATTTTTCTGAGCCCTGAACTATGGAAAGATGATTCTGGAAAGAGATCAAATGATCAGGACAGAACATTCTTGAAATCACCTGATGAGAAGAAACGAAAGTTCCCCTTCTGTACCCTGACTTGTTTCTGATGGTGATTGCTGGCACGTGATGGTACAATGGAGCTTGCAGTGTTTGTCTGACACGTGCATGGCATGTCAGAGTCAGAAGGACAGGTGGAGGAGGAGGTCTGCAGCGAGGTTACCCGTTTCCTGGTAGGTTTTGAGGACCATGCGCGCAGAGAACTGGAGGGTGGAAACATGAAGAACATTTCAGAACCGTATGATGAAGAGGAGGAGGATGACGATCTGGTAAAGACATTATAGTTATTCATCTTATACTACTAGGGGTAGAGGATATCAAAAATAGAACAAATACTTATCAGAGATGTTTCTATGGGATATGTATTACAATATTTAGATTATCTAAGAAACTAGCAAAATAGCAGAGTTTAAAAAAACCCGGTGAAATTTTGTTATAGTAGTGATAAACTCGGCACACTCGCTATTCATTTGCAGCAGGAAATTGATCAAACTTTGCAGAATTTGATTCACCACTTGCTGTAATGCCATGATTTCACCCATTGACATCAGGATTCAGAGCGTCAGATTGTGGTGGGCATCTGCTCCATGATGAAGAAGTCCAACTCCAAGCCTATGACCCAGATCATGGAGCGCCTTTGTAAGTTTGAGTACATCACTGTGGTCATCTTCCCTGAGGACGTCATACTCAGTGAACCAGTAGAGAATTGGCCTTTGTGTGATTGCCTCATCTCCTTTCACTCCAAAGGTAGCACACATGCTTGAGTACATAACACTTATTAGTAGTAATTTTCTAATAATAATCCTGTTACTGTAAATCATGGTTGCTCTTTTTCATGTATGTGAAGGATTTCCCCTGGACAAAGCAGTGAGTTATGCCAAATTAAGGAACCCTCTTCTCATCAATGATCTGAACATGCAGTATTTCATTCAGGACAGGTAGATAAGATCTATCTAAATGTTCTGAGGTTTAATGGTGTGCTATTCCTATGTTTTAAAACAGCCTTCTGAATATTTGTGGTTTTAGGAGAGAGGTATACCGCATTCTGAAGGAGGAGGGTATTGACCTGCCACGTTATGCTGTCTTGAACCGGGACCCTGACCGACCAGAAGGTAAGTGCAGTGTATCCAAAGTACATGAAGAAATCTTCATCTTCTGGCTCTCAAATGCATGTGACTGTGTTTGTTATACCACATACAGAATCACATAACACTATAAATATATATATATGTCGCTTTCTCAAAGCCTAAGTAGAGCCATATGTAGGACTGTTCTATATATTGCTGTTCCTACAGAAACCTGACCACACCTACCTGGTACCTGCTTGCAGTATTTTTTTGACAGTAGTTAAATCTGTTTGTCTTTGTATTAAAAAAAAATTGATCAATTATAATACAAGAAAGATTTCTGCTCCTTTCCTAGACTACAACAAGGCACTAACTGTCCGACTGAATGTGAATTAAATTTGTTTTCAGAAAATTTTAGTTAACTTGAATGGAAAAGGACCTGAAAATGGAATTTGTTGTAACAGTTAATTCAACATTTCTGAACAATGGAAACAAAATAGAAAAGAAAAGGATGAATTGTAAAATGCAGGTAATGGAAAGTATTAAGCAGTGTCCACACTGGCTGTGTGCTCATTTCTGTCACATCAGCTTAATTTCTAACTGTCTGTTTGACCTGCATGAGGGTAAAACTTTTCCACTCCAGGGGGACTGAGTACCATTAGATCCTGATCCAATTCTAGTAGTAATAATAATAATAATAATAATGATGATTATGATGATTTAATGTGTGTGTGTGTCAGAATGTAACCTGGTAGAAGGAGAAGACCATGTTGAGGTGAATGGGGAAGTGTTTCATAAGCCTTTTGTGGAGAAGCCTGTCTCTGCAGAAGACCACAATGTGTACATCTATTATCCTACTTCAGCTGGTGGAGGCAGCCAGAGGCTCTTTAGGAAGGTGCCGTACTGTCTATCTATCCTCTTTATGTCAGGAGTACTTAGAATGTATGTGTGTTCCTATTACATCAGCTTACTTCTACAGAGAGAATTCCTTCATTGTGTTATATGCTTTAGATTGGGAGCCGCAGCAGTGTTTATTCCCCTGAGAGCACTGTTCGTAAGACTGGATCTTACATTTATGAGGAATTCATGCCTACAGACGGAACAGATGTGAAGGCATGTGCAATTTCATGTGTAGTTGTTGCTGCTTGTGTTACCTAAATGAAAGTTTAAAACGTTAATACAGTGTATTCGCATAATAGGTGTATACAGTAGGACCTGATTATGCCCATGCAGAAGCTCGTAAGTCCCCTGCTCTGGATGGGAAGGTGGAGAGAGACAGCGAGGGGAAGGAGATTCGATACCCAGTCATGCTCACTGCCATGGAGAAACTTGTGGCTCGCAAAGTGTGTATGGCATTCAAGGTATGTTGTTGTTTACCAACAATTTTATGTCCACCATTAAATTTGGAGTCAACTGACACTGATATTTGCTCACCACAGCAAACCGTATGCGGTTTTGACCTCCTCCGAGCAAACGGCCACTCCTTTGTTTGCGATGTAAATGGATTTAGCTTTGTAAAGAACTCCATGAAATACTATGATGACTGTGCCAAAGTCCTGGGGTAGGTGAGGCTTTTTTAAAATCAGGTGTTGAATATGATTTATTGCCTTATTTTTATGTTATTATTTTTTATTATTATAAAATATTCATTTTAACATCATGTTAAATTTTGAAATGCTTGAACATAATTTTTTAAAGCATTGGTGTCACTCTGAAATCCCTCTGACAGGAACATGGTGATGCGAGAACTGGCTCCTCAGTTCCATATCCCCTGGTCCATCCCCATGGAAGCAGAGGACATCCCTATAGTCCCTACTACCTCAGGAACCATGTGTGTACTATTTGTCCATTCATCCATTTTACTTTGCAGTTCCTATTCATTAGTAAAACCACATTACTGAAGACACTGTTGAATTCCCAAATCTGAAGAATTCATTAAGAGCAGCCAAAGGTAGTAAATTTACAAGGATATGATAGAAGACATCTAGTTGGCGTTTACTGAGGAGTTTTGGGTGCACAATTCACAGTATTATGGGTGTGGCATGTTAGTATTAAAAGTCCACATTATAAATTGCCACACAGTAAAATTCTCATATCCATCCTTTTGGTCTCTTTCAGGATGGAGCTCCGTTGTGTGATCGCTGTCATCCGTCATGGAGATCGCACACCCAAACAGAAGATGAAGATGGAAGTGAGAAATGCTTTGTAAGTTCCATTTGTGCACCTCACTTCATGCCAGAGCTGTCAGCTATGGTGTTATGTACCTAACTTATATGCCTTTTTGTCAGGTTCTTTGACCTGTTTGAAAAATATGGTGGTTACAAGACAGGCAAGCTCAAACTAAAGAAACCAAAACAGCTCCAGGTGGGTATAAATGTTAAACAAAGAGCTTTAAAGGTAAATAGATTTAGCCTTTGAATACCAACCCAAGTGAGCTAGAAATACTGTATACATAAACAAATTGCAGTCATAATGAATATGTATTGAAGGTTTCCATGTATACATAATTCCCTGTATAATTCTAAAAAGTAAGCACTGCCCAATTTAAATCTCTCAGCTGATTTATAGTCAAACAGTTCACTGCATATTTAAGTCAGAGTCCGTGATCTGTATCCTTCAGATTAGCTTTACATGTCCTCTTCAATGTTTAATGTGGCTGGTATTTTCCATCACAATGTATAATATTAATGCACACATACCTGAGGTGGCGCCTCGCTGCTCCAGGGTCCCTGGTACAGCACTGGGTTTAGGTTAGTGTGTGTGTGTGTGTGTGTGTGTGTGTGTGTGGAAGTAGGTGCATTGACTATACTAATAATAATAATGAGTGCTGGAATGTGTGTGCAGGAAATCTGGTCCCGTAATGCTTTAATAATGATTAATCATGAATTAGTCCAAATCTTGAATTGTGGAAGGGCTGTTTTCGTAATTACTCTGCATGATCATACTTTTATGGTCTGGTTAAAATCCATAATTGAAATCATCTTTAATTTGTGTCATTAGGAGGTGCTGGACATTGCCCGTCAGCTGCTAGCTGAATTGGGGCAGCACAATGACTGTGAGATTGAGGAGAAGAAATCCAAACTGGAACAGCTGAAAACTGTGCTGGAGATGTGAGTACACTATAAGTGAACACTTAAGGCTAAGAGATTAATATTAACAGTGTGTGCCAGGCCTATCACATGGCACCGAGCTGCTGCACATTATCAGTAACACATCCTGATGACTTCACCCCTATTTTAAAATTCTTCTCCTCCCTGGTCAGTCGCTTTTTAACTTTATTTCTCAACTACGTTTACCTTATTGCACCCTTTTTTTTTGCTGTCCTGTTCACATTACATCCAGATATTATTTTTAAATAGAACATTTTGACATTATTCCATTTCCATAATTGTGGCGGTCTGGGAAACCCCATTGGCTGTTGCCACTGTTAAATTCTGGCAAACAGTAAAAAAGGTAAAAAATTTAAGTCTCTTTTTTTGCTTGTAATCATACTCCACCTGAAGAAACCACAAATTTACCGAAATCCATTGGAAATCTGGATATCTTGTGGATATCTTTCTGCAGTTGTCATATTGGGTAAGCGTCATTTTCTAGTAAAAACAGTCAGTCTGTCTGTATACTGTAGCAAAATGGATATGAGCCTAATCAGGCTAAATTCTAATGAGATAGCAGCTCACAAAAAAATGTGCACCACAGTTGCAATTTACTTGTTGCAATTTTCGTCTTTCTCATCTTACAGACATATTCAAAAGAAAAACTTTTTTCAGGTCACAAAACCCCTTGCACCACATGAAAAGTTTTCCCAGGTCACCACACATATATTGAATTATTTGTCTAGTCTTGGTCAGAAGCATTTTATATACAATATTTTCCTAATAGATAAAATGGTGTAATATTTTTGGGTTCTATTCAGAGTAGGCAAAATAAGTCTAAAACTGATGTGAGGAAAGTTCAGTAGCAGTTAAAACATGTTCTGTGCTTCCCATTTAGATGTATGTATATGTAAATCACCTCCATATAGTTCTCACCTCTGAGGTTGCCAGATTTTGTCATGAGTAGAAGTATGTGTTATGCGGTTTCCAATAGCATCTACAGCTCTGCCCTTAAACCTATTTGTGAGTCCCAAAAAATCAGGAATAGAAAATGACTAAAGAAGGAAATAAAAATAATACAATGATATATGAACAAAAAGATGAATAAAGATCTAACAGGAGACTAGTATATCGGCAGCATATATCTGCATAAATCGTCAGGGTTGTAATCTATCACATAAGTTACTGCAAACTCTTCCTTACTTGCCACTCTAATGAAAAAGCACTTGATCCAGCAATGCTATTTTTTGTATTGTGTGCAAATAATCTAATGAACCCACATAATATGTCGACTATTCCGAAGTTCTCTGTGAAAAAAATAAAAACTAATGATAGCAATGATTAATTAATACATTTAATCACATTCATATATTTAATACTGGCTTCACATGGCATTCTATAGATTTATTTAGTATAAATATACAGCCCAAAACATACATTGTGGCATAATGAGATTAGATCAGTGGCACTGGACTAAGTCCAGGAACAGAATAGTGAATAATTTAAAGCATTGCTGACTCCACTTAATGTATGCAACTCACGTGCAACTTCTGAATAATGTTTAAGTCTGTAGTTACGTTTGAGGTCTGAATAGCGATGCACAGTTCTCTATATTGGGAACACGCCTAACTCTGAATATAGTCCTTCAATAGCCAAACTACTTACATTTTTAATAATGAGCACTGTCAAATGTAATTTGTTCTTTATGAGAAAAAGATCTCTGTGATATATCTGCCCCTGAGATTAGTATCTTAGTATTCATTCCTCTCTTTTCTTCTCTCCACCCCCCACCCCCCCATCTCTTTTGCCCACTCTCTCCAAAGGGAATCCAGCCTGAATGATAATCAGTATGCACTCCTGAAGTTCATTCATCCTCATGGAGGCCATTGAGTTCATAGTTATTAACCTCTAGCCTTTTATACTTTAACAACGAGATAATGCGCGTTCCCTCATTCGCTATAATTCCCGCAATGAGGGCAATGGGAATTGTTTATGCATTTATGATGCATGTCACCTCAGGCATGTCCTAAATAACTGACTCTATTGCTAAAGAAACTCCATCCATCTTTAATCCTCCATGCTTCCTCAGCCCACTTCAACCAACCCACTTGCTATGCATCACTTAGGGTCTTTGATTAATTAACACATGTTGGGAAGGCTACTTTTTGTGAACATTTACATGACTGTAACCTATAAGGAAGTGCTTGGTTTGAAATCAGGAACCCTCTATGTACAATAGAGGCTGTATGTACAACAGTTGTTGTAAAATGCCTTAAAACTTGTTCAGTGTCAGTTTGAACTTTCTGCTTATAGACTGACTCCGAAACCAAGTATTAAAGCATTTTAAACTGCTGACGTCTGATAATCAGATGTTGGTAATCAGATGTCTATCTGTTTATTTTGTATTCCATTTGTTGGCATGTTGCTCTTAGTGGTTTAGCTGTAGTGGTTTTATTTCAAACTGCCATTCTTTATTCAGATCTGTAAAAGGGGCCTTATTATTGGAAAAACCCAACTGATATGACTATGATGAATTCTGGCAAACATAAAAATAATCACATCTCAACAACCTTGAAAGTGTGTGACTTCCCCGTACCCTAAATGTCATGTTTCAGTCCGGTTGTTGGATAGTTGTGCCATAACGAAATGGACATAAGCCTAATGAATATTCTCTTTTTTGGCATAAATAGAAATCAGAATCTGCAAAAAGTAATATAATAAAAATAAAGTTAAGGTAAGACTATAACTGTCTATAAATGTCCTCATTTGTAGGGATTTCCCAGGTCACCACACATTTTGTGTAGTCACAAAGTGGCATCAGAGTTGCAGCAATGTTCTCTTATATGCCTCTAAAGCTTAAAGGACCAGCTTTGGGCCAAAAACGCTTTGAAAGGGGCAACCTGACACATGTTTCTAGAAACATGACAGCGATTGAGCATCTGCTAGCAAATGATAAGCCATGCTTTGGCTTGTGGGTGTTATGTGTAACAGTATGACATTGGTGTCTGCACCCCATGTTTTGACCTGTGTTGTATTTAAGGTACGGACATTTCTCTGGGATAAATCGCAAAGTGCAGCTGACCTACCTGCCCAATGGCCAGCCTAAAGCATCAAGTGAGGAAGAAGGTGAACACATTATTAAAATAAAGACAGGATTTCAGAAGCTTGATCTGATGCACAGCTTTATATTACATCATGTGTGAATATCTCTGTGTGTATAACATTTAAACTGTGGTGTGTGTAGACGCTCAAAAGGAAGGTCCATCTTTGCTGTTGGTGCTAAAGTGGGGAGGCGAGCTGACCCCAGCCGGTCGTGTGCAGGCTGAAGAGCTGGGGAGGGCTTTCCGCTGCATGTACCCTGGAGGACAAGGTACACATACACACACACTTTAACTGACTAATCTGGAGGACTTTATCTAAACAGATATATTACTTTAGTTCATTATTAATTATTTATTTGTGACACAAATAAAGTTTTCTTTTATCTGTAACATAGTAGCAAAGTGCACAAGGCATTTCCAAGAAGATAATGAACCATGGCCCTGTGCCAGCTCCCATAAATGGAAATTATGGCTCAGAAAAGCAGGCAGTACATATTTTGTACAAGAAATCACTGAAATTTATAGAGTATAGAGTCTGTCATTAATGTCACTAATGCAGTCAGTTAATGTCTTCATGTCACGTGGTTCTGACTTTTGTAATGGACAACGACTGCCTCTATCAACCTCTGGACTTTGATATAATGTAAAATACATGCACAGCTGCTTTTGGAGTAGTGAGACGTGTGATGTGTCAAGCACTATGCTCTTGATGCAATGATGCATAAAGTGGAATAAACAATAATAGCAAAACTAAATGTATTGAAGACAGGGATTTCTTTCTTTTTTTGTTCCTTCTCATTGTTTTTAACATTTTATTTTTGGAGTAAACAGAAACTAACCGTGGCCAAACATTTTCCCATGTTCTTGCTGAGTCATATTCTACTGTTAGAAAGAGAGTAACACGGTGTTACTCGCTGATTTGCTCTTCTCTTACCTTGAATTATAAACTAGATAACCGCAGATCCCTGGGCTGTGAGTCCCCTACTGATTGTGGTAAGAAGGGCTTTATAGTGTGGGAATGATATTTGGCTTTCTGTGTTGCTTTTCTCATTATCATTTAATGCTCAATGTGCTGCCTGTGCTGTGTGCAGACGTTTTTGTAACATGACGTGAAAAGACTCCATGATGTTAGTCTCCCTGACAGTAATAAAGCTTTGTGTAGTTACCTAAGCAGTGTTAAGTACACAAGTCTGTGTTGTGACATGGTTGTTCTACACATTCTTATCTTTTGGACTGTTTAATGTGATCCCAAGTCTGTGTTGTCTAGTAACAATCACATATCAAAAAAGCCACAGAGACAATTATCATTCATGCCTAAGCTTTGCATGAATTAGCCATATTTTGCAGACAAGCCTGTCGTCATCATCATCTTTTTAAGAGATGTAATGTTTTATATCAATGCATTAGTGTTTTAGCAGCGAACAGAAACAAAAGGGAAAACTAAACAAGCACATTGTAAATAGCTGGTAAATTGTAATCAATAGCATTTGTACTTTTGCTAAAATGCAAGACTATGCACTCTTCCCAGGAGACTATGCTGGCTTCCCTGGCTGTGGCTTACTGCGTTTACACAGCACCTACCGCCATGACCTCAAGATCTACGCTTCAGACGAGGGCCGGGTGCAGATGACCGCTGCTGCTTTCGCAAAGGTACCTGTCTGTATATACTTGCGTGCTTTTATATGTCTGGATATGTCACATCCGCTACAAATGGAGTGTGTGTATTTTTTTAGGGGCTGTTGGCTCTGGAGGGTGAGTTAACTCCTATCCTTGTGCAAATGGTTAAGAGTGCTAATATGAATGGCCTGCTGGACAGCGACAGCGACTCGCTCACAGACTGCCAACAGCGTGTCAAAGCTCGGCTCCATGAGATCATGCAGAAAGACCAAGACTTCACAGAGGAAGACTACCAAAAAGTACCACATAGTTCTCTAGCTATAGCTTTCCCCCTTTTATACCCGTGTCAAAGGTTTCTTTTGTATGTTTAACTCTCTCCTAATGACATTTCTTCCAGCTTGCCCCAACTGAAAGCCCTTCTCTGGTCAACTCCATGAATATCATAGAAAATCCTGTCAAAACTTGTGACAAGGTTTTTGCTCTCATTCAGAGCCTTACACGGCAGATTCGCAAGCGGCTAGAGGACCCCAAGTCTGCGGGTATTGCTACATTTCCTACATTTTTCATAAAAATATTTCTTAATTAAAAATGACATTAGCTAGCCTATAAACTAGTTCTCAAGTTGACATGGATAGAATTTTAGGTTTTTATTAGCTAAAAAAATACCACAACAATGAATACTACTTTATCACTAGCATTAGCTAGTTTAGCTCACTAGCTTAGCACACAGATCCTTATAAGTAATGAGAAATTTTAATTTTGACATCGCAAACCAATCTGTGCAATCCAAATCTGCCATCTACCCTGATTTGCAGTAATAAACTATTCAGTTTGTCTTATTTAATACAGTTGGACTGTTTCCTATCAGATCTGCAGCTGTACCACAGTGAGACTCTGGAGCTCATGCTCCAGCGCTGGTCCAAGCTGGAGAGGGACTTCCGCATGAAGAATGGCCGCTATGACATCAGCAAAATTCCAGACATCTATGACTGTGTGAAGTATGACACACAGCACAACAGCTCTCTGGGCTTGGAGAACATGCTGGAGCTCTTCCGGCTGTCTCGTGCACTCGCTGACATCATCATTCCTCAGGTAGAGCGGCTGAGAGATTTTTTTCAGTTTGATTCTTGTCTTCTCCTTGTTTTCTGTCTCTCATGTGTGTTTGCAACCTCAGGAGTATGGAATAAGTAAGATGGAAAAGCTGGACATTGCTAGTGCCTACTGCCTGCCTCTGGTTAAAAAAATCCAGCTGGACCTCCAAAGGACACATGAGGACGAGGCTGTCAACAAGCTACATCCACTGTGAGCCTCTGGACCTCATTACAATATAATACACTACACAACGTTATTCATCTCCGTAAGGCAGTGCGATTTCATGGTTTAGTCGTCGCAGAAAGTACTGAAGCAGTCTTGATCCGAGCCTTACCCAAGGTTTCAAAGGATGCAAAATGTTGTTTGTGCAAAAAAATGATGTCTTAGTGAGTGAAAACAGCTTTAATATACATCGTGTGATTATTATAAAAAAAAAATTCTTTCTTTTTTGAACAAAAAAATTAAATTATTTTATTTTACTGGCAGATAACTTTGCTTTCAAGCATTTATTTCTTGAAATAATTGAAAACCAACTAAGCAATGTAGAAATAAATGGATACAAAACCATTAATTATTAATTTTTTATTATTTATTTTTATTATGTATATTAAATTGTCTTTGAGACAATGAATAATATATATTCAATCGAGCGTGTGCAAACTTGCCTTGTAATGTATGAGCCAAGGTTATTAAAATACCCTGGAAGTAAATGTACATTTGTCAAAAACAATATATTCCCCTATATTTGTCATATTGCATAGAAATATATTGCATAGTATTTGCAATATATAACAGAATTTTTGTTTCATAATGGAATGGAGTGACAAATTCAAGCACTTAAAATGAGTTGAATTTTTAGAAAGAAATTCTACACAAAACCATAATAATGTTTTATTACGCCATAATAAACATTTGTTTTATAATAATCTCATTATTAGAAATGCCACAGAAATGTGTTTGTATTCAGAATGCTTTCATTTGATTAGATATCATTTTTGTTAAACTGATGTGAACTTTGTGAGTGATCAGGTTGTGTTTTTATCTCCTTCTGGTGGTTCAGGTATTCGCGAGGCGTGATGTCTCCGGGTCGGCATGTGCGGACCCGGCTTTATTTCACCAGTGAGAGTCATGTGCATTCCCTGCTCAGCATATTCCGATACGGAGGCCTTCTAAATGTCAGTATGAGCCAACCAAACACGCACAGTGTATAGAGAAAGGTGCAACTCTAAATCCAATTTTAAAATGAATCATTCTCTTTATGCTGTTGTGTTTTAGGAGGAAAAAGACGAGCAGTGGAAGCAGGCCATGGACTACCTCAGTGCTGTAACTGAACTCAATTACATGACCCAGATAGTAATTATGCTGTATGAAGACAATAATAAGGTAAAAGCCTTTATCCTCTGACGTGTATCTTCTACTTCTGTATTTGAGTGTCCATATAGCTGTATGTGTGTGTGGACAGGATCCGTCTTCAGAGGAACGTTTCCATGTAGAGCTACACTTCAGTCCCGGGGTCAGAAGCTGTCGTGATGAGGAAAATGCACCAATGGGTTTTGGGTTCCGTCCTGCCTCTTCTGAGGTGTGTGTATTTGTGAATGTACTAAGAGTATAATAACCTTTTTACAGAAATTTATCTAAACTCTTTGAAATTAGAATAGAAGAGATCGAGATAATGTCTGATTTGAGTGCAGAACCAGGATAAGCAAGAAAATCTGGGCAGTCTGGAGGATTTGTCTCAGGATGAACCTGATCGAGCCATTCTTGCTGAGCACGTAAACGTTCACAGAAAATCCCCACTGATTCGTAACCGAAAAACTGGTTCCATGGAGGTACTGTTCTTTAACACGCTATGTGTGCCAGCTATTTAGAAAGGTAGCTAATGATCTACTAAGGCATCTTACAAACCATAAACAGCAAAATATGAAATAATTAGTATTTGTCTCTATAATAGACAGATTTTCCTATTACTTTATGTTTAAAAGTTCAAGCTCACAGTAAATTTACAGGTCTGGCATTCCAATCATCTGATGCCATGCAGGTCCAAATAATCTTATTTAGGTGGTCTGGACTTGATACCTAGGTTTGCTATTTGTTGGCATCCATTTGAGGGTTATAATTTCATTAGAATAAAAGCTGTGTTATGCAATCAGAGGTACAGCATGAGCAGCAGATCAAAAATGTGATTGGCTGGCTTTAGGTATGTTTAGGAAGCACACGTTAGCCTTCACCCTCCGTGGTTGTTAGCTGTCGTATGGTTGGGAGACCTGACTGGTGGGAGGGAAGTGGCTAAGAGTAAATTAAGAAGTTTGGCTGAAGTTGGGCTGGGCAGTGTGACACTATGATATAAATGTTGTGACGTACCATATCACATTTCCAACAAGCTGCTGATTTGACGCTAATGTAGTTTTGTAGCAGTTAAATGTATTCATGGATTTTTTTTTCTTATAATGTGGAAATAATTTTGCTAACACGTTGAAAATAGATATAATGATAGCAATTATATATCGCAAAAATATCGACCCCCAAAGTGTCAGATGTCAAATGTTTTTCTGTAGAAGAATATTAGCTGGTCATCTTGACTGTCAGTAAGTGTCTTCCTGCCTGTTCTAGCTCCATATATAGTATGTATTTTGAATGCAGGTCCTCTCTGAGAGCACAGCCTCCTCTCGTGGTGCAGCTTATCGCCTCTTTCCATCATGTTCCCGCCAACCCTGTGAGGTCAAATCTGGTGGCCTTGGTATGTATCAAATGTTACTCTCTTGCAGACCTACCACATGCCCTTACGTCATCAGCGTCAGTGATCAGATCACATTTCTCGCTCTCTATCTCGTGGATGACCTGGATACTAATAAAATGGTAACTTTTTCTGTACAGCACCTATGAGGCCCTGACATGAAGGGTCTGTTCATAGTGTGTCTAAATGTAGCTTCTGGCAGCACAGTGAGTGTTGTACAGGCCTGTCCTATTTCTGTCAGGGAAAAAAAACCTTGATCAAACAATGCAGACTGTGTCTCATGTTACAAACTTGAAACTTATGTATCTACAGTGTTCACATTATATATGTCATGGACTGCAAAAAAGTTTATATTCCATTAGAAGGAAAGATAAAGAAATTAACAAACTCAGTATGAAGTCTA
The DNA here is from genome assembly GCF_019097595.1 of Hemibagrus wyckioides. NCBI lineage: Eukaryota > Metazoa > Chordata > Actinopteri > Siluriformes > Bagridae > Hemibagrus > Hemibagrus wyckioides. Next base: position 22,001,003 of record NC_080717.1, read on the forward strand.
CGATTAATCAGGATGTTAATCGTAACAATAATAGTTGTGTGTGTGCTGCTGTATTCTAGCTATGAAGATGATTAAGAAATAGAGACATTGCTGTCTAAATATTTATATAAATACATCCATGAACAGTGTTTGACTCTGTCCTTTGTGCAGGACTTGTTAGTGACAATGCGTATGTTGCATCTGGTCCAGCAGAACAAAAATAAACTGGACAGCCTGTCTGTGACTAGCAGTTCATGGGAAATATTTGGAATGTCCCAAACGTGACACTACTTTGAGTTTCCTTTTGCTCTTCCAGGAACCAGTTAGTTTTCCATTACTCAGTATTTAAACACACTTTGAGTTTCCACTGAACAGTTTGTATTGTGTGAAATGATTTTGGAGTTGTTATGTGTCATCTCGCACACACAGAGGTTTGGTGCAGGACAGAAAAAGTTTGTGGCCTGATATTAGCTGTTAAACTAACATAATTTAATATCTAATGTAATGCCCAAGAGTCCCTTCAGTGGGCATGAAAACCATGAAACCTTTTAAGAGATGCTGCATGCTCAGGAGTGAAAACTAACTATCCTCAACCCTTTCCCTTCCTACACCCCTCTCTGTCTACCTCATGGTCTCTCCCACCTCCTCACAGGCTCACTGTTCACTGGCCTCTTCAGTTCCTCCTTCCGGGGGGTGTCTTCCAGTGCCCCCAACCTTCGAGAGCTGGCCCGATCCCAGCGCAAAAAAGCCACGTCTCCTCAGAGGCGAGTCAGTAGAGAGGGTATGTCCTCTGTCCAATTGCGCCTTCTGCCTTCAATAAAGCAAGCTGATCAAAAGAATACACACAGTTTCTTGGCAATATTCCTGATCCATTTCTATTGCTCTTGGCAATCCATGCTTCCCAATTATTCCTGTGCTACTCTGTTGTTAAAAACTCGCCTCTCCCACATACAGACTTTTGTTTATGCGCAGACTTGGCTAAAAGCTGCACAGACGTTTGGATTTCTGTCTATTCCCAGCTTCTTTCTAAAGCCTGGTCTCTGCTTAAAACTCTTGGCTTCAGCTGACCTTGACCTCTCTTCCCTGTTGATTCTCTTTAGGCTTTCTGAATGCTAAAACCCTAACTCTTAATCAGCCCTCTGTTTCATCCAGCTGGTCATTTTAAATTCACATTCTGCATATAGACTTTATTATTTATTCGTGTCACATTTATCAGACACTAAAACTTTAAGGCTGATGCATTGCATGTCAGAGTTTAACCAGCACCACTATTTGTGCTTGCAGAACAACTTACTGATTTTGTGTGTGTGTGTGTGTGTGTGTGTGTGTGTGTGCACGTGCACCTATGTGTGTGCTCATTACTGACACTGATATAAGGAAAGTAGTGTATTAGTTCCTCTTTTATCTGACTGCAACTTGTGGTCCTCTTTGTAAGAGTGCCTTTTTTTTGAAAGCCTTATTATTTATTCAGTATATTTGTACACAGAATATTCAAAATCTGCTAAACTTGTGATCGCCTCCAGAGGGCACTGTTTTGCTTTTATTAACTCCATTATTTATTTTTAGATTAGAACAGGATTGCCCATAGACATTTGCTATAGTTTATCAGGTACACCTTCCTTGTACCTCCACTTGACCATTTATCTAACAACTATAAGGTTATTATATAGGTTTTTATGTGTACAATTCTGTCTTAGCCCATCGATCTGCCCCATTCTTTTCTATCAGTGAATATTTAGAGAGCACAGGATTCATTTGGCTGACAAATCTGTTCTGCCTAGATCTGCCGAGTCTATTTACAATTGAGACAACTGAGTATATAGTTGTTTAGATATAGCAGTTACTTAGCAAGTTAGTGGGTGTTTTACAGGACTCAGTCTGTCATCCGCTTTATTAGACAAACCTATCTTGTTGGCCCACATTATAAATTCATGCTCTTCTGTGCACAATTAGTGCTAACTGACCTCTAGCCCTTTAGTGGTGATCTTGTGGTGGTCCCTTATGACAGGTAAACAGGGTAGAGAAAGGCGGACAAACTGTAAATAGCTAATCTACAGTCAGTATTTGTGTTTCACTGTCAAAGTAATTTTATTGACATTTTGCTGGGGGGGGATTTAGTGATACATATTGACACAGAGAAATTGATTGGAGATGTCTTCAAGTACTATGACACAATATTTTTGATTTATCACTAAGGTGAACCTGATAAACTGCCACAACGGTGCATTTTGCTGAAGTTTAATGGTAATTAAGTACACCTTTCCATGCTTTTACCAGATAGATTTACATTCAGAGCCATCTGCATGGTTAATATCTTGGGACTGGCTCTTATTGCAAGCATATTGCCTCAAAGTTGAGCATAATTGAAATTTTGGCCACAGGGTGTCACTGTATGATTATGCCTTAGGTCTGCAGTATATCAGACCACTAAAATTATGCCCAAAATAGTGCCTTGTCATGCTACTCCATGGAAATGGGAGGGATGAGGGTAGTGTTTCTCTTATATAATTTTTATATAACTATATTTCAGAACATATTTTGGAAGGGTTTTACTTTCGGTTAGAGGGTTTGGGGGGGTTCTGCTCATACTATTCGATTATTTCTGGCTTTCTGGGTCCAAATGCACCAGAGTGACAATGCTTCTTTTATTTCCTCAGAGTTGCTCTCAATGCCGGCTGTAAAGAGGTTTTCTGTGTCATATGCCAGGCATCCAACTAATGGTATGAATGTTGTTTGGAATCCCTGTGTTTAGATACATGCATGCCCCCTGGGGGTCATTTCAACATAGCAGTTAGTGATTTGTTAGCATTTTGATTTCATGACCCTAATTAGCATTTTTTTCAAGTTTGATTTTTCCCATTATTTCTCCTCAAACTTGTTCTCACCCAATATATTTGAATTTACCAACTAAATCACAATTATTGGTTGAATTAATTCCTCTTCCTTTTTTTTTTTAGTCGAAACGTGCATCTCCTTTTTCTACATATATCTCATGATATATTTAATTGTATTTTTTGTTGTTTGTTTATTTTTTTTTTTGCATTGTCATGCACTTGGTGATATCTGATAGCTCAATGGGTATGGAAAAATCGTTAACCTTGCCATCATTGTGCTTTAGAATTAATGATCACTGTTAATTCCAGTTTCCATTTTGGACATGCTGTAGCTGTTATATAACAAGATACCGAACAACAATGAGTCGTTACACATTACGGATAAAGATGATAATAAAGGCAAGGGTTACCAAACTGTCCTCACAGTTTTTGCTAAGATGCACTGTGAATCTTATCTATCCACTCATACCGTGGCTGACATCCTCAGGCTAAATCACAGCTGATGAAAGAAATCTTTCAGCTGTTCCCTGAAAAACAGTATTTTGTGTCTTGGTGACAGATGCATTATGGATAATGTGTGACCAAAAATTTGTCATGTTTTCCCTCTACATCTGTTTATATTCTTAGCAGAAAAAGCAAGATTTTTGAGGAGCAGCAGTAGTTTTAAGGTCTTCATTAGCAGTTTATTTACAGCTTTTGAAAAGAAGGACATAAATTGAAGAAGTTTGTTTTATAGAAGCTCTAGCTCTGGAAACTTCCAGATTATTGGTATTTGAGGACTTTGGTTATTTTACTTTTACCATATCATCAAAAGATTGTGAATGTGAATACTGATTATATCACAGCTGTCTATAGCCATGAGTCCAAGAGATTGTCCAGCTGTGAATGTGCAGCAGTTTGAACAGATGCCATAACTGGCTTTAAATGCTCGCATTCACCCTTTCGGTCGGCATCTGTTGCGTAGTGGGTGGGAGTTAGGTGAAATAATAATAACTTAAAAGAAATATTCCTACCTGTTCTATGGTTCAACCCTGTGATCAGTCACCCCAGTGATTACCATTTAAGTTGTTTCATATAAAAATTATTTAGTGTCAGGCCTGATCCAGAGAAGCCTAAATATTAGTAGAATACTGAATGTGCGGTTCAAAGTGTTTGTGCAAAGAGCTAAATGCAACTTTTCAATCAATTTGATGTGGCAGTTGTATTGAAAAAATAAATAAATAAATGAATCAGCCTTAGGGAGATAAGTCTGTCCTGATCTATGTGCCAAATCACAAGCTCTTGCCCAATACTTTACATTTAAAAAATCAGACATAGAGCGAGTGTTCATAAATGCAGTTTAGTAATGTTAAAAAGCATCGTTTACGTAGTCATACTGTGTTCAATGCTGCCTTATGTTAACTAGCAAGTTTAGCCAACACTGTTTGTTGTGTTACATGTATTAGTTTTATTTTAATGCACAGTTGAGTGATGAAGAGAGAAATTCTGCACAGCAGTAGCCTTGCTGGTTATCTCCAATGAGCCCCTGAATTTGTTTCATGGTGCATGTGGGCAAAAAAAAGTGTTAACTGATATAAACAATTCTTTGGCTAAATCTATCACCCATGTCTTTTACTATAACACATTATTTTGTATTTCTCACAGCGAACACACTGTTCATCTAAAGCAGCAGCTGTGAATTATTTTATAGCCTATGTTTTGTGTCAGAGTGATTGAACACAGCGGAATCATAAAGCTGCTGTGCAGATCACCCCCACACTCTAATGCAAAACACAGTAAAAGGCCATATATAAATTGTGCACTGAATTGACAAGATGAGCAGTTTCCTCATCGATGTTAACGCCCCATTCAGACATGATCACAGGTTAGGTGGTTTTAATTATACTGGACTCCTTTTTAATGTTATCTTTGAAGTGTGAATTAGTGGCTGCAGTGCTGCAGTGGCTCTACTTTTAGTTTAGAAATGCTCGGCTGTAGTTGGTAATTTGTCTCGCTTGCTGACTCACTGAGCTGAGAAGTTGTGAGTAGACATTCGTAAGGTGCCGCGTGCTGTACAACAAGACTTATTTATCTTCCTCAACCACGTCCTGACTCTGTTCCCTCTGTTTCTCTTTTGTCTTTGTCCAAGACTGTTTCCATTATATGCTTATAGGGAAAAGAGGAAAGAATCCTACCATTTCCTTTTCGAAAACCCTTTGGTCCAGATCTAACACTCCTTCCTGTATGTTCCCTTTTCTATGATCCTTATCTTTCTCTTCCGCTTCACTACGCGTTCTACTTTTTCCTCCTTCCTCTTTAAGTCTGCTGAGAAGCAGCACCATGATGCTGAATTGCTGACTTAGTTCTCAGCTGACGTCTGTGCTCACTCACCAGCTCCATCACTCCTTCTACCCCCTCCTCTCGTTCACCTGCTCGCTCCAACTGGCAGTCCCGTGACTGATTTCCGAAGTAGCACTCCACCCACTCAAACACCTCTTTTTCTGCTGCATCCCCATCCTTGTTCTGCTTTCTCTGAGTCTAGCATCTTGCACTATGCTTTATTACTATGTCTCATTGCGGTGCAGGACCATCCACATGGGAAGACAGCATATGGTTATGTGTCGTATAAAATGAGGGGGAAAAATCCCACTATACTGGAGCTGTTATATTCTGGTTGATTTGGCCAATTTCTGTCTCTCATCCAGCACTTTGTTTGGAAAATAATGCTAATACCCCTCTCAGAGCAGCCTTAATTCTTAATTGCATGACAAGGTGTTGAAAGCATTCCTTTGAGATTCTAGTTCAGGTTAGATAGATATGATTCTGTTACAACTGCTGCAATTCTTTGTCAGCTACATTGTGAATCTTCTCTTCTACCACATCCCAAAAAGGGCTCTGTTGGATTCAGTTCTAGTGACTGTGGAGGTTACTGAAATGCACTGACCCTTACTGTGATGTTCATGTAACCAGGGTCAACATGTGCTGTATCATCACATTAGAAGTCACCATTAGATGGATAAACTATGGCTGGTTCTCCTTTGGTCAGAGAGGATGTGGCCTTCAACTAATGCTTGATTGGGATTAAGTGTCCAACATGTGTCACCAGATTCTGCCCTTATCATCAGCATTTCACAGGAGAATTATAGATTCCTCAGACCGGTTTCTAAGCTTCAGCAGTCCAGTTATGATAAGTCTGTGCCCACCTTAGCCTCAGATTCCTGTTCTTGGCTGACATGATAACCTGGAACCTGTTAATGTAGGCTGCTGTTGTAGCCTATCTACAAGATTTAACATGTTGTACATTCAGAGATTCTCCTTATCATGCTTGTAAAAAAAAATTATGTGAGTTACTGTACCCTTCTTGTCAGATCTGCCTGGACATTCTCATCTGACCTCTTTCAATAAAAAGGTGTATCCACCTGGAAAAATGGCTCAATTAATGTTTTATTTTTGAATAGACTAGAGTGTTGTGCATGAAAATCCCAGGAGATCAGCACTTTTCAAAATAGTCAAAACATCCCACCTAGCCCCAGCATGACCAAAGACAAAAAGGACCATATTTTTTCCCTATTCCGACGTTTGATGTTAATTGAAGCTCTTGACTTATACTTGCATTGACCTGGCCATGAATCAGCTTCTGCATTCTGGCCAAACACCAGACCCACTAAATTCATCATTTTAATTGGATACTTAAAAGTACATTTCTGTGTGCAGACTGACCCCTGAGAGTGTTTTGTAGTGAAATTGGATAAAAAAATGGATCAGAAGCAAATTGGATCCTTTGTGTGCTATTTTATTTGCAAAAAAAGCTTTTAAAACCGGCAAAGCCACAGATAGTGTGAAAAACCCTTAAATTTTCTCAGTTAGGATTGTTTATCTTCTAGAACCATCTCCCTTTCCCTCTTATACTCTCTCTCTCATTCATTTTCAGCTTGTCTTGTACCCTCCATCCATTTTCCACTCACCTTTCCATCGTCTGGTTCTCTGTGTGAATGAACCGAGAATCGTGCCTTCCTATATATTAGATTCTCGGTTGCACTCGATGTATGAGCCATGATGCTTGTGAGAAGAGCAAAAAATATGAATTGTCCTCAATACATCCAAGGGGCTCATTGTTCGACCTGCTAGATTGCATTCTAGACAGACTTTTTAGTACGACTTCCTTTTAGTTCTGAATTAAGCAGTCTGACTTTCCTCACCTCCAAGGTATAATACTCTCAATACAAAGAAGCATCACTTCATCCTTTAAAGTAGTTTGTGCCATCCGACTCCATTGAGCCCTGCAGTCTTATAGCAAGTACAGACCAAAATCAAAAACAAACCAGATTATATACAGCGACGGAACACTGTTGGGAGTGTTCAGAGTTATAACCATTTCAACTCGGTTAAAGTGGTGCATTAGTCACTCCAGCAGTTTGTCAGTGCACAGAGCCCTGTGGTTATTCACTTGCTGTAAGGCTCACAGTGATTTGTGATGCATGGTGTGTTAAACAAGATGTGTTATCAATGAAAAACACATGCATATCTGTGGAAATTCTGGGATTGACCTTGGTATTAGGTGATTTGGGAGCACACAGATGTAACTTTATTATATTCAAAGGGTTTGGGATTGTTGCCAGGTTGTCAGGGGTTTGTTGTCTGGGGCGAGACTGTTGGCAACCCTGTATCATTGTAGCTCTCTTATGTTTGCACTAGACATGTCCTTTTCTACATCGATTTTTAATTTTGTGTATTTTGTGTCATTCAGGATTTGAAGGTTGCTCCATGGTGCCATCTATATACCCCCTGGAGACCCTGCACAACTCTCTCTCTCTGAAACAGGTTGATGAATTTCTCAACAAGGTGTGTGAAAGCCGGAGAGAGACACTGGCCAAGACTCTGAAATGTAGGTAGATGCACATGCTTGCAATCATGGATACTGTGCTTGCTATTTTTAAAAATCAAATGCTATACTCTTTTAATATATCCTGCTATATTGCTTTTAAAACCTTTAATAAGCTGACCTTTCAATCTACGTTTTTGCTGTAATAAAAAATTTTTAACAAAAAAGAAACCTAAAGGTCTTAATCAAGCCTTGTGCTTTTTTCTCTGTTGTACCCTCCAGCTCTGAGAGCAGTGTTTGACTCTCAGATTCAACCTTCCACAGAGCCTGAGAACCAGGAGCCAGCGAGGGTTTCATTAGCTTCTCCACTGCCGTAACAGCTAGCCCTGTTTCTATAGTGTGAGTATCTCCTCCAATATAGCAGCCTTCCAGGACTCCAGGAGTAATCCATCATCCCCACCATGTCACCATCTGCAATACTCCTGGAGTCAGGAGCTTTCCAAAATATGCAGCATTCTTGAGCGTTTGCCACCAAAGCGACAAAGACACTAGTCCGTGCAGGCCTTAAACTGTCAGGCACTTGACACACTGTCTTCTTTTAAGCCCATCTATTAAGCTCAGTTGCTGCTCTACTTAACTTTATCCCACCCTTATATTCAGATTTAAGTGTCATAATGTCTTGTGTGAGGTGTGTTTCATTTTGGCAATGTAATATATGTAGATTGGCTCAAACATCAGCTCTGAGCATTTCCCCTCACCACAAATCTCTTGTATGTGGCAAACCTTTCTGAGTTAAACTAGGTACATGCTTTAGGATACAAATTTCCTGTTGTTTTTACAAAATTGTATCTAAATTTAGCAGGCCAAAGACTTATGTAATATTGGCTATAACTAAAACCTGATTGGTTTATAATGTCAGTCAAACAGCCACTTCCTGTAGTTTGTGGTAGGTGGACCTTGGTTACATATATGTATGCTGTTCAGCAAAAAATATTTCTGTATTATGAGTCTCTCTGCTATATTGTAGGACATATTGTTCCATATGTGCCTTAGCAACTGATTGTGCCTGTCTGTCTGCCTGTCTGTCTTTCTGAAGATGCCAGCACTCTATCCATCAATGTTCCCAGTTTATAACCTTCAGCTCAGTCAGTGACAGGACCACAGCACCTGAGCAGCTAGTAAACCTCCAGACACACACAGTGCAGCTGCACTGATCCTCGTCTTATTTATTCTGACGTGAGATCAGCTTTATACTTTGCTTTACAGTACAACAGGTGGCTGCTGCTAATCCAAGAACACCAATTTGAGGTGTAGCTTCTGCCATATACTGCCACTGAGACTCCATATGCTCATATTCTCTCTTTTTTTTTCCTGCATTTATTGTATATAATCCGGTTGTGCAGTCGGCCAGTTATGCCGAGCCTCTTCAGCTCCAGGAAAGCAGCAAAACACTGAGTACGAGAATTACTTTTATACCTCTGTAAGCTGCAAGAGTAAGATTTAATTATAGCTTATTCTGAGCTGCATGAAGATAAGAATACACTCTAGTAATTGTCGGTTCTTTCAGCTGATTGCACTTGTCACATCTTCTTAAAGTGATTTCATTGGATAACGTAATGTCACTCCATGTCAGGCAACACCTAAGAGATGCAGGTAGACCAATCAGATCACAGTGGTGTGTTCCGTGCTAACATTTCCTCCTCCAGCACGCACATACAGCTGAGTCACTGTGCCAGAGTACACGTGAAATAAATGAAAAATGAAAGTAATGATCCTGCAGCCAGATTATCAAGCACAATGTTTTTAATCACTGATTTTGTGGTGTAATTTTTTAATATTTGAAATGGTCTTTTTCTGTATTTTTGGCATGAATTGCATAATATATCTTGTTATAATGAGAGGAATACTTGAAAGAAATGGAATTAATTGTATGATATATGATAATGCTGATATTTTAGAATGTATTTTGTGACTTATTACTATTATAAGTATTACAAGTGGGTTTTTTTTTTGTTTGTTTGTTTTTATACCAAACTTCCCAGCCAGTACTGATTTGAGATTATTACCTCTACATATTCTGGTAGTGTCCTGCTTAAGAAATGTTTATGATCTGCTGTCTCCGAGTTGTTTTTATTCTAGATCTTTGAACGATTTAATTATAAAGATTTCATTTGATACAATAAAATCTTTATTTATATACGAATAAAAGATCATTATGTTTTGAGTTATTAAGACATTATAAATGAACAACAAACTCCCGGTGTCATAACACGATGCTGAGCCTGACAAGTTTATTAATACGGTTCTGAAAGACAGCGTAAAGTCTCATGGATTTGTTCAGGGAGCAATGAACCATGTGGTGACTCATGCTTTGTCCTTAGCTGTGCTGCGTTACTATGGTGATTGGTCCTGATGCCCATTGACTTCTCTAAAACCTTGGCTGAACCATGGCGTCGTAGCACAGGAGAGAGACAGAGACAAAGAGAGGATTTATTCAGAACAAGTCTCAGCCAGGCTTAAACAGGAAGCCAAATGGTGATGTCATTGCAACTGTGTGTTCCTCACAGGCATTCAAGATGTCTGCATTGTGTCCCAAATTTCAAAAGAGTGCCCTGATTCTCTTTTCAAGGTAATGGCATATGTAATCCATTGGCAGAATTTCAGCCATGTTCAGCATGTTTATAATTCGAACACGTTATGTAATGAGTGAAGATTATATACGTAATAATAACTATTACTTACATAATGAGTATTACCTAATGAACCTTTTACGATTGTCTTTGTTTGGAGTTGCTTCTTCTAGCACAGTCAGCTCCTTTAACAGCTGTATGCTTGGTGTGGATTGTAGTATGTTTTGTTTGATCATCACTAAAAGGCTCTGACAAATGAAACAGAAATCAATCTCCTCTTAGTGTGCAAAATACAATAGCATAGAATTTATGTGAACAACCCAACCATTTTTCTGGTGTTCAAAAGTATTGGAACGCGCGCCTCACTGATGTTTCTCGATGCCCTGGTACACTGATTGCTTGAACAGTTTTTAGCGCTGAATGTCTAGCCTTGATTGAGCCCTGGGTTTTTTTTTTTTGTTTTTTGTTTTTGCATTTGTTATTAAAATGGATAAACTATCATGAAGACCAGAGTTAATCAAACCATTGTTGAAACTGAGAAAAAGAGGGAAAATAAATCAGTGCCATTCCACAAGCATTGTGCTCAGACAAAGAAAGAAACCACTGGTGTATTAACAAGGAAAAACTACAGCATTTGGTAACTGAAATGCTGTGAAGAAAAACAACATCTACATGGCAGGGGTGAAGGTATCATAATCCACCATTTAAAGAAGCAAAAATATAAAGGTCAAGCCTCGAGATGCAAACCACTTCTCTGCTATAAGAATCTGAAGGCCATTGGAATTCACAAAGAAATGAGACACAAAAGTTTGGGAACCTCTACCAAAGTTACGGGAAGTCCAAAGTGTTTAGAAAGAGAAGATCTGATCCAAAACATACAAGCTTATTAGTGGAGGTAGTGCCATGGCTTGAGCTTACATAACTGCTTCTTGAACAGGATCACTGATGTTTTTTGACAATATAACTCATGATGGTAACAGCAGAATGAATTCAAAAGTTTACAAAAATATTCTGTCTGCCAGTTAACAAAGAAATGCATCCAATCTAGTTGGTAGGATCATCATCATCAGGAACTTTACGATTCCCCCAAAAGATACTGTCAGTGCAACAAGGGACTTTATCAGGGGCAAAAAGTGGAAGGATTTAGACTGGCCAAAGTCAATCACCACACCATAACTCCAATGAGCAGGATTTTACCTCCTGAAGAGGAGACTGAAACCTTCAGAACAAATGACAAATGTCTGGAAAAAGCATCATAAAACAAGAATGCAAGACCTTGTTGCTATTGAATTTAATTAACCTGAAGGGTATCCATTCCAATACTTTTGCACATATTCATCTTGTGATCGCAAACCCAAAGTGTATAGCAGGAACAAACTAATTGCCCCCCCCCATATAACTTCTGAGTATTGACTGTGTGTATGTGTGTGTAGGCAGCATGTTTTATCTAGATTCTAAATGATCCAAAAATCCTTTGTGAAACATACACTTCTGTGTGAAACATACACAACACATTTTCAGAATTTAAGTTTTTTATTATTATTATTATTATTCATGATGACTAGGATGGTTCCGTTTACAGTAAGCAGAAATCTAAGTTTGTGTTTGGAATTGAAAGAGCTCATTTGTTATATTGCACTAAAGAGGAACAGAATTAAGACACATACAGCAGCAAAAAACAGGAACTATCACAGCATCTTCTCAACAACATCTTAGGGCAAACAGAAGCAAAGCCCAATAATATGCATATTTCAGTACTATTAAGACAATTAGCTTGTTCAAATATACCTTTTAAAATAGTGTTCTTGTTTTCGTTATTAAAGAAGTACATTCAGGATTATAACTAATAAGATCACATGCAGAAATCGATGCGTTGGCATGATATAAGGGCAGATAAAGCCATTCATTTTGAAGAATGGACTCAGGAGTAATGGACTGAAACAAAAGAGGTACCTTATATCTGATCTTGCTCTGTTCTTGCTTTTTGCAACGTAAAATTCCACTGATGCTAAAATGCTCCAAAATGAAAATGTTCCACAAGAGTAAGTTTGTAGCCATTTGCTATTTCGATTGGTGTCTACAAGTGTACATAAGCAGAGAGGTTGCACTGCTCTTTAGACTTTGTCGTGTACGATTCAAGTCATTCAGGAGAAGAAAACCTGTAGTTTGTATGATTTTCAGTCTTCTGGTACGGAGAGAGTAATGCATGGTTACTGAAACCGGTAATATCTGAATCTGAGTCTACAGTTATGGTTTTACGTATAAACTTATCACAGTCTTGTCACCATTTCGCTCAAAGTTCACTGTACCATATGCATATTTGCTAGCTCTTTGTTTTGTTCAAGCAGCATCCAGCAAAGCAACTTATACATTCAATAATATGAAGTTAGTGCATACACTGCACAGTGTTCTGTGCACAGCAATCACACATAATCAAGGAAACCAGACAGTACTTGTTCCTAAGGCCAAATATTAAAAACATATCCATACCTATGAGCATACAGTACAGAATCCCATTTTTTTTGTACAGTTCACCTATCAAAAATACATATTGTCCTTTTTGTATAGTTGTTTGTTTATGTTGGGATTAGATAGCAGTTTCAGTCATATAGGCTCATGTCATTTATGAGGTCAACAGGACCAGAGGTAATTTCATTGCTTTGGACCTTTCAGGAAAAAAAAAAATATATATAGATATTCCAAATCAATTCCCATTAAAAAAAAAGTTAACTGATTGAAACAAAATACAGTGTCAGCTGTAGTCCATAATAATGAATTATGTATCATTATAAATATGTCTGAAATAAACAATTACGACATAAACTTAATTCTCCATTTTAAGATCCTAGGTGCTTGGCTTCGTTTCAACAATGAAACCGGCATTAAAATTTACCACAAAAAAAAAATTGAACAAAGGGATTTAGAAACTTATAACAAAATTGTAACAAATTGTTTGTCACAGGAATTAGGATTTATATCTTTCATACACAGTCCCTGGCCTAATCTCAGCTTTTCTGTGTACAGTAAGTACCATAATAGTTAATATGATTAAAATACTGGCTTGCTTTTTTTTTTTTTTCTTTTCAGAAATTAAAAAATTAAGACTGTATAAGCATTTACTTTATACATTAACATAGAGATGTAGAGACATATGTGTTGTGTTTTAAAAAAATAAACATGGTAATCACCTCAGCAAAACACTCAAGAAAATACAAAGGTAATACTGAAGCTGTCAGATAAATCTAAGTAAAATTAAATTAATTTAAGCAATTTATTAGTTATGTTGCTCTAGGGTTTTTAGATTATTTAAACTCAGTTGATGTCTTCCAGCTCACTCACTGAATGTATATACACAGACTGGCCTTTAAAACCATTGCTTAACAGACACACATGATTATACATGATCATACATTTCAAGATGCCATACTAGATTCAATCAACTATAATATATTCAAGTTTCAGTAAATATTAGAAGTGCCCCATCAACAAATATTTCTATTTAATTAAAATAACCTAATAATCCCAATGTTAGGTAATATTTACATGCATTCTATCTACCCATACTCCTCTGTTATAATGGCTTTTTCAGATTAAAATGTTACTATCGTTCTCTGTGCAAAACAATGATATATTTATAATTTTGCATTGATTGGGATACACTTTAGAATAGTCCATAACGTGTCACTGTACATCTGGTATAAGGCTACTAAGGATTTGTAATTCCTCCTCATCAAAATCTGGCTAACGTTCCGAAGTGGCGTTCATTTCCACGTGATTTAAAGTGTTTCTGCATTATTCTGTAAACCCTTATTCTGTCTAAATGGTTACGGCATAAGGCACACAACAGGGGCCCATGCTCTCCATTTCAACAGGATATAAGTGAAATAGTGCTCTTTTAAGCAAGCCATCATTTACACAGCCACATGTACTGCTACATAAACCACCCTCTTTTCAAATCAAAGCTAACGAAAGCTTCTTGTAAATTTTGCCTTAAAAGGATGATCAGAATCAGAACATTGTGCTGAACCATATGAAGCTACTCCCGAACTCAAAAACTTTTCTGAGCTCTTGAAAATGATAAAATTGTCAATTATGTATGTTGGGAAATACACAAAGAATTACTGAGTTATAGAAGCAAAACCCTTAAATACTGCACCTTCTTAAAAGAAACCTAAGCTGCACAAGCATCATGCATTAACCCAACATATAACCCTTTTACACTGTTTAAATTATTAACAGATTTCCCTTTTTTTACATCACCCATGACAGGTATATACGAGTCAGCCAAATACCACAAAGCTGCTGGTCATCTACAGTGCCAAGCCGTAAAGGCGTGAACAAACTACACCTGGTCACAAATTATGAGCAACATAAAATTTTGGAAAATCATGTCACAGAACACTTTTAACAGAGTCTGTTAGCTGTGCTAATATAGAATTTTGATTTGGCACTTGCATATGCTTTATATTTTTGTTTGCTTGTTTATTGGCTGGTTGCTAGCTTGTTTTTGCTGGTATGTGCAGAGTATGTGCCTTTTCAGCATAGCACGATTTAGGTTTTTGATAATGAAAGCTCTATATACACTTCTTTGATACCTTACTCAGACCTTTTCTCAGTTTTGTTGTCTGTAATGGTTTTTTTGTAATTTTTGCTGACAAATTACTCCTACAGATCCTATATTCATTCCAGATTAATGTTACAACAAATGTGAAACAAAGGATTTTAACTTTGATAATGAAGAAACCGGTGGATTGATGTTATATAGTAATAAACTGCAAAGGCTATTTTGTGCTTCAAATTCGTATTTAGGGCATCTGAATGTTAGCATGTCTCTGATAGATTACCACTGGGAATATGGGAATAAACTAAATATACAACAAACTGAAGATGTTTGCCACAACCTCTATTAAATTAACCTCACAGTCTTTGCCTAGGTCTTGCAAGCCCAATGAAAGAGCACAGAACATAAATCAGGATTCTAAACCAAACCTTATTAGTAAGGCCTTGGAGCACAAGGATCTGCTTCTGTTGCAGGCTAAGATACAAACTATAAATGGCAGTCAGTAGGATGCAACGCTGTGGATGGTAAGGAATACACTGTCCTAATTAGTCTTAATTAATAATGAGGAAATTGTTTGTCCCTAAATGTAAAGCATGCCTAAAATTCTATTTTGCAGGCAGGGAAAGACTCATCTTGCATAACAACTGTGCTGCTACTGGCCAAGACCATTATGTTCAGATCCTGTTGCTTCTTGTGAGTCTGCTGGTACCAGTCACGGGTCACCTCCGTATCATGGGTAGGGATCAGTGTCACCTATTATGAGGGCAAATAAGTTACTGATGGGTTCAGTATTTTAATTTAATATCATTTAGAAGTTTTAAATTATTTGTGTACCTGCAGATTGGTTCCCCACTGTGCTTTGCCATCAAGCAGCGCATCCAGTACTCCACGACTTGGTTCCCCACTGCCTGGGTCATTTCCACTCACTACATAGTAAGCAGCACGCACTCGTTTGAAAAATTCTTGATCTACATTTTTAGCACTGCAGTGATTTGGAATGTAGGCAAGATCAACATAGAAAGGTGTTCCAGGGGTAGCTCCAGAGGTGGACTTCTGGTTCGAACCTAAAGGGCCAATCATTTAAAAAAATTATGTTATGCACTAATTCTGATTATTTTAAAGAACTTGCTGAGTTGCGTACCTGAATTGCTCTTTACACCATTGACGAGTCCTTTTCCTGGATGGTTGTCTCCCTTAGAACCCTGTGTCTCAGGCATGCGGGACGCACGGAGGGTCTTCTCAGAATCTAACCTTTTAATAGAAGGGGCATGAGGTGAGGAGTCCTTGGATGCCTGTTTTACAGGTGTTGTGGACCTCCTGCTCCTTCCGTCACCTTTACGTGCAGGAGATGAAGACTTTTGCTTCCCTAGAGTTTTCCTCAACCCTTTGTTGGTTTTAAGATCTTTCTTCATAGGTCTCTCTGTGTGGCTTTGCCCATTTAAAACAGCTTCTGGGTCTACCATGCACACATCAGGTTTGGGGGGCTGTGGGACAGGGTCTTTCATTGGGACAGGCGGAGGATCATGGGTTCTTGGAGACGATGAATGAAGACCACCTCCACTTCCACTAGTAGCTGACATCTTGTCCACTGGTAAATGCTCTGCATCCTCATCAGAGTCAAGGTTTCCTTCAGCTGTGATGGATGGACACTCCTCTGTCTCGGGGGGTACATCCGAATCAGACTGGGAAGGAAGAGATTCACTCAGAGAGGTTGGAGGAGTTTCTTCTCCTGCAAGTGATACTCCATGACCACTTGCCACACCACTAGTAGGAGCATGGATTCCTTCCTTGCTGTCTCCATGGTGACTATGAGAATGATGACGCTGTTGTTTGTGTGATCTCCTTTTAACAGAATGTTGTTCACGTTCATCGTCAAAATCATCTTCCTTTGAACAATCGCTTCTTACGTCCTCCTCTTCCTCCTCACTAGATAAATGGTGTGGGCTTGGATTAATGAATGATGGCGAAAGTTCTCCTTTGTGATGTTTGTAAAGTGAAGGTGAGTAAGAGGAGCTGGCATCCATGCTGAGTTCAGAAGGTCGAGTAGAATCTTCCTTTAATTCTTTAGATGGCTGAGAGGTTTGTTCACTTGAATGAGAAACAGTTAGATCTTTCTGCTCTTTTAAGTCATGTTCCAGCTGTTCTTTCTTTTCTTTCTCATCTTGCAAATGTTTAGACACATCCTCTGTACTGTCAGGTATAGCAGTTGAACAAGTAGTAGTCTCCTGAGTCATCTCAGAGACGGAGGTGCTTTTCTGAATTGACTCATCTCCATCTGTTTTCTTGGTATCTTTTTCTGGCAAATCTACTTTTACTGGTTGCTTTCCATCCTCAGGCTTGCAGTCAAATTCTTCTTTGACTTCTTCCAGCTGTTCTTTCTCTTTGCACTCATCTTTTACATCTTTCATGAAATCTCCCACTTCTTTACTCTCTTGTTTTTCATCAGATTTTTCTTTAACTTCTTGCTCCTTCTCTTTCATGTCAATCTTTTCATATTCCACTTTATCATCCATCTTACTCTGCTCTTCTTCTTTTTTCTCTTTCTTCTCACCCATCTTCTCTTTTCCTGGGATCGCCTCCTCTATCTTCAACTCTTCTTTTTTCTCCTTTTGCTGAACTGCTTGATCTTCTGACTCTTTTGGAGTACAAGGTACCTCGTGATCTTTCTTCTCTACATGATCTTTCTTCTCTTCTTTCTCTTTTTCCACCTCTGCCTGTTTTGGCTCTGGTAGGCATTTGATGTCAACTTCACCTACTTTACTTGAAACTACATGTGAGTCTGTGCAAACTTCTGTTGGCCCATTGGATGACTGTTCTACTGACAACTGTGGTGACTGTGTCTCCAGATTAGACTGAGCAAAGTGTATTGTTGAGGTGACATCAACATGTCCAGGCTCTGTGCTACATTTCTGATCATGGGATGCAACTCGGTCACATTCAATTCTACAGGGTAAAGTCCCTTCTTCTTGTTCAATGTCAGAGGATTCTTCATGGGAGTGTTTTTCTGTTGAGTCAGCTTTCTTTAGAGGAGCAATATCAAACATAGCTGGTGGAGCAGAAACTACTTCATGCTGCTGCGGTGCAATTTTGGCAGAATCAGGGGCTTTTGAGCACTGTAGGTCACTCACTAACACGTCTTTTTGTTCAGAAGGTTTATCTTTATCTGATCTAATACTTGCTAATTCTTCCTCTGATTTTTCCTCTGCTGAGGATACCTGGTCTTGAAGGAAAGACTTGGTCTCTTCCAAAGGACTGAGTGGAGAAAACCTTGCAAAACTGGATGCAGACTCAGCTGTTGCAGATATGAACTTTTCAGAAACTTCCATGGCTTCATCTCTTGACTGTACACCAGAGCTCAAATAGGATGAATCTATTGCAAGAGATTCCTCTTCTTTGAAATCATATGATATACTATCAGCATCAGTCCTTAAATGAGCACTGGGAATAGTAATAGGGGTCTCTAAAAGTCCCTCACCATAGTGTTGACCTGTAGAATATGAAGCAGAAGTTGAAGAGGAATAACTATAGGATGAAGAGGATGAAGACTGAGTTGTATCTAACATGGCAGTTTGAGAACCTGCTCCCTCATATTTTTTATCAGCGCTCTTCTCTAGATCACATTCTTGCTTATGCTCACTAGCCTTGCTTAGATCAGGATGTGGTAAACTGCTGTCCTTTTCCTTTGACTGCTCGATGTCTGTGCTTACTACTTCATGTGTAGATGTTAGAGCTGTTGTAACTGTCTCCCCAGAAATTTTAACAATGTCTTTAGTAAGTGATTCAGCTGTCTTCCCCTGTAAAGGATCCTCTTCTGCACCACTTGATTTAGAATCCATTGCATCTGAAGCAGCTTTTGATTCTTTCTCAGACATCTCTCTGGCACCTTTTTCCATACCCAAATCACTGGCCTCATCGTCTTCACCTTCCTCTTCCCTATCTTTATAATTTCCTACTTCTTCGGCAAAAATTTGTTCACTTTTGACTGAGAATATTTCTGACTCACCACTTGCCAGCTGTGATTTGCTGGTCAGAGAACTTGCAATACTTGTGCACTCTGATGCAAGGACACTTTCATGCGCATGTTGCTCCTCAGGAGATGAATCATGGCTGCTTACATCAACAGGAGCTGACTGATCAGGGAGCATAGTGTTCTCTGGTGGTGTAGGTCTACCAGAAGAAATTTGGTCTTGTTTGTCTGATGATTCTTCACCTACTTGCTTTGCTGTCTTTGTGTCCATCTTTTCTGCAGTAGTGGTCTGACTATCTGGTATGTTCTCAGTCTGATATGAGGTTGACTGTATTGTTGTGGACTCTACACTTATCTGATCTTGGGAAACCAGCCCATGTTTGGAAGTCATATCATCTACATGAGTCTCAGCTTGAAGAGGTGTCTTGGTCATTGTCTCTTCTATCTTTATGTCCTTTTCTTCGGCAGTGTCTAACCATACAGCTTGTGGTAGACTGGAGGCAGAGGGACAAAGTAATTTTGATGACAATTCAGAGGAAGTGTCTTTTTCTTCTTCTTTATAGTGAGAACTTGTGTCCTCTTTGGCAGGTGTCTTCTCTTTCTCTTTCTCTTCTCTTTCTAATTTCTCTGATTTGTCTTGGACCTCACTGGAAGAAAAAGAACTTGATCCAGCTACAGAGGTGGTTTTGCTGTCAGAAGTCTTGTCCACATCTACTTCTTCTTCTCGGTAACTCACCTTATTATCTTGCTCAAAGCAGGTACTGGGTCCACTAAGGACACTAGTCTTCATCTCTGAGAAAGACATATCATAGTCAACCTTGCTGAATGATACTGGTTCATCATCACTTTGCTCATCTATTTGGCATGTAGCTCCCTGTAGAGATGACTGGCTAGCCCTTCTAGTGTCACCTACATTTATGTCAAGGTTCATTTTAGTAAATTTATCTTTGTCCTCTTTATCCTTCTCAAGATCCTCTGAGACTGGTTTTTCATAGGGCTCATATTTAGAAGCTTCATAGCTCCATTTTTCTGGTTGATGGGTGCTACTGTCATCCATTTTCTCTTTTTCTGTTTTTGCTGTATCATCAGCAGTCTTTTCAAGACTGTCCACTTTTTTAAAACCTGACATGGATGTTTCTAACACTGGAGAGATCATTTCTCGCTCTCTTTCCATCTCTCTCTCCACTTCTTTCTCAGGTTTACAGATGTCCGCTGAAGAAGGCAGTGTCTCAGGTTTTTGGAACTCCTCAACACTTGCCTGACTGGATGCAGGAGTTGATAGCTCAAGTGTTGATGCCACAGTACTATGTTCTGAAAGAGCTATTGAAATAGATGTGATCTTGGGTTCCTTGCTCTCTTTCTCTAACTCTGGTGAAATTTCAGTCGTATCTTTCAATACAGTTTTGTCATCTATCTCTGTTACTGTAGATGAAATTTGTTCAGTGAAACTTTCCTTTCTTTCCTCTAAGACCCGTGGTTCTACTGACAATGGTCTTGAACCTGCACCCCCCATGCAGACAGCATCTCCTTCATCTTCTTCAGTACTTTCTTCATTATCTGAGTACTTTGTTGGAAATTCAGATCCTAGTGATGTTTTTATGCTACTCTCTGATGTTTCCATTGCTGAAAATAAAGCTCCAGTTTTAATGTCCTCAAGACACTTCTCTTTATACTCTAAATTCAGCTTAGAACCAATGTCCATTTTGTCTGATACTGACAGGAAGGTCTCTGTTTCATAGGTTGACAGGTGTTGGTCATCTCTGTACTGTTGTGTTCTGTCTATAAGATCTGTCTGATATTCTACATCTTCTGTCTCTGAGCTTGACACAGAAATTCGTTTTGCTCCTTCTACAACTGATTTCTCTGGCTCTTGATCCAGTGGTGCTGGGGTATCAGGTTTGGTGGTATCTAATTTGTGGGTAAATTCGTCTTTACTTGGTAAATCATGTTTTGAATCCATTATTTTATCTGATCCAGACAAAGGAATTTCCTTGGATAATGATGTAATGGAACTTTCTTTGGATTCCGATTCAGGTTTTGGAGAGACTGTCCTTTGAGAAGATGATTCAAGATCTTTTGTTTTGCTGTCTTCTGTGTGTATCTCTTCAGTTTCTTGATCTTTGTCAGTTACACATGTTCTTTCTGAAGTGGCTGTGGGTATATGAACTTCTTCCATTTGAATCTCTTCTTTCTCTTTAGAGTACTGAGCTTCTTTGTCTGGTAAATCAGTTTTCTCAGAAATAGGTTCAAAGGCTTTAGATTTATAATCTTCTCTATCTTTATCCTTGGGCTCATGATCAGCTTTTGGGGACACATCAGCTTTTCCTGGGATTGATTCTGTTGGTGTAATATCTTCCTTGGTCTTGTCTTTATCTGTGGGTGCTTCAGATGTGCTTAGTTTTTCGACTTTAGATTGATCTGATTTGTCTGCTTTGGGAGGTATTACTGTCTGTTCTGAACTAAGATTTGTTATAGATTGTGGTTCCTCTTCGTGTTTCTCTGAGGAATCTTCATCATGTTTGCTTGTTATCTCTGATTTAAGCTGAGTCTCGATTTCCTCCTTATGTTTAGACAGTTCATCCTCTTTCACCACTAAAGGTTTTTCCTCTAAGGGTACCTGGAAGTCTTCAGACTGACTTTCTGTTATGTGTTCATCTTTAGCTTCCATTTTTTCATCCACAGGTTTCTTTGAAGCATCCTCCTCAATTTTGTATGATAAATGTGTATCTTCCAGAGTTTGTATTTGTTCTACTTGGTCTTCTGTAGATTCTTGAACTTGTTTTGATTCTATCATTGTATCTTTTACTCCTATAATTGTCTCAGTCTCCACTACATGTTTATCTGTTACTGGAGAAACATGTTTCGGTGATTCTGGATGCTGTATTTCAGAGGTCAAGTCTACTTTGGTCTTTTCTTTGCATTCTTCTTCCAGTTTTGTTTTTTCTTCTAGCAATGAAGAATGGGAATGACTCTTATCCACACCTTCTTCAGAGGTTAGGTCTGCTGTTTCCAAAGTTAAATGTTGTGTTTGGGGCTTCAAGACTTCTTTCTCTGTTTCTTTAGACTCTTGTTGACATAGATCAACATCTTGTGGAGTGGGCTGCAGTGTTATAGTTTCAGTAACTTCTAGTTTTGTGTCCTTTATCTCATCTAATTTATCTGTTTTTTCCGATACTATTAATTCGCCATCAGGTTGCTCTTTCTTTACATCTTCTGGCAAAGATTCCTCCAATTTTTCAGCTTGTGTATGTGGTAATACTTGTAAATCTTGAGGTTGTTCAGTGACCACATCTGTTTCTTTTGTTTCATGATCCAGTTTGCTGGGAAAGTCAGACGTTTCTGGTTTTGACTCTATAACTTGAGGCTGAACTTCCTTATCTTTAGATTCTTGATCTTGCTTAGTGTCGCTTTCTGTCTTATCACACACTTTGTGAGACACCTCATCCTCTTTAGGAAGCAAATCTATTTTCTCTGATCCTGATATTATAGATTCCTGCTGTTCTGTCTGTTTTTCTTTAGATTCTAAAACTGACACATCTGTGTCTTTTTCGATTTCTGGGAGAGAGATTTGCTTATAATCTTCCTGTTTCTCCTCCTTTTCTTTTTCATCTTCATAAAGCTCCTTTTCTTTTTCTTTTTTCTCATCTGTTTCATCAGTGTGATCACGAATATCAAGAGACCCACTTTCCCCTTCTTCTGAGGTTTTGGCTTGAAAAATGTCATGATATTTATCCTCACCATCTCCAATTGCCTTTGCTCCTCCTTTAATTACATCTTGATCAGGCACTAAATCTTCCATTTTTAATGAAATCTCCTCCTTTGGTGTCAGTGGAGCTGTTACAGTGCTGGACAACTTTGTGTCTTGAGATTTTTCCTCCTCTTTTGCCAAAGACTGTTCCTTCTGTTCCTGATCCCATAATTCTTTTTTATCAGTTTCAGCAATGATGTCTGATTTCTCTGATTTGTATTCATCTGCCTTGTCAGTCTGTATTCTTTGTTTTTCACTTTCATCAGTTTTAAGCTCTGAGGGGAAGCCTAGTTTCTCCTGATCTTGCTGCAATGGTTCAGGGAACACCTTGGCTTTATCTTCCACTGGTGAAAGACGAAGAGGGGAGTGGGTGGCACTAGGTGGTCCAGATTGAGTAGGAGAGGCCATTTTCACAGTGCTGTCATCAGGACTGAAGCATCGATCTTCAGTCTCTGGAAAACTACCCAAATCTGAAACTATTTGTTTGGAAATTATATCTTCTCTAATTGGTGAAACTGTTCTTTCCTCTAGGTCAGGAGAGGACAGTGATTTTTTGTCCAGTGTGGACTCCAAAGGAGCAGGCTCAGGGCTCTTGGGCTTGTCACTTTCTTTGGATTTCTCTTCCAGTTTCTGGGATACAGCATATCCTTCCTGTAGTTTTCCAAGAGAAATGTCAACGTTTGGTGTTTGATCTTCATACTCATCCTCCTCATCTTCATCGTGGTGAACAATGGTCTCGAGTTCTTCTGTTTTCCCCTCAAGGGGAAGTGGTGGACATTCCTCTGAAGGAGGTGATTTGAAGCATTTGTCCTCCTCCAGGGAGGATGTTGGAGAGATGGTTCCAGCAGAGTGTAAGTAGTCTTTTCCTTGAGTAGCCTCTGTTTGTGTTATGGGCTGTACAATGTTTACTGTGTCCAAATCTAGTGAGCTTTTTCCAGTGTCTTCAGTCTGAGGTGCTGTGACAGATGCCGCAGACTGATCCTCAGTAACAGAGGTCGGAAAAGAGGACACTTTTTCATACTCAGTGATGGATGTTGCTGAAGAAACATGTTCCTCCTCTGCCAGTGGAGCAGCAATTATGCTGGTATACAGAGAAATAGCATGTTCTTGGATACTCATAAATGATTTAGCCGTTTCATCACCCAATGCTTGCATTTCCTTCATTCCATGGATTGCATCAAATGACCCTGGTTGATCTGGTACTGAGACATCATATGTGCTGACTTCATACTGAAGGTGGTGTATTCTATCCTCTGCTTCCTCATGAATCTCTTCATCTGAGATTGTCTGCTCAGTTTCTGAGTAACCAGGTATGGTCTCATCTTGAATATAGGATAAACTCTCTGCTGCAGCAGCTCCTTGAACTGCGGCTGCAACCTCTTCCTCTTTGGCTGCATGAGTATCCTCCCCTGCCTTGTACTCCCATTCCTTTAGAACTTTTTCATCAGTGACATCTTTGATTTCTTCATCTGCAATGGCATCCAAATCTTCTGCCTCCTCCAGCTCAGCTTTTTCAATGACATATTCATCTTCAGGTTGCTCTTCCTCAATTTCTGTCTTTGTTATGTCTGTAAGCTCTTCTCTGCTTTTGTGTTTTTCCATTTCCTCAACTTCATGTTTTCTGTCAACTCCCTCCATATCTTTAGCGTCCTTTACCATTGTTTCATCTTCTTCATCCCCTATTCCCATGTCCTCTTCCTCTTCTACTGTCTTCTTCTCAACTGTCAACACTTCTTCCTCTTCCTCTTCTTCATCCTCTATTGCAGTCCCTTCATCTTCAAATTTATCACCCTCATGTACTTGGCACTCATCTGCAGATTTCTCAGGTTCTTCTTTGATCTCTGATGATGCTAGTGCTTCTTCCTTATCTTGAGTGCTTGGTTCCTGCAATTCTTTTGCTGTCTGAGAATCAATGACCTCCTCTTTCTCAGCAGTAGTGTCCGTGATTGGTCCAAGTTCTTTTTCCACTGATATTTTTTCAGGTGCATGGTCATGCTCTATATGGATGCCATTTTCTCTGAGCTGCTCAAAGTCTTTTGTCAAATCCTCTGGAGTTGAGGGAACAGATTTAACCTCTGCTGTTTCATTTTCTTGAATTTCAGACTCAGCTTTCTTGGACTCTGGTTCTGCGATAGGCTCTACCTTAGGAGTCTTGCTCTTAGTTGTTTTGGGTTTCCCTTGAGTTTTTGCCTTGTGAAGAGTCTTTCTGACTTCTGGTGTGAAGGGTTTTAGATCAGGTTTGGTTATTTTCCTCAGTTCTGGTTTTGAAACATCTTTGCTTTTTATTTTTTTCTCATCTTTTTTCACAGAGTCATCTTTTTTTAGTTCATGTTTATCTTTCTTGATGTCCTTCTTTTCTTTGTCCTTTTTCTCATCCATTTTAGTCGCTCTTTCTTTGGTGTATTTTTTAATCGATTTCTCCTTTAATAACTTTTTCTTTTCTGTTACCTCAGTTTTTGGTTTTAATGGTCGGGTGTGTTTTTTCTCCTCTTTCTTCTCAGCTTTGATCTCCTTGACAGTTTCAGTCTTTGTCTCAAGAACAGATGTGTCTTCTTCTTCAGGTTCCTTCTTTACAATCTTGGTAGGTGTGTGTGTTTTGGGAGATGACTTAAGACTTTCTTTGCTCTCAGCCCTTTGCTTTAATTTTGGCTGTTTTATAACAGAGGGTGAGACCCCAGAAGCAATGTCCTTTTGAGTAGCCACTGGATATCGCAAAAAGTCCAGGTGTTTTAGCTTTTCGAGTCCCTCGAGAATTTTGTTCTGTGGAGCATTGCCAGGGAACAGAACTCTAACAATCTTCTCTGTTGGACTGGCAGGAAGCCATACCACAAGAGCTGTAATGGATGTTAAGTATGGCACAGATATTTCTCCTTCCTTTCCATTGGGAAGAACAATCCCAGTTTTTGCTTTGCTGTTACCAGCCCACTTCTGCATAAGAAACTGCATTTCCTTACTGTCCTTCACAGGATTGAGGACAAACATTTCTAACCTGCCCACACCCATCTTGTGGAAAAGAGTGATAGGTTCAATTGTATTACTAACTACTCGGAAAAGAGGCTCGGGTGTCATTCCAAGCTTGTCAAGGTACTGCAATGTCAGAGAGGCCTCTTCAATACTGCGCTTGACTTTTAAGTTTGATTCAGATGTGCGCAGTTTCTCTGGTACATTGAAGAACACAACTCCAAGCTCTGGTGAGATGAGGTTCTTCATCCAGTCACTGTAGGTAGTTGAGCCTTGTGATTGCTCTTCCTCTTGCTCTGCTATCTTCCGTTGAAGCAGTCCATTTATACCAGGGAGGTTGTCAGCACCAATGTGGGTGAGAAGAATGGAATCAATACGATCCAAGTGTCTGACCAGCTTCCAGAAGCATGACCTTCTCTCAGAGCCACCGTCAATCAGAATATTGAAGCCATTGACTGCAAACAGAGCAGAGTCCCCTCTACCACCAGGGAAGATGTAACAGCAAGGCTTGGATAGCTTAAGGAATCCTCCAGATGTGGGTGGCTCAAGCAGCTCAAATGGGGATGGGACATCTACAGTCTCAGAAATGTATTCTGTGAACTCTGTAACACCTTCCATTTTGGGGAGTATGGGCTCTGGATTCAATTTGAAGTCCATAACCTCCCTCAGATGCTGTCCCAGTGATGTCCAACCTGCCTCAGCCTGGCAGGACACAGTAAGAGTTGCCTGCTGACCTGGGACTGCTTTTTCCAGCAGGTTAACAACCTACATTTTGACAGAGACAGAAAGTCAGGATGAATACTCACTATTAGACCAAGTTAGTACATTAGGTCAGTTAGTACATCATTGTACACTGACAGTACATGTCCACAGACCCATTTATTGCCTATTCTTGCTCACTGTGGGTGGGGCTTTTGTGGCATTTAGTTTTTGTGGCATGGTTTAGGAATAGTATTCCCAGTTTCAAGTGGGCATGTACCATTAATTGCCAGTTTATTTGGTACAGCTGTTATACCCATACTTGTTGGCCACTGTAAGTGACATAAGTTACATTGAATGACGCATTGAAGCATTCAGACACCTCAATATCATTGCTTGGAAAAGAATAGAAAATATCCACCCAATACCAATCCTGTGATCAAAAACTGACCATTGATTAAGGTCTAAAGGAATGACATAAATTGTATACAGAAAAGATTCAACTGTAAACCTGGAGTGTACAGCAAAAGCAAGATGACCAATGAATGTAGACAGTGTTTAAAAATTGCAACAACATTGCTGCACTGAGAGAAAAAATATTTGGTTATATGGTAGTCCTTTTTAGGAATGACAAATTACACTAAGTACACTATAACAGATGGGATACTGTCTGCTCAACTATTTTATCAGTGTATCTGATGTAAAACATGAGAACCTTTTAAACAGGAACTTAATGTAATAAATTGAGGACTTACCCCAGGATCAGCCAAGACACGTGAGACAGCTTGATGAGTAAACACCCCAGTTTGAAGAACCAGGTCACCTTGGTCCGAGTTCTGCCCACTCAGGACCAGTAGTTTGTGCACAGCTGGGTCAGACACAAGAGACCGGATCTAGGACAAAGATAGAAAACACAAAGGGTATTTAAAATACAGCCAAGAACTGCTTTGACTTTGTGCATTAGCAAGTCATGTATACTTATCTTATGCTACCATATTAGAAAATATCGTTCATGTGACAATTTCCATAAAACTGATTCAGTTTTTTACCATCATCAAAAAGAACCTACCTCAGAGAGAACCGTATCTTCTGATGGATTGACTAAGACAACTGTTTCAAGTACATCACTTCTGTGGTGTAGAGTCCTTTGCCCTGTAAGAAACATTCAAATGTTGTAACTACTGATAGTAAAAATTCGACTGATGTCTATGTCCAAATTTTGGAACCTTCATTCAGTCTTAGATATTCTTACAGAGGATCTGTATTGTACTCATGTAAAGCCATAAAACTTACACTACTTTTCATTTTAAAAAGATGCAGTATATTTGTACATTTAACACATTTTTGATGCATGTAACATTAAAAACTGCAGATATTCTGTTACATTCTGGAGAACAGCAATAAGTGGTGGGAAATAGTTTAAATATGAACTAATATTCAAATAATTCATTGACTGTAACCTTTCCCTAACCAAACCATTCATCCCAGTTTAACCAATAATACATTATGTGCATGTCAGTTTTAAGTGAATCAATGCCTTTAACATCAGCTTCTGTTGTGACACATGTTAATGTATTACTCTTCAGTGATAGGAAGCTTTAGAAAAATGCTTGTTTGGGTAATTATATCCAGGTACCAATGGTGTGCAGCAGCAGCATCAAAAATTAAACCAGTCAGCATATTCTCCAGAAACTCCTAAAGAATAAGTGACATGTGATAATACAGTATATCCTATTTGAATTTGCAATGGTTCTGCAATGCATCAATACTTACTAGAGGGCTAAGTATAAACAAATTACTATACTTATATTACAAATCATGCCTTTTCTTATCCCATTCTGACCCAAGCTAAATATATTGTAGTTTTAAGTCTGTTACTAAAAAAAACCTGTATCCTAATAAGAGTAGTGCAGATGGTTTCTCAGCCTGACCTCCACCCAGAATGACCTTCATTTTCAGATTTGTTGGCAGCTTTCAGTGATACAGCAGTTTTAAAAAATCAAAGCCATGTCACTTGCTTTTATGAGTTATGTTTTTGCTTATTTGCAAACATAAGTGAGGTTTTTATGCCGTTGTATGCTGATGGTCACCGAAGGTATAGAGCTAGTAGCTTTGAATAGTAAATAAAATGACTCCACTCCTCTGAGTATTTTGCAAACGATATGAACACCATCCTGCGACCACACCTTTGCACCACTCAGATGAACTTTATGCTGAACTAATGTGATGATTCTATAGCTTATCAGTCCTACTCCTCTGTGCGTCCACAAAATAGCCATCTCTCTAGCACATCAAATAATTGCGCCACAGTCCTACCTCAATTGACCTGTTTGATATAAATATCCGCTCATGAACACTCAAAACGGGAGCACTGTGTTAAAATAAGCTCAAACAGAACAGTGACAGAACACAGACCAAGCCACTGCACTGCTCCAGATAGTTTGCTCCAGATATAATCACCCCAGAGAAAGAGGCCTATGGAAGTTGGGAATGAAATCGCCTCATATGACGTGATGTGACGATAAAATGGCTTCTCATAGCATTACCTGGTGGCATAATGTCATATGTGCATTTTTGCTTATGTCAATCTTAGACCTTGCTGTGGAGTATGCAGTCCAAAACATTGCATGTGTTTCAGCTGTTTCATTTCAGAGTCTTTACGTATTTTTTGATGACAGGGTAAGATTAAGGATGATTTTTGACAGTACTGTCAAATTTATTGCCCTCTTGACCACATAACAGTCCAAGGCTTTCTGGATATTCTAACAAGATTACGAGTAGTAGTGTTTATCTCTTGAGGATATTCTCATTCAGCAGTTCAATCTCAATTCTGCTATTCAAGTATTAAAGGAGGTGTGGCACTAAATTATCAATAAAAAAAAAAACCTCCAGCAGAGTTTAATTAACAACAATTTTTAATTAGTCATAACATTAACTAGTATCTGACAGTGCAACAAAGCATATGTCTTCTTTCACCCCAACATACCTCTAATACTTACTAGTTTTATTAAGTCATGCAACATTTTAATGGCATCTAGATTTAACTTTCCTTTCTACCGTAGCTTCACGAACGACTGTCCTACTTTCTTAATGTAATCCTAGTCCTGCGACTTGGCAGCAGTGATCGATTCTGCCATTAATACAATTAAAGCCTATAAGATCATTTCAGCTGTGTCACTGAAACTAGGCCTACCACCTGGACAAATATATAGCCATACCTTCAGACACTGATATTAAAACCACACCATCTCTATGTTAATCTCACAAAATACGTATACAGTAATTCTCCCAAATGACTCAGATGCCTTTTTCACTGTTTTACCAAACCTAGTGCCATGAATACATGTGCCAGCAGACACCTAGAAGGCAGGAAAGATAGGTATTGATATTGAAAAGATGAATGGGAAAGACATGACACAGTGAACAAAATGGAGTGCAGAAACGGTGACAAAGCAGACAAAAGAAAAGACATACTTGGTTCAGTACCATTATTTCCTAGTAACTCCAAACTCAAAGCTAAGCTAAAGATGAGCTCAAGAGCTTTTTTCATTATTCTCATTCTTGTTTTTTTCCTCACTCTCTATTGCATGTCTGTCTGAAACCTAATAGAAAAGGAAGAATTAAAGTTGGAGGCAGTCTGTTGAGAGTGCATACAAAAAGCTTGTCTGAGCATTTAAATCTTGGCACCAGAAGCTTATATTAAACAATAACTTTTAGAGCATCTTGAAGTCCAAATCTGGAGTCACTAAATTTGGCTGCTTTATTGCACAGCTACATCTGAAACTAACATGGTTATATATTAAGCTGGTTCCTTACTGGTCTTTAAAAAAAAACATATATGTACATTCCATAGAAAGTAAAAATACATAGCAAAATGCAGACATTAAGGCAGACATTTCATAACCAAGTACATGGTAATATTTTTATCATTTACATTAAATCACATTACATTTATCATTTTGAGAGGAATTCCAATACACAGAAGCCCCAGGCAAGATACTGTATATAAAAGTAATAACTATTCTTTGGACTGCTCTCTACGCATTGCATTTTTCACAATTTCTAGTATTTTAACACTTGAAAAATTCATTTTTGGATAGGTTGAATTGAAATATTTTTAAGTGATTTGTAAATAAACCTTAACTTACCTAGAACGTGTGCTCACTTGTGTCGCTCAGGACAATGTTGACTGGCACTGACACTGCTTCTGATTAGCTTTAGAAGTAGGTTTAACATTTTCTAAAATGCACGGAAGTGTCACTCTCTATTGTAAGGCACTACAGATTACTTCAAAAGGCTGGAAGACTCAATAAAAATAAGGAGGAAGATAGCACAAGATTCTGCTCAAGAGCACTTGACTTGATGCATGCACGCTTGTTTATTAAGTATTAAGTACAACTGAAATAAATGAAAGACATGAACCTATGGATCTTGAAGGGTAATTTATCCCTTTCAAAATATTTTCCACATTTGTCTTACATATTGTAACTAGGTTATTAAAGTTTTTTTAACTTCTAGATAAAAGGTGAACAGTGCTTTAGATAGTAGCCACATTTCAGGGTTTTTTTTTTACTTCATCAAGACAAAACCAGAACAAAAAAAACTAAGCAACTACGCATCATGAATTAATTGTATCATATCAGTAAAGAAATATAGGAATTAAAGGTTTCAACACCCCTATCTGGTGTCTTTAATAAGGATTATGAGTGAAGAAAGGATTGTAATTCTAAACAGTCATACAGTTAATCTTTAGCATTAGAAAAATGGTAGTGGTTAGATTCCTATACTAAAGACAAAACCGTGCAAGTCTATGTAAGGTAAATTACATGCCTTCATAAACAGCTGAGACCTAAGATGTAACAATAATCCCCAGTCAGCCAGTGGGAGTGGTCCTCACTGCACAGTGCTGCAGTGCTCAGTGCAGGAGAGACGCCCGCATACAACGGACTAATACTGGTTTTCAGCTATAATGCCAGTTTGTGTAATCTCCCACCAACACAGTCGCCCACTAACAGGGATGAAAGACAAAAATATTTGATGTGTGTAAAAGAGAAGGAAGAGGAGAAGATTGCTTGGAAATAGAGAGAGAGAGAGAGAGAGAGAGAGAGAGAGAGAGAGAGAGAGAGAGATGTTTTCACCTCACTGTGCCCAAAGGGTCTCAGCATCTCTCGCAGCAAATGAAACCCTGACACAATACATCAGATCACTCCAGCACCTCAAAGACAGCATGCATGCTCTCCCCAAGGAGACGATTCCTCGAATGAACTTCTGTAATAACTCTCCAGACCATTTCATGTGTTAGATAGAGCAACATACTGACTGTAATAAACTGAAATGAGGGCCAAGATGTTACAAAATGCCACTTTATGCTTATTTTTTTCCACCTATGATTGGATGCTGGATGCAGAGAATAAACTGGTGGTTGGGCAACCAAAAACTGGGGATGAAACCTTTACTGTTGCCTAGTAATTTGTACTGCTATTCCATCATATGTGCTGAAAATTCCAGATAGGTATCTGTCAGGTGAAGCACCTTTGAGCTCATTAATCCCACAAAGAGTGCCCCAACAAGCTGTTCCTAATGCGGATTAAGGAATAATCACGCAGATGCAATTGCTAATGTAATGTAAAGACAATGTAAGTGTTGGCAAAGAGGTCATGTTGTGTCCTCGATTTTCCCCCAGCGGTAAGTAGAACAAGCCGAGTGAATGACTCAGTAGAGCCATGGGTCTGACTGTCCCTGTCTGCCTGTTTCCTCTGTGTCCCATTGTAACACTGAATCTGACAGACATGCCCTTCAGGGACTTTTCAGCCTGCCATGTTAACTTTATCACAAAGTCTAATAGGACACGAAGCTGATCCATCCGAATAGATAAACATGATGTAGTGGATACAGGACAACGATGACAAGCAGAAATTCGACTGCAGGTCATCACAACTGCTAAAAGACCTGCTGAGCTCAGAGCTCAGGATTGTTACGCTTTCTGGTTCTATCAGGAAGTACATTGAGGTGCCCCAAATACCCCAGAGATCCTTCCGGCTAGGTCACAAGTTTATGGTAGTTTTTAACACTAGTTTGACACCAAGATAGGGTGGTGGTATGGCTGATGGATCTTAGACCTAGGGTAGGAACTCACTTCTGGCTTATTTTGTAGAGAACTGAATGGACGGATTGGGACAGTACTATTTCCTTACACACAATGTGAATGATTGTGTGTGTTTGTGAAAAGTATTGACATTTATATAGATTGACACATTCAGTCAATCATCCTCTTTATCGAATCTGCTGTCTGGAAGCTTGATTTCTGGATGGGTGGGTATTTCTGCTGATCCCTATCCAGATTTCCTACTTACAGTGTCTTAACCTTGATCCAACTCTGCTCTCAGGTCAGTACAAACTGACAGGCTTTTTGCACTGCTGTTGCCTAGCCACCATTTACTGTAAGTGGGAGCAATGAAACAGTGACTAAACCTCAATCGTGGTGCTGATGCGAGCTGGTATTCTTATGTGAATTGTTTTTAGTACTGCCAACACTTCAGATGGCACCATAAAAGTGACATAAAAGTGAAATAACTGCATTTGATAAACACCACGTCATTCACAAACATGAAAAACCGATCATTTAGACAGAAAACTAATTATTAAATAATAATTATGATTGTTATAAAATGTCATTCAGCAATGTAGCTATTATCAGAGAAACGTTGGATGGATTTCTTGTTTGGATAAGAACACAAGTTAAAAGAAACTAAAGGGGAATAAAATAAAAATTCAACATTCTTATCTCTTTGGCTTCTCTCTCTCTCTCTCTCTCTCTCTCTCTCTCTGGGTTTTTATTTATTTATTTTTTGGATTTAATCTTGCGACACAGACAGAGATGGGAGGGGGCCGGTTTACGCTGAGTCACTGACCACCTCATCAATACGTGGAATTATTTTGATTATTTATTTTTTTTGGTCGGATTTCCTCTATGCGACACAGACTTCATCAATCATGGACCAGATTTTCCATGCGCACTTTCATACTCCCATCAATATTGCACAAAGAAAATGTCAAGTTATATTTAATAGGCTATATTTTAATCCTTCAGATTAGATAAATAATAAATTTTAAAATATATATATATATATATATATATTACGCGTAGCAAAGCCTACATACCAGCGGAACAAAACAAACTAAATACCTTGGAGCAGTGTCGAGTCTGTGCGCCTTGCTGCATTAGTGCGTCATTCGGGACGTTTGAGTCAGTGGATGGTGAAGCTCTTCTTAACAACATATCATCACTTTAGAAAAACTCCTACAAGTCTCTGTTAAAGCGATGCAGCGTGTCCAACGTTATATACTCTTTATACGATTGTGTCTTTTAAATCTGAACTCGGTTCATGTGGTCAGCCGGTCCTAAATTAATCCACTTAGTTTGGATAAAGCGACGGGGTTGAATGCGATCTGCTCGCGCCTCTCGCGCACGCCTGCGTGAATTTACGAGACAGTCTGAAGGTTTAATTACTTAATTCTTACTCCAGGACTAATAAAGTCACTAAGATGCGGTCACTGAAGGATAAACAGCCGGCGTCTGCGTTTAACGACGTAATCGTTTCAGAAGCCGGACTGTTGGAGAGAGAGAGAGAGAGAGAGAGAGAGAGAGAGAGATTGACTCCACATCCGCAGTCATGTCATAACAACGCAGGCTTTGTGAGAAACTGCAGATATAAAGTGTGCACACAGCTACATACCGTTGCTGATGCGGGCCACTTGAGCCGCGGTGTCGTGTGCGGAGCCGCCGGCGAGTGCTGTGCGGAGTGTGTGCGGGTCTGATGAGAGAGGATGACAGTGAGGGAGGGAGGGAGGAAGGGAAGGAGGGGGGATGTGGAGGGCGCAGCGGATTGGAGGGAGGCTGGAGAATTGAGATACGGCCACAGTGCCACGGCAAAAGAGAGAGAGAGAGAGAGAGAGAGAACAGCTGCGGCTATGCGAAGTGGGAGATGATCAAGGCACTACACTTAAACAAATTGTTTTAGAAAACATACTTTACGTCATTTTGCAGTGCCACATGTCTATCTGTTCAGTTCACTTAACACCTTAATGTAATGACTTCACACCTGCCAGGTTGAAGGTGTGGTTAAGGCTCTCTGCAGTGTACCATACAGGCAGACTTATCCGAAATGACTAGGCAACCTTTCATTATAAATACATTACAGTATAAATGAACTCCTAGTCCTTATGTGTTGAATTAGCATTAACAGTTAGAATAATTATCTTGCTATGTAATGGCGTTTTTTTTTTTTTACATTAATGTTTAGTTTACTTATTTATAATAATAAAAAAAAAAGCTGCTGAAAGCTGCTGAACTATGTAAACAACAACAACACTGAAGATTATTAGATACTCAATCACAATTTCTATATGCTGTGAACTTGCTTTTAGCATGGTTGTATTGGGAAAAAAGTATTGTTTTGTTTTGTTTTTTTAGCTTGATATTACATTTGAAACTGGCATTGGTAAAATGTCGCTTATAACAGGCAAAACCCATATATTATACAAAACTGGGGACATTAGATTGACAGTAATTTAACAAAGATATTTAAATGTATTTCTAATACAGTGTAAATATTTTATAAATGTACTTATGAATCAATATGCAAAACAAATTTCAAAAAGTAGTTCAATCGTTTATCTTCTGTAACTGCATTATCCTGGTCAGGGTCTTGGTGGATCCTGAGTCTATTTCAGGAACGCCAGGAGCAAGGTTGGAGAATTCACCACAGATGGGATGCTAGTCCATCGCAGGTTGCCATGCGCACACACACATTCACACACTCATACGTACCAAGAGGCATATCCACTCCACCTACCTTCATGTTGTTAGCCAGTGGGAGGAAACCCATGTAAACACAAGGAGAAAATGTGAAACTCCGGTCACAGTAACCTGAGCTGAAGATTGAATCAAGGAGGTGGCAACTCTACCCACTGCATCACTGTTTACATGACAATTAAATTATTTCCCTTATCAGCAGTTTTATTTATAACCTAAAATAAGCAGTGTGGTTATTGGTCTAATGTGGAAACTTTGAGAAAAGCCTCATGGGTAAAGCTGAGGAGATTACATTAGAAGCACATTAACAGATTGCTTAACAGATATTATTTGGGCATGGAATGGTATGGAAGTGTGTGTTGTGCTGAGAAATTGCTTAGGGCCTGGGGGAAGACAGGAGGCGAGACCTATATCCCAGCCAGCGTTTTCTTGTTTATTTGGTTGGGTTTAATTAATTTATTTACTTAGCATAGAGGGTTTAGTGCTGTGTCAATTCCTCCAGACAAGCCATATTTTCTGTGTTTCCCTGTGGAGCAATAACATCTCAGTGATTTATTAGATATGATCCAGCTGTAGTGAATAATAGAGTTTTTTTCTTATAGATATGACTGAATACTGATTGGTGCAGACAATTACAAATTTAACTGGCTTTATATTTTATCATAACTTCCAGTAGTATATGTTTACAAGTCTTGGTACTAATATTATTAATTATTCATAGTACTATTATCTACACATAGCTCAGACAGATAGAAATGGACCTTTAGGTGGAGCAGTACCAGCACCAATGTCCATACAACAATGATACAGCCATTTAGCAAGCCCCTTATACCCCAGAATACTCTCCACCCTTAACACTGACCCTGTACTCATAAGAGATGTAAATATATATATATATATATAACTAATATAAATGCATAGCACTTAATCACATTAAGGGACAAAAAAAGTACAGCTGACATTCTCATTTAACACTAAAAATATTCACCATTCCAACTCAAAAAGCCAAATAGAATTTTTTAAAGCTTTTGTTTTAATACCAAACTCCATTTCCAACATTAATTCCAGCATCCAGTGCTGCAAATCTATTGCTAAGTCATTGAATGAGCACACACATTCATGGACTTAGTGTCCACTGCAGGTGATTCCTGCTTGCTGTAGCAACATAGGTAAAATTATGCTTTCTTGCAAGTGATGTCCATAGTCATGCAAAATTTGCCTGGGGAATCAATGCCAGAGAACCTTGAGAGAGTGATGCAAAGCAAGCCCTCAGAACCAATCTGCAGTGATATCAATATCCAAACTCTAAATTATTCAGCACTCTCCATTATGTATGGTGCCAAGGAAGTCTGCACTATTCCCTGCATGAGCAACCCTGAAAATCCCTTTGGGTATTAGTTTTATTGAGTCATATTTGTCAGGAATATGTGAGTTTAAATCTTGAATCAAAACAAAAACAGATGTAGATTGATACCCATTGTGTATATAATGAAGAATGAGAAGAGAACTGCATTTCCGTTACGGCTTGATTAATCTTGATTAAAGCGTTTTGCTTTAAAGTTAAGAAAGACAATGTATCACTCAACAAATAACAGTAGCTTTAAAACACAAGATTAGATTGTTTAAAACCCAGATTTCACATCAGAGACCAACAAATGTGTGGCCCATGTGAAAAAAAAAGTCATCAAATACATTACAATGAACAAGAGATTTGATATCGATGTCACCACGTCTCCCATGGATCTATCATCTTGCTTGCACTTGGTGCCTTAAATATATTTACTTTCTAAAAGTGTTTACAATTTCTTCATCCATAATGTACGAGTTCCCTTATGGATCCTCTGTGATCTATTGAAATATCAATATGCGCACATTAGTTATCCTTAGAGCTTAAAAGACAGTAGTTTCTTCAGTAGTTTCAGAACATCCAGAACAACACATGCTTCAGAACGGTCAGTAAAATGAACGACTACAACAAGCTTTGCTTATTTCATGTAAATGTAAGTCAGAAGCTTGCAGTTTAAAACCTCAGTTTGTACAGAAAACCTAGACAGAAAGACATCTGAGAGCAAGCTTATTGCACTGCATCTCCAGAATATGACATCAGCAACAGGAAGAATTAAAAAGAGCTGCGCAGAATGACACAGCACATCAGAGCTCCATGTACGCTATGGGCCTGTATAATCAGTGCAGTACTCAAGTCTAAATAAATGATTAAACCTTCATATGCACTATAAATAGAAAATGATCTGATTATGCTAACCAAGTTCATTTCAGCCACATCTGTATATATTGCTATATATTGACCTATAGTTTGAGCGTAAGGCCCTGCTCACAGCTATAATTTAAACACCGATGTTGTCTATTTATTCTTGCATCAGGAGGTGGGAGGGCACAGAGAGAGACAGTGTGAGATTAAGAGACACTGAGACAAAATTATACCCTAACTGTGGGTGATTTGCTACTGTCACCCTTGCTGCCAGCACATGAGTTTTTGGGGGGTTTTTTTGCACAGTATTGCATCTCAATGACCTGCAGTCAGCACTCTCCACTGAGAGTAAAATTTCTATATAGCTCACTCAAATGAATCACACAGTGGATTATATAACATCGGGTAATGGAGCAATAACCAGACATGCAGCCGACTAGATTCCATCTGTCCTGATGGAGATGGAGCCCAGGGTCGCAGGTTTGACTCGTCCAGTCTAATGCGATGTGACTGGGCAGACAAATTAGCAACTTCTCTTGTCATCAATTTACACTAGACATTCACATGTATACTTTGTTGTCTACTCTAGAATGTTTGCTAAAAAAAAATATATGAATATAATAAAATAATCATTAGAAACAATTAAACACTTAAAAGAATAAAGGACTTACCTTTCATATAAGGCCTTCGTATGTGAAATGATAATATCATCGCTCACAAATGTATGTGGCACAATTAGAAACTGCAAACAACTTAACATTCTTTTTATCAACATTTTTTTAATATTTTGATCTGCAGTACCTATTTTTTTTTGCTTTTAAACGTTTCTTGTTTCCCAAAGCTATAGGAATGACACATGTAAATATTTCTTATTCTTTCAATAATGCAAAACCAAAGAAATTTAAGTACAAAACAGTCATGTTGTTTACCTGCAAAAGTCAAGTAATGGACATAAAAACATATAAGCAAATAATATGCCATTTATCACAACCAGGGCAATTATAAATAGAGTCTAGTAAAATAGAATTTACCACCAGGACAGATGATCAAACTACACCCTAGACTTAAAAAATCTTTCCATTTTTTAACATCTGATAATTCAGTTCAAGTTCAAGCTTTGTGAAGGACTGAAGGAAATGGTTCAGCCTGGCAGAAAGAATTTCTCTTCTTAGTTCAAATTTCCTGAGCAATCTATCTTCTGTCTCTTGGACTAAAACTAGTAAAAGGACTAATTTTCCCTGTCGAAGAGGATGTTCTTGAAGATTAGGGCTGTCAGAGACTGATAATGTAGTGAGGGACAGTCATGACTGAATAGATATTAACCCAGAAAGCAAATTATTCAGTACTGGCCCAACCATATCACTTTTTATCTGGATTCACATAGTGCTGTGAAATTATGATGATATACTCATCTAAAACTCAACTTCAATAAATCTATGTATGATCAATCGGATGGAATGTGTGCAGAAATTTTGCATAAGCATTACATATGGCTGGCTGCATTTTGACCATTTCTTCACCTCTGTTAACTTTCGGATTACATCCTCAGAATTTATACAAATATTCCAACACTTTCACATTTTCTATTTAAAATAGAAATTCTTCTTATCTCCTAATTTACTTATGTGTATAGATGCATAAAACAGTAAGAGATTTTCCTTGTGTTTTCCCCACAAGCAAGCGCCCTAATGTTTATCTCTATGCAGAGTACATCGAAACAGAGAGGTAGAATAGCAAGCTGAGGAGCAAGTCAGCAAAAACAAATCCCATCGATCAGTGTGCCTCATCTGAATTTCCTTTAAAAAAAAAAAGAAAAGGCAAAAGCTCCCAGAGGTAAAGTCACAGACAGAGGCAGACAGAGAGGGAGACTTTGTTGCTGAACTGGGTCACTCCCACTCTGTTAGGCAAGGGTCATATTTATAGCTACTTAATGCTGCACTGACTTTTATGTGTGTGTGTGTGTGTGTGTGTTCGTTCACACACACTCCTATCAGGACAAACTGATCTCCATTTGTCTGCAAGCTAATTAAGTTTGGATAAACAACCGTGTTAATGCAGCGAAAATACAGTTCCATGTGTAACACATGTACTCACTCACACTCACATAAATAAACACAAATATATATATATTAAAAAAAAGTTTTTATACTGTATGTTTCAATGTAAACTAGATTAAACACACATAAATCAACAGCCTCACAATATATAATATTAATTAAGGCATCAATTACATCATTTGGAAAATTAAGGTCAAATACACCCAACTCAGTTCCAGGTCTTAATTTATTTTTTCCCTATGCTTTAATATGCTGACGATCCCAGACACCATGAATAGCTGGATCAGTAAGTAACATGCAGGAGCCTGTGCTGCACTGTGTATGATTTTCCACAAGAGGGCATGGCATCACGAATTGCAGCGAATGTTTATATATCTCACTCAGGCAAGCTTTTTCTATTTCATTTCAGTGACATTAAACCCAGCATAGAAGTGCACTTAGGAGTAGAATAAACCTTGTATCAGATAACAGCCTTTTGCTGTCTAAATCACTTGTAGCATAAAGTAAGGTAATGTACAGCGACACCCTATTATGTTCAATTGAATTATTACATACTCCCTTTTATGTATTTAAATATTGATGAATGTATTTGAACCATTTTGATGTTGTGAAACTAAATAAAAACACCATCACTCACTAACTAAAAATGCAGCAGATTATAAGAGGCGAAATAGGCTCCATGTAGTCACACTCTACCCAGTGCACTGCCTGCAGGACAATGACTTGTGTTAAGGTGAACTGGGAATATGAATATGGGATCATTTTTGAAGGCTGTGGTATAATGTGGTGAGTCTGAAAGGTCACTGAGATCAGCCCATGAGCATGTCCTTCTGTGGGGTTTCTGGGCACTAATCCA
This sequence comes from Hemibagrus wyckioides, assembly GCF_019097595.1. NCBI lineage: Eukaryota > Metazoa > Chordata > Actinopteri > Siluriformes > Bagridae > Hemibagrus > Hemibagrus wyckioides. Next base: position 22,041,120 of record NC_080717.1, read on the forward strand.
TCCATTTAAACACTTCACTAAAGAGTACTTCAGCCTAAGCACTCTAAGCCAAAAACACTCTTTAAGTGAAATGCTGCTATTGTAAAAAAAAAAAAAAAGTAAATACTGAGCAAATGATTGACAAATTGCAAGTCTTTCTGAATTTGAGCGGTATACCGCTGTGGGTTTTACCTTTATGGACAGATCAGGGATTAGTATGTACAAGAAACACAGTTTGTGGTAGAACAATAAAACTGCTGTCCAGTAGACATGCTCAAAAATGAGGTTTGTATGGTTTTTCCTCTGCAATTATCCATTTAATAAAAATCACCTTGAACAATTTAATAATCTCAAACCAACAATCTTTAAAAAAGATGAGCATTTTTACCATTTCAGTTGAGTTGGTGAGCTCTACAGTAATCCTCAATGAACATTAAACAAACAAAAAAATCATAACAGTACAGATTTTATACAATCTTTTAACAAATTGGATGTTTAATATCTACATGGATGACTAGGAACTTTACTATTGCCCTTTTTTAGGCTATTAGCTTGGATACTTCTTTATAGACCTGTTAAATATTTTTAATTTTTTTGGTGGCCTCACTAATAATTACTGTTAATCTGTAATAAAGGCATACTTGTTTAATGTAAGCTAAGTAAAACATAGATTGACTTCACATTAATAAACTCATACGCTCTTCATAAACATGCTCCATTTAGCTTAACAGAAAACAAGGACATCCCACGAGTCCTGAGAGCTCAGACAAATCTTCCAGTTAACAAGGAAGAGATCAAAACATCTGCACAAATCATTCCAGATTCAAAATGCTTAAACGGTGGCAGGTCATGTAGTATAATATAATGGGTATCATGGCATGTAATATTGTACAGGGATAATAAACTCATTACATCATACAGCCCTAGTTCTAATCTTTAAAGTAAAGACTGAAGTAAAACTTGTAAACAACGCCATAATCAATACATTTCCACTAGCAAAAGCAAAGCTCCAATGTCCCTGCAAACTGAGAGATACCTAAAAGCTTATTTCAGAGTAAGATGAAAGGGCAGCTTGTACCCACATAATCAAAAACATGACTCATGGCTAATACACCAACCCAGATGCTAATAGTAGAGAACTCCATCTGCAAAACAACTAGAAATGCTCATTCTTTTCAACATTTCTGTATTCAAATGCACAGCATTACATACTGAAATAAGGATGACGGTGCACCTTTCTGATGTATTTTTATCCCCTTTATTCTACCACAGACGTCTCATAAGGATTTGACAGCTATGTAATATAATGCATCCACACACTGCAAGAGAAGATTAAAAAGGCTTCATGATGATAACATTCAAGACACACCTGAACCATTATATCTAGCCTGAGAAAGCCTTATTCAGCTCAGACACACACACACACACACACACACACACACACTGCAGCAGGAGAGACTGACTCTGCAGCTCCCCTCCTCCTCACATTGCACTCTAATGACTACGGAAGCAGTGCAGTGCACTAAGCTGCTGCGTGCTACCCTGCAAGCACACATGCAGAGATCCTTCTGGAGCAGATGGGTGGGAATCTACAGTCTGCTCATGTTTACAAGACATACAGTAGCCACAAGCTGCAAAGTCTCATGTGTGATTACAGCATGTGACCTTGGAGTAGTAATATTCGTAAACAAATCCATGTGTTTTTTGAAATCCTGTGTGCTGGTGAGACAGAAACGGTATTTTATGCTTTCAGGCATCATGCTAATGAAATTAGAAGAGTCGATTTTGGTTAAGAAGAAGACAAGTCCACCAAAACTTTACAGAACCTCTTTATTTCTGAAAGTAAAGCCCAATTAACTTCCCATGTTAGACCCAGGACTGACCTTTGACCTCTGCAGAAAACTGGGCGGAGTGTCTAAATACGAAGAGTTGAAGCTGTTGGTCCAAATCACATTCTTCGAGACTAATGTTCCAGGAGCGGATCCCTGCAAGCAGAAGGAAAAACCATCTATTTTACCGCATGCGGTCTTCAAACACACAAAGAGAAAGCAGCTGAACAGAGGGGGTGACACTTATTTGTCTTTTTTATACCTCCGTGATATGACATACAGAAATAATGGAGTATGATATTGCAGATTGACTTCTTCAAGATTTTATTTGTCACACACACACAGTTACATTTAGTATACAACGACATTTGTGCTTAAACAAAGAAGAGCATGCAAGCTATTTTAAGATATTGCCCCTGTTTGAGGATTATATTTGTAGACAGGTACAGTGGAGTATTGTGATACTCCACTATCACAGCTGCTACAACTTCTATGGGATTTTTTTGTGTGTTTAATGAATATTCATGAAATCTCATTAAGTATTATGCAACGATGGACAAAAGCACAGATGGCTCACAATGCTCTGTGGCATAACCCTCTGAACACGGCACATGAAGCATTAGAGGATGAATTCAAATCCCTATGCTCTTCTCCTATTTTCTGTTCATTATTATATCTGTCTTTCCTCCGAATAATTCAAATATTTTTTCCATCAGATGCTGTTTTGCATAAAATCTGCACACTCTGCAGGTTCCAGCTCACGGACATAGACATCCAGATGAGACTGCAGGCACATTGATTCCATTATAAATTGTTATTGCTACTGAAAACACTTCTTAGGCAAGAAATGTGTCTTTGGGCCAAGCACCCAAATGAAAGTCAGGCTGAATGACTCAGGGTGTTGAGACAGTCTTTCTTACTGAAATTACAAATGAATCATGGATCCTGAATTGCAAGTAGGCTTTTTTTAGCTCAAGTGGTTAAGACTCTGAGCCGTTGACCGGAAGATCAAGGTTCAAGCCCCTGCACCACCAAACTGCCACCGTTGGGCCCTTGACCAAGGCCCCCAACCCACCCTGCTCCAGGGGAGCTGTGTCATGGCTGATCCTGCGTTCTGACCCCAATGCATGAGATATGCGAAGAAAGAATTTCACTGTGCAGTAATGTATATGTGACAAATAAGGACTACTTAACCTTTGAGTTTTGTTGTTGAAAGTGTACCAAAAAAGAAGCCTGTTTTTTAATCGCTACATGAATGAGGTCTGTGCTTGTTCAGTATAGTGTCTACAAAATCTGAGAGAAGCCAAGTGAGCATGCTGTTTTTTGGTACACAGCCAAAAGCGGTCTTCCACTGAACTTTCTCTCACTTGTAGATTGTAGACTCACTTCTATGGAGTGTTGCTATGGGCCAATTTTTTCATACACAGGTATATATCAATATATCTTTACTTATTTTTTTAAACTAATGATCTGAGGTTACTGTGTTCGACAGCCTCAAATACATGAAGCATGCATAAATAGATCAATTAGACTTACAATTTACTATTGCTCACAAAGAAGGTCTTAAAACAGCAGGACAGTAACACAGTTACAGAATTGCAAAAGACAAAATTACTATGATATGCCTGGCTTCATGTGGTCTTTGAAGATAAAATTCTCTGGAAGCTTCATATCAGAGATGTCTAATAATCGGACCATTTAACATATGAACCGCACCAAAGGATCAGATAAATTAATCATTCTTTCTATTAAAAAAAACCCGTAGCAACCTGCCATACAGTTAAAACACAATCCAAGCTCCAATTATGAAGCAACATACTTGATCCAGCACATGATCTAACTGTCCAGTTCTTTACAAGTTGGATCAGGTGCATTAAGTGCAGAGAAATCTTCAAACATTTTGTGGATCTCCACTGACTGAATCTGTTGAATAGGGATTTGGGTGGTGGATCATCCTCAATACAGCAGTGACACTGAAATGTTAGTGTACTGCTCGGATGTACCTGGTATGAATGAGTCAGGTGCAACAGTGTTAGTGGGGTTTTTAAACACCTCGGTGTAACTACTAGGTTAAGGTTCGTCCATCAGCTGAAAATAATATGGAGGTCAGAAAAATGGCTACTGATTAAATGCCAGAAGATGAATAATGTAAATGATATATAGAAAACTGAACTATAATCTCAAAACATACACCTACACTGTATACCTATACACCTATACACCTACAAAACTAACCTAACAGATATGTTAAATTGAAGGTGCATTGTGCAAGATTCGTAAATAGGTCTCTAACGGTTAAATGGAGCTGAATAAGACAAAAAAGATTTTTAACTCTTTGAACCAGCCACATTCACATAAAATTATGGTGCTTCAACCATTAGCAAGGACTGTATTGACATCTCTTTCATGCAGACATTCAACGCAGCCAAGCTTCATAATACACTTGTTCTGAGACAATGTTTTAGACTGTTTTTTTTATTTTGTATTTCTACATCATCTTCCATATGATTTGTACAAATACAAAATGAAAAAGATTGACTATTAAACCATTACGTGGCCAATAAGTATACCATGTTTAAAAACCCAAACAATTCTGCTGTGCCTGATACACTTGAACCAGCACCACACCTACTACCATATCAATATCACTGCTGTGATAAGAATGAACCACTACCCAGCTACAATCTGGTCAGTGGTGGTCCTGTGGTGATCCCTTTCTGGACTGATGGAAAGGGTAAAGCAACAGATGGGCACTTATATGATATGTATACCTGATAAAGTGTCTGTTGTGTTTATAACACCCTGAAGAAGTTTCTGCATTGCTGAGAAGAGACTATACTCGCTATAGTCCAGCTGTCCACTGGTCACAACATTAGAATAATTAGGCAGTCCTTGCTCAAGTGATGGCTCTGTGTATTGAGGTGAAAGACTGTCAGGTCTCCCAGTGTACATTTGTGTTGTGATACTGGGGATACAGGGAATGACGCTTAAGTGTTCTTCTGACAGTGTGTTAGCTAAAACACCTTCAGCAAGTAAAGTGCACCTAAACTAATGAGTAATCTGTATAAATTATAACACTTGCTTACTGAAATCACAGTGTAGGAGGTTGGGTTTATGTTATTTATGTTGCATTTGGCTCATTGCTTTCATGCAGCCACAATAAATGTGGCTGAAGCAAGACAAATCGGATATGCAACGTTTCTATATCCACTCATCTTTCTCCATGAAATAAATGAACTCATGGAGCAGTTCTATTAATCGAAAAAAGAGACATGGCGTACATCCAAACTGGTGGCGCAGTGCTCGATCGGGTCGCGCGAGGTCGCCGCAGTGTGCATCACGTGTCGTATCTCAGTTTCAGGTGAAAATAACACCTCATGAACCTGGTTAACATTCCTGAACTGATGCATTATATTAGGATATTCTTAGCTTTAAAAAAAAGCAAAAGTGCAGCATATAACAAATCCTGCCTCTCATTATCGGTAGCTTGGGCACGCGCTTAACAAGTGCTGCATCAGCAAAATCATGATCCACAAGAAATGTCTCACGTGTAGCCTGTGATTCGTGAAGTTTTTAGCACCACGTATGGTTTTAAATGATACAGCACAGTCTGGGCTCAGCATCAATCGTGCATGCATCTGTGAAAATGGCGCTGTGTCTCGCTAGATGGCGTCACTTACCGCGCTCAATGTGCTGTTTGACGATCTGCAGCTGGTGGTCGGTGCCGATGTCCCCGATCACTATCAGCATGGAGAAGTTTCCGCGGTGTTTGCTGCGGTGTCGGTGCAGCTCCTCGCCCTCATCCTCCTCGACCGCAGAAAGCGAGTTCCGGACCCGAGTCCCCATGGCAACGGTACCAGGAGACGACGCCGGGCCCAAGTCAATCTCCATGACAACTGCCGCTGCCGAGAGCTCAGGGTGCAAAGTTATGAGGAGGAGGGAACGGGAGAGGGGAGAGGCACGCGCACTGTGGGGAGCGGTTTGCGCCTCCCTGATAGGCCACCTGAGTGACGTCACAGCGTCCGTTCCAAAAAAAAAGGAGCTGGATAAGCCAATTATATATTTTAATAATTTTTGTTTACTGATGAAATACTTTCATTATTTGTTTGTGCACGCAATGATTTATTGTTATTTGTTGGTTTGCTTACTGTCCAATGTAATGAAAGGAAATAGTACACGTTAAACGTAAATGAAGCCATACTTTGTGCTGAAATTAGTGTTTTTGGGAAATAAATACAGAATGTGAAGAGAATTATGTCCTTAATATAAGTAGTTTTAGATCACGTCTTTATAGATTCATCTGACTGGGCTTCAGATTGCTTATTTTTCTACCCAAGCTGATACTAACAGTGAACAGCCAGATGGACCAAAAAAAGAAAAAAGAAAAACAGCACATGCATAAAGGAAAAAGACAGGCCTACCATAGAATCTAAGCCTCTGAATCTAAAACATCGATCATTTTTGAAGTGATCACACCGATATGCACAAATCTACAGAGTCTTAATGTGTTAAAAAGTCAAAATAATCCCATTTTCCGATTTGTTTTAGTCAGGGATTTGGTCAGAACCTGCAGCTTCTCTCAATATATGCAGCCTCTATCAAAGCAGCTTTGATCTATTGGTTTACTGCCAAAAAAGCTGAAATTTGCCTCTGAGATTTTTACATTTCTACATGACGTGTGTTGTATTTCACTCAAAGGTAGATATCTGTATGAATTTAAATATCAAACTACCACATGTTTTAGTTCACCTTTTAAGTATGTATTTTATCCAGAAATAACTGATTAACAGTGTGAATTGGCCCAGAGCAAATTCTTTGATGATATGCATATAGAGTGAGAGAGGGAGAGAAATAGTGCAACACAATCTGCAGAAAAGATAGTCAACTAAAATAATAATACACAATCCTTTTACAGTGCTTTGCGCTTTAACCCTGAGCATGTGGGATTTCCTTATTAATAAATAACTCAAAACTTGATTTCTGTATTCTCATAATCTGCATCATCCGGATTTCAGACCTCATGCGGTGTTGGTGGCCAGTGCAATGATGGTGCAATAACCTTGCTTCACCATAAACAGTCCTACAGTGAGTCAGCACGCTGATAGCCCTCAAACTGTGAACTCTTACTGCCACTTGCTGGCTACAATCAGAATTTACCATGGCTTATATACCAGAGATCATTTCTTCACTTAGCAATTCTTGTAATTTTAGGTTTGATCCATTGTGTGCAACTTACAGTGCAGATGCTGAAATCAACAGTATGTCAGAAACAACTTTATGTGGTCAAAGTGGGAGAAGCTTCCAGTATTTTTATCAAACCTTTTTACTGATGCTGGTATTTTTAGATGCCAGAAGCTATTGTTTATTGACCATGAGTCTGTGTCAGCCAGAGAGATTACAATCTGTTTTGTTCTACTGCAAAGTCATCTAAAGGTTAGGGTCTAAAGTTAGAGGTAAAGAGATGTGATCAGAAAACAATCATTACTGCAGTCAATTTCAGCCATATAAATATGTATTACATTTACTATGCACTCGTCAAGGTTGTCACTGATAGGAAGTTTGACAAATCAGCAAACAACACAAAAACAAAATCAAACACTAAAAAAATACAGGAAAAAATATACCTCAGGCTAAATATACATACGTTTATTGAAATTTTATTAAATATAATCCCAGATTTCCCCCTCAGGACCATTTTAAATTAATGCCTCCACCTTTAATTTGAGCAGAGACTAGGTACCATTATTGGATCCTATGTGTCCATAAAGACTATTCATCTCCAAAGGCTTAAACATTGGATTTAAACATTGGACCTCCATGGTTCCTTGTCATGGACACAAAGCAGCATTGATGAAAACAATTTCACTATTTTTCTGGTAGAAATCAGTGGCGACTTTATTAAATACACCTTCCTTGTATTTATGTCTATTGGCCATTTTATTAGGTACACCATACAGCTGCACTGTCTGTAGCTTGCTGCCTCTAGGACATTAATAACAAGTTATATATATGTAAATGAGCAAGCAGCAGAGAGACAGTACCATGTATAAAGTGTGATCATCATCCATATGCCCAGTCAACATTTTACATAAGATACAATGGGCACATTGTATTCAATAGTTATTTACTGATACCGTGTATCCTAGTTACCTATGTTTGCTTGTTGATATTCAAAGATGTTATATTTGTATAAAAATGTCTTAAAATAGATCACAATAAATGAAATTTTTTTATTCCCAGAAAATCAATATTTTCAGAGCACATTGATTCAGAAAAGAATGTAACCCAGTTATTTTGCACTGGACACATTTACACAGTCTGAATACTGGCACGATTATGGGGTACAATAAAATTTCCCCAGATAAAATAGGTGTCCAGGAAACAGAAACACAAATTTCTGGTTTTATCAAATGCACGAAACACGCATAACACAGTGTAACATTACATAAACGATGTTTATATCTGAGTACACCTTGAAATACTACAACACTGTAAGGGTTCATTCAACACTGGGCATTTTCCAACATGTCTTCTCTATAAAAAAATTGCATTTAAAATATAAAGATTTCAAGAATTTCATCTAAGCTTTAATTGTCTGGGTTTTCTGTCACTTCATTCCTTTTCACCCCTTATTGATCCATAGTATAGGAAACCTTGATGTGTGAGCAGATACTAGGTTCCATTATGGGATCCTTTGTGCCCATAAATCATCTCCAAAGGCAAGATTTAGATGTTGGACCTCCATGGTTCCTAGTCTTGGACACAAAGCAGCATTGATAAAAACAATTCCACTATTCTTCTGCTATAAAATCAGTGGCGACTTTATTAACTGCACCTGCCTTGTATTTACGTCTGTTGGCCATTTTATTAGGTACGTCTACCATACAACTGCACTGACTGTAGCCTGCCAACTTCTATGCATAATTGTCAGAACCCCTGACCTCATATATAGGTAAAAAGTGATGACCATAGAATTACAACTAACCAGATACGGGTGATATATGGTGATATATGTTGGATGAACTCAGCATAGCAACAATCTTAGCTAGTGTATTCCTACTGTTGACTTTATTATTCACATCTAGCAACTTGATCCCCATTGTAGGTGTAGAGTTAGAGACAACAGCGATTTTCTATCATGCTTTCTTATGATTTAGTGCAGCACACAGTATCCCAGCTGTGCTGACAGTGGTGCATCACCCAAATAATATGTTTTGAGCGGTGGTCTTCTGTTGGTCCTTTTCTACTGGGGCTGCCAAATTGTAGATGAAAAGAACAGATGGGCCACATTCATTAACAATACACCAGTAAAGTGCATTTGAATGAATTGTGCATGCAGGTACAACACAGGCACACCTCAAGTGGCAACAGAGTGCATATACTGTGTATAGTATAAAGTTATAATTTTTTAGGTATAGGAATCAAATATAAGAGCATGTCCATAGCCAAGTTACACACTGTGCTTTTTAAGTCAAGATGCTTGTGGTAAAAACTGACCCATTTTCAAAATGATATTATAAATGAAAGTCAAGCATTTAATCTGCATCTACATGTGATGTTACGGTGCATTTATCCTTCCTCTGTCATTTGCCATTATTAATACCACTTTCTCCTTCAGCTTTATAAGAAACTACTAAAATCCCTAAATGCATCCTGAAACTAAGTATATAAACTGATGATTTATTCCATAGATGTACATAATGTATTTTTACTTTGTACCTATAAATATGAACATGGAAAAAAAGAGAATGTATTCCTAAGCATAAAAAATATAGGTTTACATTTTTTTTAATGTATCCACACACTACAAACTAGAGTAGTTACAGCTTCAAGACTGTATAAAGTAATTTAATGTCCATACATGAGTAGCAAAAAAAAAAAAGACAAATGAGGTAGGATGGTACTAAAGTGTAAAATGAAAAACATTGCAAATGGCATGACATTTGAATAAACATGGGTCCAGAGACATGAATGAATGTAATCCAAAACAGTACAGTTGAACATAGGTGCAAATGGACTGGTATATAATTTAACATGGAACCACTAAAATGAGAGAGCGGAATCTAAGTGCAACAGAGGAAGCTCCTGTTAACATAGACCCACTGAGTAGATAGGGTTTTGTGTGTGTGGCTTCTCATGGCCCATTGGTAGTCCATGATGAGCTTTTTGGTCTTCTAGGTGTTGAGGGCCAGGTGGTTGTCAGCACACCAGCCTGGCAGGTGCTGCCTCCACCACCATGGTGTCTGTGAATTGGTTTTGGAGTTGAACAGATATAGGTGAAAAGGCATAGAGAAGAGGGCTAAGCACACAGCCCTGTGTTCAGTATGAAGGTTGGGGAAGTGTGGTTGTCAAGCCTAATAGGCTACGGTCTGTTAGTAAGAAAGTCCAGGGCCCAATTACTACATGAGATGCCAACCTTGGATGGGTTGATGGTGTTGAAAACTGAACTGAAATCAGTGAATGGCATCTTAATGTAGAAGTTGCTATCATCCGGGTAAGTAAGGGCAGAGTGGAGTGCCATGGTGATGGCATCCTCTGCTGACCTGTTGTGGTGGTAGACAAACTGATAGGGATCTAGATCAGCTTCTCTTTTTCACTCGGAAAGAATGGGGGTGAGGATGGAAGTCATAGAGGATCATGAAGTGGGTGGGGACCACAGGTTGGTTTAGGGCCAGGTTGAAAATGAAGACCATAGCCAACAGCTCTGCACTGCTCTGACTATGATCACTTTGACAGCAGCTTTGCATACATTCACTCTCAAGGTGGAGCACATATCACTGAGGGAGAGTGTGAATGGCAAGTCAGCTTGTGAGAGGTCAGCTTTGATGGTAGATTGCACTTTTTCATAGTCACATTGTGAGCAGAAAACATTGAGCTCTTCAGAAAAGGAGGCATCAATGATTGAGGGGGAAGTATTGCTAGGTTTGAAATAATATGTCCTAGTACTGATATGTAATGCCACAGTAACATTTGCTGTAAAAACAGCACCATATCATCATGCTCCCACTGCCAAACTTCACTGTGCATATGGTGTTGTTAGGCTCATACACACAGCCTGACAAAAGTCAGAAGACATATGTGTAAAGGTAAAGTAGATATATGGATTGGACATAAATAAATAACAAAATCAAGTGTCTAAATACTATTTCCTCATAATATAAAATAATTGGATAACTTTATAAATAGTACACACTCTCTAGAATTACAGTCTGTTTAACAGGGTAAACTTTACCCTTTTTTAACTTGCTGTGCTCAAAAGGCTGAACTCACCCTAAGGATTAGAGATCAGTTTGACATTCCTGCCTTTGAAAAGTCACCATTATTTGTTTTAGAGATATGGTGCACTTGTTTTTTTCCCTAGAGGCAACAGCTCAACTCTGTCTCTCTCTTCACATCAGACCTTTAACATCCCCGTATACTAATAATAGCATTTTAAAGGTTATTTTGAGCATGTTTCTTTCTATGGTAACATGACAAAAAAAGACCCCATTGAATTCAATCAGGACTATTTGATGCAGTTTCCAAAGCAACGTATCTTAGTTGGCAGTGATTACAGAGATGAGTTTTGCTTACCACAACTGTGGAAATGAAAGTCCACAATAAGGGCTTATGAAACACTCCAGTGGCTCTCACGAGTGATTTGACAATGTTCTTTGCAAAACATGTCTTTTGGAAAAGAATTCAGTCATTGGTCAGTCACTGTTATGTGAAACGCAGGGAGACCATTAATGATGAAAAACAACATCAAGGCGGGAAGCAAAATGACTTTGATTTACTAACCGGGCACTGGTTTAACAGCTCGAGCCATACATCTTGAAATATTCATGTTGATACATCTGACTCTTCTGGTTAACTTTCATTAGTAGCAAAACTTTAGCAGATAGATGTTGATTAAAATGTAAACTAAAAGGGAAATTAAATTGCTCAGAATTACCCGTTTTATCCTAGTGATGAACGATGTCTAAAGACAAACCTGTTTGAAACACTTTAATATATACATATTCAATATACATTTGCTGAGAAGATTAAAAGTACTTTTGAAGTCATTATGAAAACAAAGCTACAGTTTATAGCCCTGGGACATTTTTTTTCCCTTTATCATTGTAAATTCTCTTTGTGGTGTCTGATTACAGCAGCATGATTCTACTTCACTGACAAAAGTGCACAGCATGATGCAATAAACTTATTTACAAATACACTACCTAGAGGCAGCATTTTGCTATTGAGTATACTTCTTAATTTTTTTTTTTCTTCTGGTTTATTTGACAGACAAATATATTAAAAACACTTATTTAACCCTAGACATTAATAACAAGTTATGTTTATGTAAATGTGCAAGCAGTACCATGTATAAAGTGTGATCATCATCCATATGCTCAATCAACATTTTACATGAGATATAAGGGTCACATATTCATACTCTGTAGTTGATACCGTGTATCCTCGTTACATATGCTTGCTTGTTGCTATTCAAATATGTTATATTTGTATAATAATATCTTAAGAAAATAGGTCACAGCAAATTACATTTTTTTCTTCTTCTCTGGAAAATCAATATTTTCAGAACACATTGATTCAGAAAAGAATGTAACCCAGTTATTTTGCCCTGGACATATTTACACAATCTGAATACTGGCACGTTTATGGGATAGAATAAAATTTCCCCTGACAAATTATGTGTCCAGGAAACAGAAACACAAAATACTGGTTTTATCAAATATGCAAAACACGCATAACACAGCGTTATATTAGAACTCATAATGTTTAGATTTGAGTCCATACTGCTGCACTGGAAGGGTTCATTCAACACTGGGCAATTTTCAACATGTCTTCCCCGTAAAAATTACGTGTAAAATCAAGTTTTCAAGAATTTCAAGAAATCTAAGAATTTCATCTAAGTTTTTCTGGGTTTTCTATCGTTCATTTCTTTCCGCCCCTTACCGGTCCATAGTATAGGAAACCTTACTATGGACCAGTACAGTAGTGGACCTTACAACCATTCTTGGATGCGTAGCTTATAAGTCAACATATTTATAATTAAATTTTATACCTTCTTATTAAGACATAAAAGTAACAGATACACAAACTACTTTACAAAAGAAGGTACGGTGCACTTTAATACACAAACATATACATGTTACATATTCATGACAATTATAAGCGTGCAGTGCATGAACAGATGAACAGGACTTTATACACACATCTCATCAGCGTGTTCTTGCACTTAAAAAAATATCTATACAAATGAATTTGATACTTTTGCGATACATCGATCGAGCCGCTCCAAAACGCTGTTCACAGACATTTCAGAAGGAAAAAGTTGCAGAAGGCTCCCCGTGGGCAGTCGCACATTTTACCGATTCTTGAGCCTTTGCGTATTGCGCACTGCTCGCCAACGTCGCACTGGAAAGGCAAAGCAAAGATCAACTGAATCATTCTAAAACGGTTAAAAACCCATTAGGCAGATGTTATAAATGCATTAATAAAACACCAAAACAAAGCTTACATATCTTTGCATTTTAACTGTTAATTGTAGTGGAATAAATGTATGGAACATCCCATTACCATAGGAACCTGTCCAAATTTCTTTTCCCAAGGCGGAATTCTTTTCATCTGAAGCTTTTCCAGAACTTCATGGAGAGCCCCAAGCTGGTAAAAAAAAAACATGTTTCAGGAACATTAACTCAATCATTGCAATCAGTAGTTCAATAAAAAAAAAATTGACCCATCTACAAGATGGTGCAAAAAAAAAAACTTTTCAACATGTGTTTTTCAATATGTTCAGATTCGTGCCGCTCACCAGCTGTTTTTCGCTGGTCAGATTGGGGTCTTTTGGATAGAAGTCTCGGATGGCTCTTGTGTCCAGGTCCACTTCGGTGTCCTCGTTCTCCGCTCGCGCACAACTCCGCAGCACTAACAGCAGCAGTAGCAGCAAAGCGCGCGCGGCGATGCTCGAGCTCTCCATGGTGCTGATCGAAAGGAGCTTCTGTTTTTTTGGCACGAAGGCGCGCGACGCTCAAATTGACACACTCAGGCTCGCGCCGGGCTTTTTATGCGCTCCGCTGTTTAACGGGAGTCGCCCCGCCTAGCGAGCTTATTTCTCCTTCGTACGTAAGCGAGAGATCTCTTTGCGCAATGAGCTGTCATCGAATGCGTTAATAATACCTCCAGATTGGTGTGTGCACCCCATTTCCTCCCCCAAACCTCCCCTCCCCTCAACTTTCCCAAGGGCATATTCGTCAGTGAGTTTTATGATAGTTATACATGAGCACAGACAGATTAGAGCATCTTATGTGTGTATCCACTTGGCATGTCTTTCACCTGGTTATGATTTTGAGGGAGGATGAGTGTATATCATTTATCAAGATAAACAATAGGTTATAGAGGGTGTGGTGATGGTGATGGAGGGCAGAGAAGACTACAAATTTATGTCGTTGACTGAAGACTATTGACAGACAACCCGAGACTTGGGGGACAGGGGAGTCGAAGAGTTCCGTCAACATTTTGTGAACCTGAAGCCTTTTATCACTTTGTGCTTGTGTATCATTTTGAAATCATAGCCTAATTTATATTTTTCCATCTCACTCACAGTTTTGGAAACAGTAAGACAGCTTGTGAAAAATGGTTCTGAAAATTCATGATTATACTTTCTGCTTTGCATCAGGACTTCTTAACCTTAGTGAAACAGCAAATTATAGCATGCCCTTTGTCACCGACAGGGTAAGACAGTTATCCTGTTGTTTTTTTCTCTCAGAATGCAAATGACAAAAAATGGCATGAAATTCATGACCCAGCTGTAGTGCTATTGTATACAGTAGTATCTACACTTTGTCTCCACAAAGTAATATTACAAAAGTAAAGGCATCTTCTTAGACAATAGCAAACATAATTGATTTATTTTATGGCAATGTAAAAGTGCCCAAATGCAATCCTTGTCTTCATTTAGCCATTACTCCATGATGTATTTGAAGCAGTGGTAAACTGTAACATTGTCTATGGCTTTACACTGTCTAAGTACTGGGACAATTTCTGATGATTTGCTCCAGACACTCAGACATCAGTATCTTTTATAGGGCTCAAATGCACTGTGCTATCAAGAATAATGAGCTAGTTTACATGACTATGATTACTATATGGTATATGTTAGATGTTTGGGATGTATGGGATGTAATATAAGTGAAGGGCCTGTTCTTGTTTTTCGTCAGTTGACACATCTCACCACAAGTTAATGCTATTTGGAAATGAAATAACATTTTAAGGACCTTCTTGGGAAATTGAAAATATTTTAATTTAAAATGGTATTTAAAATAGATTAAAAGTTATACCCACAAATATATAAACCCTCACACATTTAAATAAAAAAGGTACTAGGTCCTTTGCTCAAATTTGCAGAAATGGTGAATGCTACTGGGCACAAATCATCTGCAGGCATACAAGAGTCTGATTAAACTCGGCTTCAATATGATTTCCTCTATATGTGACGTCACAACTGGGTAAAGATATCAGCCTATTACAGTCTTTTTTTCCCCTCTCAAATAAATTCCTATTCAGATGTGAGCAAGGCTTATCACAGTCTAGACATTAAATACATTTAAATAACATTAAATAGTGGGGTGTCAGTTCCTGAGGCTGCAGATGCTTCCTAGTGTCTCTGTTCAAATCCTCTGAGGTAGTTATGGTGATGCTTTTTAAAATATGAGCACATTTGTATTCATATGGACGCCACACAGTAGTTATCTGTACTATAATTAATCTTTTCACAGTTGCTTTATTATTTTCTATGGTCTTACATGGCCATAGAGGAAATGACTTAATATATTATGGACTGCATTGATGTTACATGCTGAAGACAGAAAAGAAGAAGAGGCCTTTTCTTCTGTATTGTTAATATTGACATCTACCTATGTCTACTTACTGTGTGTATCCACAGTCCCTTAGGCTCCAGAAGAATCTTCCCTTTGGTAATGGTCCTTTAACCTGGGTCAATAGCCTGTGATCTACAGCTGCCTGAATTTATCCAGTCAACAACTGTGTGAAATGCAATGTATAATGCAATTCAGAAGCCAGAGAATACTGAGAAATCTAATCTGTTAACAATAAAACTGGAAAAAAAATAAGACAGCTCTCTTATATAATTGGTAAATATGTTCACGTACACTGATATGAGTAATATACATAATGACATGATCTGACATCCACAAGCAAATCCACATTTAAAGTAGCATTAAGCAGAATCTGCCACTGACACATCCGCCTAAAGCCCAGGCAACAGAGTGATCTCAGAGCAAATGCAGCGAACTGCCTCTTGCTATATATAGATCTGCGAAGAGTTTTAAGTTAAGGGGTTTAAAATCTTAAATCGTACATTTGTTCCCATGCCACGTTCAGTATTTCTTGGGCATGATTCAGTTCCATTTTTGTTCCCTTGGGATCCGCTTATGTCTGCAGCCGAGCGAAAACCACTGAGCATGCAGTCGTGTCTTGCCTTGCCTTGCCCACCTTAAATTCATCCGCACTCCCATATGAACCTGCCTGT
Source organism: Hemibagrus wyckioides (assembly GCF_019097595.1). Lineage (NCBI taxonomy): Eukaryota > Metazoa > Chordata > Actinopteri > Siluriformes > Bagridae > Hemibagrus > Hemibagrus wyckioides. Next base: position 22,057,464 of record NC_080717.1, read on the forward strand.
CAACCTATTCATTAGAAACACTCATTAAACACTCAGTTAATCTAAGCTGATGAAGCCGAAAAGTACCCAAAATAATACTAATACAATTCATTTGTTGTCAACTTTATTCTCATTCCTAAATCGGTGTAATCAGAAGTCACATCCTTAGACTTGCATTAGCCCAAGAGACTTGCTCAAGCAGGTGTAATATGTTACAGATATTATTGCATCATTCATGGTTGCAGAAAAATAGTATCAAGCTTACTTTCAGCCTCCAACCGTGTGTAGGATATACAAGAAAAAAAGATTTCTTCATTATGCATTCAGCGTCATTATTATCCGTCATTAGCAGTAAGTTGCAATTATGCTCTGTGCAGAAGAGAAGGATCAATTTTTTTAATTTCGTTATCGATCAGAAGGCAATATCACAGGAGTTCTGGGCTTAATGAAGAGGTGGACAGAGTACCTATCAGACTTGTTGTGTTTAACATCTAATTACATTCTGGTAACCTTGTCAATAAAATCAAAGCCGACAAAGCTCCTTTGGGGTCTATATCAAAACACTGGAATACGAACACCTGGTTGTCAGAGAGCAAAAATAAAGGCATTAGGCAAGCAATAACAATTTAAAATTAATTTCAAGGCTGTAAAACATTGACGTCATGTGTAAAATTGAACAAAATTACAGATAGGAGGGCCTATGTGAAGTAATTATTTTGCTCCTAACAGGCAGATGGTTTTAATTACTGGTCATCTACAATCACTTTCAGCTATTAGTCCTGCTGTCCTTTTAAAGAGATTTTAGTTTATTGTATACTGCAACAATATATAGTGTAATCTCCTCATGATCAAATCCTTGAACAAATTCTGATGTTTACAAAGTGGATTGAGGGATTAAAGGTCAAGCAGCACATAGAACTATCCAGATAATCAATGACTCTCTTCCCGAGCAGGCTGTAAGAGCTAGACTTGTGTAAAAGGCTTGACATGTATCTTTGTGAGTACAAGCTTGGTGTACTAACCACAAGAGAGGTTATGCTCATCTTGGCGCAGTCTGGGGAAGAATACAGGGCAAATGCCTCTAATTTAAAGGCTATGTCACTGACAGCTTTCTCCAGCATCTGCCCAATTCCTCATCCTGACAGGCAGCTCACCCTTAGTAACAAGGCGCTTCTGAGAAATTACATCGCATCACTGCTGGAACAGTTGAGCTGCTACCATTCCTATGTTTGTTTTCGGTCATTGTTTTTTGTCTGGTTTTTTGCAACCCTCACTCACTTCTTATATGTTTACCTTTTTTTCCCTTCTAAACTGCTTTGCCAGATTAATTCTTGTTACTGGCTCTAAAAAAGGATCCTAAAGTATTTGAAAATCTGCCATGATTAAAGAAGTGAATAAGAAGCGATACCATTTATAAGATCAGAGAAATTCTTCAAAGCCCTCTTTTTAATGATCGCTGAGCCTTCTGGGCTATGTGACATGAGTCTCTCGAGAGCTGCAATGTAGCCTGTAGCGTCCAAAACACTTTATAGCTGGTGCTTAATATTTCCTGCACATGTATATGCACGTGAGGCCTAGAGAAAGAAAGTAATGGAAAGGAATCATCAATATGTCGCTCAACTTAAGGATTTATTTGCCAAGTTCCATGTGTGTGTGTTTGTGTCAAGAAGAGCAGGCCCTTTGAAGGCAAATTCCAGTTGAAGGCCTTATAATGTGTGGAGGATTTCAGATCCTCTAACCTTTTCCTTCTCCAGTCTTTCAATAAGCTCTTAAATATTGTTTCCAGTCAAATATTCATAATTCTTCCTGCCATGAATCTTTTTTACACGTACCTCCCTTGTTCAAATGCCCTCATCCAGCTGCTCCCTGTGTGTGGGCGTCTGTCTCCACTGCTGTCTCTTGAAATACATATTGCACTAGGGGAGATGGAACAAGATGTCTATAGTCAGAATAAAAGGCCTCTGACTCAGCAGAGAAAACAGATGGCCATGGAGGTGGAGATTATAATGGGTATTTAGCCCCTTTTGTTTTGGTATCAACTAAGACCGCTAGCTAAAATAGCGGCATGAAATGAGGGGCTTCTTTCTCTAATCAAGTTCAGTTTCAATAGGAAGCGTTTCGGATTCTGTATCAGCAATTTCATTACTGCTCTAAACTAAGTGTAGTGAATTCAGTTAATACATCAGAAGAAATGTTATAAAGCAAAGATTCCTTTAACATTAAAACTTTCTGCACAAAAAAGTGCAATAAAGGGCAGTAATAAGGGCATGTTTTAAAATGAGATGTTTTATAACTGATTGGTATGTCTTACTCAGTCTCGTGGAGAATCTTGCACACTTCCTCTGGAGACTTTGACTGTTGCAATTGCTTCTTTTTTTATATAAAAGCCAGCAGTCCTCCTTTTCTAAACTTTCTCTTAAAAGTTTTTCTTTTAAGAGTCTTAAAAAAGTCTCTTATGTAATGATTCTTTCTTTACTGGCATACAAACATTTTTCTGTAACAATTTTTTTGGTTGGAAAAGTAATGTTTGTAAATGTAGAATGTTTTTACACTGACTCAATAATGCAGAAGTCATAAAATAAACATATGTAATCAAATTTGGATTGAACAATAGGGTGCCTAAGGCCTGCTGAACCTTGAGGTGGATGGGCTGCAACAGCAGAAAATATCGGGTTCCAGCTCCTGTAGCCGATAACAGGAGTCTGAGTCTACCGCTGTTACAGGCTCATTGAAACTGAAGGATAATTTGTTTTAATGAACTGATTAGAAAAAAAGCATCTCCGTGTGTGATGTGTTGTGTATTCTGGGCTGCTTTTCTGCTCAACCCGGTTGTAAAGGTTGAATATTTGAGGTCCTGTCAAATACTTTCCTGTCAGGTTAAACTAGTCTGGTCATTCTTCTCCAACCTTTCTTATCCTCAATCAGTCCACAGAACATTCACTCACAAAATGTTTTTGGAATTCGCACCATTCTGTGTAAAATCTAGAGACTGTGTGCAAAAGTCCCAGGAGATCAGCAGAGTCTCAAATACTCAAACCAGCCCATCTGTCACTAACAAGTCACTGAAATCACAGATTTTTTTTTACCCCATTTTACTGATGGATGTGAACATTAGTTGAACATCTTGCATAAAATCACTGCTGATTGGATAATTCCACAACTGAGCAGGTGGTAGTGTATATTATCATTAACTTCAATATAAAACTATAGATACCAGAGGTAATGAAGCAGCAAGAGACGCTCTAATTTTCCACCCCTTTTTCATCTTACGTTATTTTTTCCTCAGCTTTAATAAAATAGCAACTTGATAGGGACAAACTAGTAACACAGTCCTAGTGGAGATCTTTTATCCAAGCTAACTAAAATGTGTTACGCTTGCTAATAAACCAACTGTCTGATCTGACTGATAAAGAACTAGACTATAATTACATCCTGCACGTATGTAATCAAGGAGTACAATTATTAGTGAAGATAATAGCAACAGGAAAAATAAAAGGAAAAAACGAAAGGGAAACTGAAAGACAAAGACAAAAATTGCAGATTACAGATTAACAATAAACAACAAAAATAATGAGCAATTAATGACAGACTATCCAATGAACTGAAATATAGTAAACAGAAGTTTGCAATTAGCTAGGGAAAAAAAATCTAGTTTCTAGCTTGTTCTTATTACGTTAAATTGCTATTTTATTAAAGCTTAGGAAAAAACAATGTAAGATGAAAAAGGGAAAAATAGTAGTCTCTTGCTGCTTCATTACGTCTGGTACCTATAGTTTTATATTGAAGTTAATGATAATATATACTACACACCTGCTCAGTGATTGTTAGCTAGTCCTAGCTACTTGAAAACTGATCCTAAATATTAGCTTAAACACTTTGTATTAGATTTTTTCCAAATAATATACATTACAAAAGCGTCAAACAGCAGTAAAACAGCAGCAGTGATCTTTTTTTATTGCTATTATAATATGTAGTCCTGCAAAACTAATGCTTTGCACTCTATTTAAAATGTAAAGTATATTTTTTCATAATAATTATAACGAATCATTATTGAACTGTTCCCTAATGTAGAAGTTTGATTCAGTTACTATCTTACCACTTCATCAAGCCAGAAAATAAATAAACCATAAGTGTTTGCACTCTTTACTTATTTTACTGATTTTTATTTAATAGCTGATTTATTACACTTAGCGTCAGTAATGTTCTCCAAAATGCTTCTAACCCTATAATTAATTCACTGACAGGATTTTATTAACGCTGAAGAGTAAACAAATAAAATCTGAATCACCAATCCTTGCACTGTTTTTTTTTTTTTTTCCGTTTTCAAGGATCATTTAGGGTACTTTTCAGCATGGAGAAAAAGTAATAATATGTTACTACTTATTATCATCATTTACTTTTTTTATTCAGTGGTAATGATGCTTGTGGCATGGTGGTGCAGTGGGTAGCGCTGATGTCTCACAGCTGCAGGGCTTCAGTTCTCAGCTTCTGTCTGGACTTTTTATGCAGATTGGCCACACAATGACTCTCCCATGACTTCCCAGCTCCCAAAACATATCAGTAGGTGGACAGGCTACTCTAAATTGCCCCAGGTGTGAATAAGTCTCAAAAGGTGTGTGTGCATGGTACATTGGTGTCTAATCCAATGTGTGTTCACAGGACTGGATCCATCATGACCCTGACCAGGATAAAGCACTTACTTCAAAGGAATGAATGAATGTAAAAATGGTAACATACAGTACAGCTCTCATACTGTTGGTGTGATGTATAGTGACCAATTAGTAGAAAAAAGCCAACAGAGAAATGGAATAACAGAACAAGCTGGGGCAATCCAAGTACTAGAGCAATTCAGATGATAATAATCTAATAAGGAATATTTTGAAATAATCCAATTATAGTTCAGGGGGTATCATAAAAGTTATCTCTCATAAGACAAGCACAGCAATGAGCAGTACCTGTTGTGTAAACCACATTTTTAATCAAAATGTAGAAGGTGTGGGCTAGAACTTATCATTGTTTTATTAAAATACTTTAATATTGGAATGAAGTGTATCTCTACACTCTGGGAACACCTACTCACATTCAACCTCTGTGGCCTAATGATTACCAGTTCCACCCTTATGAAGCTGTTCCATATTCAATGTAATCACCACAGACTATAAAAGAATTCCCACGTTAGTAATTCCTGGTGAGGTCTTGCTATTTTATTCGATTGGGCACTGTTGAGCCGTTTGCAGTCTCTTGTGTAAATCCGGAAGATGGTGCTGGAACGTTTGCTTGGGAGGTATTCAGCAGCATCATCTAAGAAGATCAGTTCTACCAGCACCTGATGCATAAAAATGATGAAAACTTGAAAGCTTAAAATTTGACAAATTATTGTCCGAACTCTTTCATAACATATTGATAAAGGGAACATGGCTCCTTTCATTTTATCACCCATACTATAAGTGCAACATTACTCACTGAAGCCCATTTTGCAAAAATAAATAAATAAATAAATAAATAATCTGTGAGAAGCCACAACATTTCTGCACATTTCAGCTAAACATATGGTTTTTCAAAGATGACAGACAAGCTATTCCTAGCAGCTTAGAGAGAGCTGCAAAATGAAATCATTATGTGGCACACATTTCAAAACCGCCACCGTTACTTTAAGAGATCAGAGTGTTTAAATCTCAATGTAAATTGCACAGGAAGGGCGCAGACTGCATGAAGTCTCACCTTAGCTCAAAGAAGGGATCTCAACTCCTACGCCAACATTTTATAATGGAAGAAACTCTACTCTGCACTTTAATTACTTGATGCTGCTTACCATGCATCAGCCTGTGCCTCGTGCGTCTACTGTATGCCTTTATGACAGCACAAATAACAGTTTGCTTCTAAGCTTTAACAGCTGCGCCTGGCAATCAAATGTGTTATTCAGGAGTACATTTATTCTACTTCACATGAAGTGTGACTCAGACATTTAATCAGAAAGGCTCATATTTATATGAATTTATGTTACAACGTAATTGTTCTTACGAGTCATAAACAAAACAGAGACAAGCCTAACACTTTTCTTTGACATTTTCGTTTCATTTGTTAAAATATTTTCAGAGATGCACTTGTTGGTGTGCATCAGCAAGTTTTCCTTCTGACCAAATAAGAGCCACATAGAATAGTTTTGATTGATTTAATTGATTAAACAAGTGTAATCAGCATGACTCCTGCTTGCTTGGAATGAGAACCGGCGGCTACACTGGCGCTTTGCAGGAAGGATTGATTACTGCTCAGTCCTATTGGACTCGAAAGCTGGTGCTTCTACCAACTCCCAATGTATCTGTAAAAGTGCTGTATCACCTGACTCACGACTCTGATCCAAACATCTTTGTAATACACTCAATATCACATTGTTAGTAAAATAAAAAAAAATAACCTTATTACCCAACTGACAGGCTTTAACACTTAACTGACTAATACAAAAATTTTCAACTGATCTCCTTGTCCATGTTTACTATTGTCAAAAAGAATTAGCAATCACAGAATAGGTTTCAAAGTGGGGAAAAAAAAGCCATTTCAAATTAAGAGTAATGGTACAACTTACATATGCAACTGAATGTGATTAACTGCAATCATGATTCAGTAAGAATTGATCTCCTTTTGCTCACATTATAAGATTTTTATAAATGTTTGCAATCACTTTAGCATCAATCACCATCTGAGACACTTGATATTGATTTCTTAGTTTGTGTTGATGCACTGAAAGTGAATCAGCTGAAATTCCCCTTAATTCATAATAAATATATAAAATTAGAAAGTAAAACTATTTTGGAAGCTGCTGGACCGAGGATATGTTCAAAATACACTGCTTTAAAGATAAAACGCATAAAACAATATAAATCATGTTAACTGTTTTTGTTTTATGGCTACTTAAAGGTAGCTTGTGTAGTATCTGCACTAATTACACTTAATACATTTGGACCATGCTCTGAAAAGGAACACTACAACAAACCCTGTAAATCAGGTGATAAAGTGATGGGTCTTAATGGAAAGTGTCTAATAGAAGTACTCATTATGCTCATCCTTAACAAATACATTGCTCACAGACAGAAACACTGAGACTGTTACAGGAATTGGAAGGAGATGAAACAGGATTCCATCAATCAAGTCATTCATTTGGTTGGAATACTGGAATATGAAGCTGCTTTTGTATGGAGCGGCATAAGCATTTAAATACAACGATAGTATAGATAGTATAAAGTACTATCTATATTGTACACCTGCCATCATACCTTTTGTTAAGTGTGCTTATGGTATTTCATATAGGATCATGGAACTGGAAGCTGTGTCTTTTTGTATTAAAATACAGTATAAATATTCACCCCAACAGAAAACAAAAATAGTGCAATGGATCTCAAAGTGGGGTCTGTGCAGCATAGTCAGGGAGTCAGTGATTTGTTTTTGTTGTTGTTTTCTGGTTACTAGTCATGGAAATCACAAGCTACCATTACCAAATGTACACTATGGCTAAATATTTGCTGACACCGTCCCTTCACACCCTTGTATGCTTTTTCCACTTTCCACTTTTTGATGTTATAATAAAACTCTTCCAGAAATATTTTGGAGTATGGCAGTTGGGATTTGCCTAAGCAGTACTGAGTTCACACACTGCTGTTGGGTGAGGAGGCATGCAGTACAGTCTGAATTTCAGTTTATCCCAGTGGCACTCAGTGGGGTTGAGGTCAGGGCTCTGAGCAGGTCATTTGTGTTCTTCCAGTCCAAACTTGACAAACCACATATAAGGTCCTCGCTTTACACACAGTGACACTGTCATGCAGGAACAGGTTGGGCCCCTTAGTTCCCTGATAAAGGGAAATTGTAATGCTCCAGCATAGAAAGACAACTGTTTGCTTCCAACATTGTGACAACAGTATGAGGAAGAACCACACATGGGTGTGATGGTCAGGTGTCTTCACAGTTCTGGTTATATAGTGTCTGATATTATATAAGTTATATAACAGTCATCTATTACATTACATTATAAAGCGGTTTACAAAACTCAAAAACAAGTCTGCCAAAATAATGTGAACCTAATGTGTCCTGTCAGTGAAAATTTCAGAAATCGAATATTTTCGATTTCATATAATTTACTGTACACATTTAAATAATATTCATAAAATGAATGTCATTAGAGGATCAGTAGAATTTATTTTAAAATAAAAAGTGTCCCGTGGTACAAAACGTCTGAGAACTCTTGCATTGGTACTGAGCTTCAGCCAGCAGCTTCTCGCTTTAGTCTCTCCAGAACCTCCTCTTGACTAATGGATGCAGTGACTTTAATGACTTTTTCTCTGGATTTACTGCCCTGTAATAATACAACAATGCAAATAAGAATGGGACGATGAAACAGATCAGGTAATGCAAATATCCACACCTATATGCCACATCATTGATGTGCACTATATTGCCAAATGTTTTGGGACACCCCTCAAAATCAAAATTTTCAAGGGTTGAGCTTGGCCCCTTCGTTCCAGTGAAAGGAACTCTTAATGCTTCAGCATACCAAGACATTTTGGACAATTTCATGCTCCCAAATTTGTGGGAACAGTTTGGGGATGACCCCTTCCTGTTCCAACATGACTACGCACCAGTGCACAAAGCAGATGAGCGAGTTTGGTGTGGAGGAACTCGAATGGCCTGACCTCAACCTGACAGAACACCACTGGGATGAATTAGAGCAGAGACTGTGAGCTAAGCCTTCTCGTCCCACATCAGTGGGCCATTTCAAAACTGGGACGTCTACCTTTACATGCACATGAATGTAATATGGAGTTGGCCCGCCCTTTGCAGCTTTAACTCTTCTGGAAAGGCTTTCCACAAAGTTAAGGAGTGTGTTTATGGGAATTTTTGACCATTCCACTAGATACGCATTTGTGAGGTCAGGCACTGATGTGGGACGAGAAGGTCTGGCTCGCAATCTCTGCTCCATCATCCCACAGGTGTTCTATCGGGTTGAGGTCAGGACTCACTGACTCAAACTCGCTCATCCATGTCTTTATGGACCTTGCTTTGTGCACTGGTGTGCAGTTATATTGGAACCGGAAGGGGTCATCCCCAAACTGTTCCCACAAAGTTGGGAGCATGAAATGGAGTTCCTTTACAGGGCCAAACCCAGCCCCTGAATTCAGTGATTTGGAGGGGTGTCCTAAAACCTTTGGCAATATAATGCATGCATACCTTATCCAGCGTGACCTCACTCTTCTTCAGCACCAGCACTTTGCACAGATAGCGCACGAGCTCCGCGTTGGCCTCGCCGTCTGTGGGAGGTGCAGCAATAGCGACCCCCACTGCCTCCGAGCTCACATCTACACCCAAAAACACTGGCATTACACCAACAGGGCAGGCAAGATGTGTATGAACACGTACTAAAATCTGAGGGCAGAAACACTGACCGGTGACGGCATTTTGCTTTGCTCCAGGCTTGGCGTGTATTGATATTGCAAGTCCGCCGTCTTTAAGCGTGGAAACTGGACCGGTCGGCGTTTCAGGCTGCTTCTTCGCCTGAGAGTCTTTGCTCTAATAATGAGACATAATACAATAAATAACAAAAACAAGTCACAAATCTACACGCATAGTTCACATCAGTTAGTTATGTATGTGTATACCATTAAGCTGATAAACTATAAGCACCTCAGATAGTGGAACCCTACCGTTTTGTCCTTCTTTGGCATCTTGTTTATAAGAGAAACTCCTCTGCAGGGAGACTTTACTGTAACAGAAGAACACAGACTAAATAACGCTACTCTCATCAAACCATGCCGCAAACGGTACATGGACTACACTGAAGTCTCACTAAATAAACCACATAATAAATTACCGCACTATAAAAACTAGCTAGCTAGTTAGCAAAACACTGCTACATGTAAACTGGACGCCAACGCATTGCGCACGCGCTGAAAACGCGTGCATTTCAGCGTCAACATTGCGCCGCACGTACGCAGACGCGTGAATCGCTACATAAACAGCCTAATGCGGTTGTTCTCAAACTTTGATTTTTTTTTTCAGTATTAGGCCAAACCACGGACACCTTCAGGAAGATGATAAAGCAAAATAATCATATATTAAACACATTATGTATGTACCATCGGATTTAGTAGATGTATTAGGTTTTTATTCCTGAATTTTCCAAGTGACAGTTTACCAGCATACACAGATCAGGCATAACATTATGACCACCTGCCTAATATTGTGTTGGTCCCCCTTTTGCTGCCAAAACAGCCCTGACCCCTCATGCACTGTGTATTCGGACACCTTTCTATCAGAACCAGCATTAACTTCTTCAGCAATTTGAGCAACAGTAGCTCGTCTGTTGGATCGGATCACACGGGCCAGCCTTCTCTCCCTTCGTGCATCAATGAGCCTTGACCGCCCATGACCCTGTCGCCGGTTCACCACTGTTCCTTCCTTGGACCACTTTTGATAGATACTGACCACTGCAGACCGGGAACACCAAACAAGAGCTGTAGTTTTGGAGATGCTCTGATCCAGTTGTCTAGCCATCACAATTTGGCCCTTGTCAAACTCACTCAAATCCTTACACTTGCTCATTTTTCCTGCTTCTAACACTTCAACTTTGAGGATAAAATGTTCCCTTGCTGCCTAATGGTGCCATGATGAGGAGATAATCAGTGTTATTCACTTCACATGTCACTACTCATAATGTTATGGCTGATCGGTGTATACTTTTGAATATTTAATATTTTTATATAATTTATTTTATATCCTCCAGGGTCTCTGGTTCAATCCTGAGGTTTTGTTGTGCATATTTATCCTATGTTTGTGTGTGTGTTTCCTCTGGGTTCTCTGTTTTTCCCTGACAAAGAAAGCAGATACATCGCTCATATGTGTGAATGCTTGTGTTTTGCCCTGTGACAGAGTGGAGTCCCATTCTGGGCAAATTCTCCTGCCTTCCACTAGTGTTACCAGAAAAAGTAAAGTTGTCTGGGAACTTAATGAAATAATGTTATACCTGTTCAACTTAGGTAACTAAGTAATTATACTACGCAATTATATTGTTGCTATTTTAACAAATGAATATGTATGTAAGTAATTGTATTAAATTGTAAGTAATTATAATCTTCATCAACACCACATTATTAAAAAATAATTATGAGAATTAGGGTCCCCCTAGTTATACAACCACTATCCTTCAGCATCATTATCTTAATAAAACCAATATCAAAACATATTAACCTCTCTCTTATGACAACAACTGTTTAAGTAGTTCTGGTAGATAGGAACATGAATCATTCATCTATTACTCCTGCTGCTCATTTTTTAAACATTTATACATATTGGTCTCCTTTTTCTATCATAAACTTCAGCACTAAGTTTGAGGTCCCTCCCAGTTCTTTAAATATGAGTTCTCCTGTCCCTCCTCCAGCCTATGCAGGAGAGACGCAGTGCTTCAGACAACAAACACTTTCACTCACTCCACAAACTCCAGTCTTCAGCACATGAGCATCAGGCGTGTTTTTGCCCAGTTTAGCAGCATTAAACATCTCTTCTGGATGTGTACTGCAGTTTAATTTACAGACTAAACTGTTATTGGAATAGATAGTCCTAATGGAACATATCTCAAGCCAAGAAGCAGATGAAAATCCTTATCTCTGGTAAGGCTTTGTTACTTTCCACTTTCTACTTTCATACATTACTCGGACATTTCTCATTTTATTAGACTACTAAACCTGAGAATATCCATGTATTCCTTTGTAGATGTTGCTTAAAGCAAGGTCAAAACTATTGAAAAAAATATTTGTAATGATAGGAAAGTTGTGCTTAAAATCGATATAGTCGAGATGCTCAGTACTTATCCTTCAAGACTAGACTTGTCTCAGCACAGACACACATTCTGTAGTACATAATTTCATGTGTGTGGTTCACCTTTTAACCTATTCATTTTCTTTTACACTGTCAACAGTAACAGAATTTCTTCTATTGTGTTGTTTACAAGTGTAAGCAATTTCGGTAATTGTAACATTCTCTGGCCTATATTGTATGTCTCTATATTTAAAAAAAACAATAGCATTTAATGTATAATTATGAATGTTGTCTTGCTAGTTTTCAGAGAACACCATCTTTTCGGCGCAAATGGAGAAAACGCTATGGGGGTTTGGATGGAAACAAACTGCTGGAGCCAAATAAGGAGGAAGACATGAGAGGTATAGAAAAACAATCTGTTCTGCTCAAACGTATAATTTGGAAATGATCCGTGTGGCTTTACACGCTGTGATTTTCATGGACAGTTTCTAAACGTGGGTGTAGTTTCAGGTATAATTTGTCTTTTCACACACATCAAGAGCCAGATGTTTTAAACCAAATGCCAGTTTGATCTACAAGATTAAAGACTGATCCCCGATCAGCAGAAATAAGGATGTTTACCAAGAATGCTGCTGTACAGTGTGCCTCTTTTAACTGTGGTTTGAGCTGGGAAAGAAAAGTGGGTGTGTTTCCAGGAGAGAAATCAACACAACATAGTGATGTTGTGTCTGTGCATAAATAAGTAATCACACATTTTTGTATGTTTTTAAAAAGGAATTTGCACTTATCCTTTAACCTGAATGAGGAGTCATAACTGATAGGATATTTATATTTATATTTAAGATGGGAACAGTTATGAGTTTTATTAGTTTTTATTAGTGAATTTACTAACAAATGGTTGACTTATTACAATTCTAATCTAATTCTAAGGGAAAGTGGTAGCTCAGTGGTTAAGGCATAAGGCTACTTACGTTAAGGTTGTAGTTCAAATCCTAGGACCACCAAGCTGCCACAGCTGGGCCCCTGAGCAAGGCCCGTAACCCTCAACTGCTTAGTTGTATAAATTAGATGAATGTAAGTAAATGCTTTGTATACGGGTGTCTGCCAAATGCCACAAATGTAAAGCTAATCTTCTTATTGATCTCTCTATTGAGCCATCCTGTTTTGCTCTGATTTCTGAAAGTACTCAAAATTATTATTATTATTATTATTATTAAAATTAAATATTCCGAGTTCATGGGTTGAATTCAAATGTGCCACTATAATTATTCAATATTTTGAGCTATGTGATATGAGTTCTCTCTTTATGAGATGCACCTCTTCCCTGATAAATTTCAGCTTTTTATTTATTCTCTCAAGCCAAGAGTCCAAAGGGTTTGCAGTGCTGTTTAATTAAATATCTGGAACATGCCAGTATAGCTAGGCAACTTCCTATGAATGGATTATTTGATGGGTCGATTTTGGTCCTTTGAAAGGCTTTTGTAGATTTCACATTACTATTACAACAGTGCGGAGCTTAAAATAAAGCTGAAAATAAAGCAATCATACAACAGAAAAGCAGAAATGATTATTTTAAACTATAGAGAATGGTGCAAACAACCCTGTTAAAAGATTGTCAGTAGTTAAATGTGGAAAATAAGGCAGCTTCAAGAATCACTGAAAACAGATCATAGATCATACAACAAAGTGGGTCCATATTTGTTTTAACAGTCACTTTTGTACTTTCCTTTGTACAAGAAAACTTCACAATTGCAGCTGAGATTGAAAATAGAAATTACAATCATAACCCACACACCAAGCTCCGGATGTTTGCAGTTTTATTATGCAATTGCTTGGAATTCAGAGGTTTTGGGAGGGGACCACATCTTGGCTAACAATATCAAAAAACTTGTGACCTACATCGTACAATAACCTAGTCGCATATCCTCTCACCAAATCCTTTCTTAAGTCTCCTTCTAAGGGCAGTTTTTAGATCTCTACTGTGTGAAGTAATGAATATCAGAGCATTCATTCTTTTTTTCCCTGTTTAGAGAATGGTGTGATGACAGATGGCCTCTCTGAAAGGAATGCCGCCCCTGTGAAGAGTGCAGAAGCTCAGGTGCCTGTGTACAAGCTCTGTCCTGCTCAGCCTGCCACTGCTACATCAACTCTCCTACAATGCAGATGAAGCCTAAAACATGGCCATACAAACTTTTTTTAAAACCCTGAGGGATGAAAACAATATAACAATATGATACTATTTCAGCACAGCCATAGGCTATTTCTTCCTGTACTGCTTTATGTAAAATGAGATTCTAAATATAAAACACAATTCCTCACTAGGAGTTTCAGTGGATACTTATATACTAATAAATTATAATGTATGGCACAAAGTCGCATTGTAGGTGGTAATATATAAACCTAAAGAAGCCTGCCTGTGCAAGAGACTATGCTGACATGTCCTGTAATAAAAACCACTGCTCCAGGCACCTCTTGTTGCTGTTGTCAGCTGGCAACATACTCGTCAGCCATCAGGTTACCTTGTAAAGGTAACTATTAGTTTTTCCCTGTGCAGCACCTACAATTATTTAGACATCAAAGACATCAAAGTAAGTCTGGTTGTGGTTTTAAAGGCTGTAGAGTTGTGTACAATATAAACAGTGTGGATTTAATGCACTGTAAGTACTTTAAGATAATCTAATCTGAGTCTCACTGTTTTACCTAGACCGGTGCTAGACCTATTTTTTGGAATTAAAAAAGGGAAAATCTTCTGGCATTTTTATGAGAGTAGTAGGAGTGCTATGAAATGTTATTTCCCTTTATAGCTCTGCTTTGAGTGTCGTGTTGTTTGTAATGTTTCTAGGAGAGCAGCATTGCAGAGAATATTTCAACTCCTGTGCCAAGAAAAGCTGTGCCATCTCAGAGACCTGTCAACTATCTGCCTCCAGGATCAACAGGTAGAGATCTAGAAAGGAATGATAGCTGTGGAAAATCTACAGTATGATAATCATACAACCCGGAATTACTGTTTCTTATATATGAAGGTGTCTGTTCATGATTTGTGTTGGTTTAATATTTTTCAAAAAGGACATCATTAAAGCAATACTTCATCCTCCAAGCAGTTTCCAGCTAATTATCTATCCACAGTATTTGTATTTTATGTGCATTTATCACAAACTAGAATTTCAAACTACGAAGTTTGTTGTAGGATTTTCAAGGACGTTTGTCTGATAATAATGTTGTTCTACTAATGTTGTTCTGATAATACTGCTGCTAAAATAAAAAGATATTTTTTTTCTACAGGTATACAACATCTTGTCTATCCTACATGTTTTCTAATTGGCTTAGTATATTAAGAACAATAATAATATTATTAATAAGCTTTTTCTTAAAGAAAAAATGTTCCTTATGAGCACAGATCAAATTTAATCTCCGGCACAAGAACTTTTTTTATCTATTTATAAATATAAATTTTTATCATCGCCCAATTACAATGTCGCTCACTGTTGCCCAGCTTTACCATCATTTATCAACAATGGTGGCACAAAAGTCCTTCAGGCAGAACCAGAGAGAACGCTCACTGCTCAGCCCTGGCCAAGCATCAGCAGGACTGAGGTCCAGCATAGCCAATCCAAGAGAAAAGTGTGAGGCTCATCTCTCGTTTACAAATCTTTGACCCTGGTTAAAATCTACTTAAAGTATCTTTATTGCCACTGAGGTGTTTTTGTGACGCACATCTTGTCCCCGGCTTTCTGTAGAGCTGCTGACGTGCTATTTGACAGCTTCGCCTCCGGAGGAAGAGTCGGCACCAATCATTTCTTTGAGGTATTTGAGAAAGGCATTACCTGTCAAGCCCTGAATAACACACATTTTCAGGAAATCTTAGATGTTTTGTATTTTTTTCTCAACAGACCCTGTGGTGCTCTGGCATTTTAAGAACTGACCCACGGATTAAGGATTGCTATGCGCTGATGAAAAAACTGCAGGATGCCGATGGGACAGTGGATAGGAACACTTTCCAAAGGTCTCATAAAAGAGTCTTCAGTTCAGTTTAGTCTTCACACAAAAATTAATTGGATGTTATATACTCACTGTACATTGTGACAATGGCTGTACTGTTTTGTGGCCATCTCGCAGGTGTGTGACAGGCTTTGTATCTTTCATTCTGAAAGCGGTGCAAGGGAGATTTGTCGTTCCAGATTTCTGTATGTTTGCCGAGGAGACCCAAAAATTGTTCATTAAATGTAAACAACTTTCTTCCGTAGAGGTGTGTATGTAATTTCAGCGTTACTGAATCAAGTTACTTTGTTATTTAGTGTAAATATGTACAAAATTATGCACAATAAATTCAGTATAATATGTGTTATCAAATACAGGACAAGCAATAATTATAACATCTTTACATTACTCCCTAAAATCAGTCTGCACTGTGTCCTAGGAAACAAAACCTGTTACTATTGATTTCGACAGTATAACAAATCTAATTTTTGACAGGAGAAGGAAGACAACAGCAAGGCCAGTGGAAAGTGGGGGTTTTCAATCTGCACAGTGGATGGGCAGAGGTATTGAAGTAAAATATCTAACGTTTTGTCATTCAATTCAAGATTTCCCCATAAAAACCCTAGCAATCCTTGATTATTTTCTATCCAAAGCAATCTACACTCTAATTGGTAACTGTCATTTAATTGAAATGCTCTGAGTTGATGGATGAGATTTAGAATATGCTGAAATAAGCTCTAAATATGTAAAGATGCTTTTTGTATTATTTTGGCTGTAGGCTCTCTCTCGGGGACTGGAACGAGCCATGTGTTCTGGGAGAGATTGCTTGGCCTCTTATTTATGCACTTGCCGTGGATCAACTTGGAGTTGACCGTGTCCATAGACATGTCGGAGTGGAGGAGTATGCAAAATATGAGTCCCCCTTTACCCTGAGCAAACAAGGTAACACCAAACGACAAGCACTGGACTATACATTGATTCCATTTGTAAGATCAAATCAATCCCTGCCTGTGTGTAAGGTTTTTCTCTTGATAGATTCAAGTCCAATGCTATACTACAATGTATTTTTAATGTAGACTCACAAAGAAGTTTGTCATTTAGTTCATCAGCTTAGCTTAATTGGTGTTTGGGAAAAGGTAAAACATGTAGACTGTTGATGTGGTTATTTTAATTGATCATTCTGGATCATTCTGGTTGCAGGTGTCCCTCACACTCCCCTGACAGAGACAGGAGCTATTGTATGTGCATCGCTGCTGCAGGTGCAGACTTGAGTTTAATTTAACTCATTGCCATCTTGTGCATTATTATTACTATGTGTATAATCATACACATCACATCCAAATAACCACCATAAGCCCCCGCAAAAAAATCATTTACTCTACATGTTGATTGTTTCTTTCCTTTAGCAGTTAACACTGAGGCAAGTTACAGAGGAAGAGGAGAAATATGAGTCGGTATGTATGCTACATGAATATTTTACATTTTACTGCACACACTTTCGACTTTTTTAAATCTTCTGGTTCAGTTATATTAAAATATAGTTCATGGTTACTCCCTAATCCTAAATTTAATCGTCAGGTTTTAAATATTGTAAGAAGACTATGCAATAAGGAACATGCCAATTTAAACTGTACAAGGTAAGTGGCCTGATCATTTATTTGTAATCTTAAATAAAATGGTCCATTTGATTTCATATTGTTCGTATGACTTTAGTTATCTAGGCTTGAGGAAGGACATTATTCGTCTACATGCACTTTCATTTTATCTCCAAGAAAAGAAGGTAAGCATATTTTTAAAAATAATATAATAAGTGAAATTAAAGGCAAAACAGAAACAAGATTGTAGATGAAACAGGATAATTAATTGTAAAACACTAAACAATTACTTAACTCATTACAGTGCTTCCCAGAAGCCACTGACATAAATGCTGCACTGGAGCTCCTGTTACAGGTACTTAGTTTAACCAGTTCATTTTTACAGCACAGCAGTGTGCAAGCTCACATCTCTCATAAAATCTATTGTTTGTCTGGTTCTAAGTGTTTGTCTACAGAAGTCACATGTGAGTCTGGAGCAGCTTTAGCCGCAACTTTAGCCAATGGTGGCCTCTGCCCTATGTCAGGTGACCAGGTCCTCTCCAGCTTGGCAGTTCGCAGTACTCTGTCCATAATGCAAGTGGCAGGAATGAACAATTACTCCAGAATATTCCATTTTAAGGTGATTAGGTTGTCTTGGGTGTCTTACTGGATGTATAATTTAATTTGCTGTATGTCATTTTAAATGATTATATGTGATATGCAACACTAATTAATATTATGTGTCACAAAATACAAACTATATTTTAATATAGTTTATATTAACACAGAAACCAAAACCTAGGGGAAGAGAGGTACAGGAACAACGTCATCCTTTCAGTAGTAATAGTCTTGAATCACCCCCTGCTGGTGAAAGCCAAAACTTTTCATCCATTTCAACTGTGTTGTATCATACAGGTCTATTTTAGTTTAAATGGGGGAACAAAATTCAGCAACGGTTTTCCAAGCATAAGTATGTGGCATGTACTTTAACATGAGAAATTATCACAAACTAGAGATGTACCCAAACACGAGTACATAAAATGAAATGAAAAGATCTATTCTAAACAGATATACATATGAGATGCGCCATTCGTTTTTGTTTGTTGCTTTTTGTTTTTAACTGAAGGGCCAGAAAAGTTGACAGAGCATCAGGTTGAAACTGAAGGTTTCGATAATGACTGGGATCATGTGGGTCACATCAAAAACATTGCACAAAAGGGAGGTTTTTCTTACTTTCATGCAAGTGCAAGGGAATGGTCAGATATGAAGCTTGCAGGACAAAAAAGATGCTTCTCCGATGCTTTCAAAACATTCATTCATCCTTAGCAACAGTCTGGTCAGGCTCACCATGGTTTAAATTGGGTTGGCTGTTGTTTATATTTTTGATAAGATCTGTTTAAAATGGTTCTAACATATCTATGAGATTGATTAAGAACTTGAGTGATGTAGTTGAAGTTCACTTTTTCGTCAAACCAAGAAATAGTGTAAGTTGATTAATACAGTTTAAGTGTTTTAAAAAGGCAGGATTAAGAAACTATCTGAGCCAGAATTGCAATTTGGGCTACACCCGTTCTGGGTTTAAATGAATTACAAATGGATATTTGGAGCACTAAACAGATACAGATTGTGTTACACCCCAAGTACGTTTTATATGTGCACCCCTCAAGTTAATGTGACTCATAAACTCATGTGAGGTAAGAGATCATATTAGTCAGGAAGCATAATAGTTCTCACACTCCCTCTCAGATATCCGTGCCTGCCAAATCCAGCAGTTCTGGTATTGTGTTGATAGTAGTCCCTGGAGTGCTGGGCATCACTTGCTGGTCACCGGAGTTGGATGCATATGGAAACTCCTGGAGGGCTGTGCATTTCTGTGAGGTAAAGACCCATTTTCCAAATAGGGATATAGTACATGTGAGGTGGCTGCAGGTGCAATGCTAATCTTTTGTCTCTTTTTCAGGAGCTGGTGTCAGTTTTTCAGCTGCACAGCTTCGATATCAGGACTCCATTCAGACAGATGCTGTCCTACAGGCAGTGGAAAGTGGAGTCGGAGGTCAGCTAAACTAATTTAGAATGATTGGATGGAGACATTAATTAGTTTGTTGAAAAGCATAGACAACCCTTTGTAATCAATAGTGACATGTTTCCTTTTTTTGGTCTTATAGGGCTACCAAATCATGAACATCCTGCTGGCCGCTTATCGAGGGGACCTGCACTCGTTACGGAGGTAAAGATATTACACTGTGCTGATAATGTCATTAAAGGTGCACAAAAGGATTTATTTTGAAATAAAATAGTATAATCATTATTTTACCTTTTTCTAATGAACAATTAAATGAGACACTCATTAGTTAAGTTTCATATAGGTAATGCCAGAATTAAGCCCCTGGAAGAGAGGACTTGTATTTAATCTTGTATTTGATCTGAGAGCAATATAATTGGTCAAAAATGATACTGCTCTCCAGATACTGAGAGCTGTTATGAAATTAATTTGTTATTATTATGATTGGTCTGTTAGTGTAAAGGCCTGAGTTAGTCTGAATTATTATGTGTAATCATGAATCATGGTAAGTAATATTTTTCTTGAATATGAAAATGAATAGGACCAGTGACTCCAGTGACCCCTTTTGAAAAAGACTTAAAATTACTTAAAAACAAGCTAGTTTCTTTATTCCACAAAGCTCCAGCAGTGAGTTATTTTCGTTGGCCAATGACTTCAAATCAATACCATGATCTAACGATGCAGTTGGTTGAACACAATGACGTACATCTGCATCTAAAACGAGCATCACTCTCTGTCACTTCACACCCACTCTGAGGGCCTCTCACACCACTTAGTAATCAGGACTCATGGCATGCTAAAATGTGTCATTCCTCACCTCGGCAGGTATTTCCTCTCTGGAGCAGATGTGAATGCTGTTGATTATGATGGAAGGTCTGCGCTTCATGTGGCTGCCTCAGAGGGGCGTCTAGAGGTCATCAAGTTTCTGATGGAGAGCACCGGAACCAACTGTACACTCAAGGACAGGTAAAGTTAAAAAGACAACACTGGCTAGTGTGATTCATCATGCAAGTTGATGCACTGAAATAGATTACACTTTCATACAGCTGTACACACTTACTGACTATCTGTGATTGGACTTGTGTTGATGTTGACAGGTGGGGAAACACGGCTTTGCAGGAAGCTATAAGATGCAATCAGGGACCTGCTGTGCAGCTCCTCACAAAGTACACAGACTACAAGGAAATGTTATGAGAGTGCATCAACCCCAGACATGCAGTTTACACTTCGCAATGGTTTATGTTCTTTTTTGTATTCCCTGATTTAAGTGTTAAATGGCTGGTACCAAAATGATATGACTAAGACCTTTGATTTAGAAATGTGTGGAGGTGGGCATGAACAGTTAACATAACTAATCTATCATGCCATGGTGTATCTGAACAGAAGATCTGTAGTACCAGAGCATTAAGAAATCTAAGGTTTGGTGAGTCTAGAAGTGCAGAAATGTTGTACAGTTATCTCAGTATTTTTTATAATCCCCAAGACTCATCTGTGAGGAATAAACATTATATTCAATAACAAATGTTATATATAAAGATATATATATATAATATCTCTAATTATTACAGGGCTTAATGATAAAAGCCAATGCAGTGTACATGGTAGCTATGGAAATAAGTACACATTTGCAGTAAAAATGAATGTTTCGGACCTGATTTCACAACAGCCTCTGAACTTGCTAACACAACTGAGAGTAATGTTTTCCAAAATGCAGATTCCAATAACTGTGAAGGAGAGAAACCAAGTGTCACACACTTACAGCTAACATTCTCATGATTCATCTGCATAGCAATAGAGAGACCATTTTCTCAAACTATTTGAATGCAATCCCTGGATGAAAATATTGGACAGGAAGTCTAATGGTGTATTGAAAGCCAGCAAGGGTTTGGATCTCAGAGTTTCAGCAATAGCCAATAGAGCAGTACATGTTGCGTAAAGCCAAACTGGGAGAGGTCTAGAAGATGGTTCTGTGTGAGGAAAAGAAACTTGGCTATACTTAACACGTTACAATAAAATGTTATTTGAATTGTTTCCATAATGACTAATGTTCTGGTGATATATTTCACTGATCAGATGTTGGCATTGTCTCATTGTGGAATAAACTAGCATTTTGTCTTGTGGTTATGCTGAGGTTATTATTCCAAGTGAACAATTATTTTAAAGGTCTGAGCAATGCAGAGTGGATTTGTTATGTGGTGCAAAATGTACATGTTGATAGATAGACAGACAGACACAGATAGATAGATAGATAGATAGATAGATAGATAGATAGATAGATAGATAGATAGATAGATAGATAGATAGATAGATAGATAGATAGATAGATAGATAGATAGGCAAACTTTTGATCCTGTGTCAGATATATTACAGATACATTGCTGTAGCCAGTAATATTGCACCATTAAAGATCAGTAAATGTAAAGCAGTGAAATCTCCAGAGGATCACGATCAATGTTTTAAGATTTTTCTGGAGATGTGGAACATTTTTTTTGTTGCAATCAGCTCCTCAGGTTACATCTATACAATTCGTACAGACTGAATGAACCATAATGAATCAGTGCTCCTGTCAGCTGCAGCTTTGTAGATGTTTGATTCGAATATTATGAATGTTAGTAAGAGTAGAGCTAATTGAACTAATACACTAATAGTATTAGGTTTCTTTTTTGTTTTTCCACCGAGGACACTTTGTTTCTCTTTCCCCGTGCGGTGTCCAGTATAACCTGGACACACTGCACAGTAAGACAATATGTATGACAAATGCTAATTTTGTCACATCCCACCCTGCAGAGCAGCAAAGCACGTTTCGTGGTTCAATGCAGTGGACTATGACCAGTGCTCTATAAAGTGAAGTGAGATTCTGTTAAAGCGACGTCTTTACGCTTTGCCCACGTGCCATCGAACGTCACCTGAGAAACGGGTTCTAGCTCCCTGCGCATCCTCTGCATGCTTCCACATAATTATGCTATTTTGTTTATTTTGGCCAATTTTCAAAAATAAATCTGTAATGATCAGAGTATGGACGGACTGTTTCGGTTTTAAGAGACGTCATATGGGTGTGACTATGGACTCTGACCTTATTGTGTTCTTAAAGTAGCCGCTGCGTGCTGGAGCCTATGTGATTTCGCTTCTTGTTCGACTTTTCTTTTTCTTTTTCTTTTTTAACCTTTTGTTTTGTTCAAGGAAAGTCGATCGGCTACGCCCCTGGTTTTTTACTGTTTTGGTCAACATTTCTTGGTCGCATCAGCTCTACTTGAATTAGAAATAAAGGAAGGAAGGGAGGAAGGTGAAAAGTATGAAAGATGTCCGTGGCGGGACTAAAGAAACAGTTTCACAAGGCAAGCCAGGTAATGAGAAGCGTACAGACACGTGCTTGTTTAATTGTGTTATTAATATATTATTTTAACCAACCAAAACTGTACAGGATTTGTTCTATACATTCAAGTCGTCTCCTCCATTGCTGGGTCTGCTGTTGACACCACATATAACGTAAAGAATCCAAAAACCCAGGCTCATAGAGCAAGATATACCAACTTTATACACTGCTTTTATTAACTTATATATTTGGAATTGGGATCAGAAGTGAACAGCAGCTCGTGGAAGTTACTTGTCCTATGGACGGGCGATATGCACATGAATCGGTTCTCTTGAACGATTCTTTGAAGTGATTCAGCGAATCGAATTGCAAATACGCACTATTTAAGAGATTTGCCCTTTTTTTTAAATCACCCTTTTAGTATGCGCTAATAAATTATGTATGTAAATAACTCATAAAAGTTGAATTGTTGATTTTAAATGCAGGTTTGTTTTGGATAGTATGATCACTATCATATATAAACTTGGGTTATTAGATACCAAAATGTTTTTGCTGTGCAGGCAGAGTATCGAAACGGGATTATGTTCATGTGTCGATTAGGTATAGTCTATGGACTATTAGACTATTGTCAAAATAGGTGTTGAAACAAATGAATCACAACATATGATTCGGATGAATTGTTCACATTTGTTTGAGGGAAACGGAATCAGTGAAGTGAATCGTAAAGTAATCAAGCCAATGCACACAACTCACTAACTTTGTTTACTCAAAGAAGAACTGAATGAATTACTGTGAATGAATTACAGGTTGGAGTGACTACTGACAGAAAACCAAATGCAGACAGTGTATGGTATATGCAGTGTATTACAATTTCCCTCAGGATCTATCTATCTATCTATCTATCTATCTATCTATCTATCTATCTATCTATCTATCTATCTATCTGTCTATCTATCTGTCTGTCTGTCAGTCGGATAGATAGACATATTGGAAAGAAATGTCTGGAAAAATGGAAGGAAAAAACAACTTTTACTATAATACAGAAGTGAGCATTCCTCAGTCAGTATGCTACATGTCCTGTTTTTATAGTTTGTGTTATTTTAAAAATTCATTTTTGTTTAGAATTTGCTTAGTGTTATAAAACATCCAGTAACTAACATATTTGCACATAATACACATTTTTTATTCTCATTGCTAAAGTTTTATTATATTAATATTACAAAAAAGGACCAGGTGCTGTTGCAAATATAATGATTATGGTTACCTCCTTGGAGAAAAGCTTTTATTGTTGATAGCTTCCTTAAAGATTAGTACATATTGCACCACCTGAACTTTGTCTTCTTGCAGCACCATGGCAGCCGTAGAGCATATAGTACTATTATATAAATATTTTATCTCATTATTATCCAAAAATATGTCACTCAGCCCATAAAGAGGTCAAGCTATACATATAAAATAAGAACTATTAAACTCTTTTATCATGAAAAGGGATTTATTATTGCAGCATGATGCGTTTAAGTTGATTACTCTTTTCTGAAAAATTGCTGTTCATACTTTTAAACATTAAAGCATTATATTCTTAACATAATCCTACAGTATTTAGAAGCCCATGCACAATCAATTCTTTATCTGTTTTCGTCTTTACTGCAGACTTTATGTACACAACATACCATCAGTCTGTTTTGTGTTTTTTATTAATTTAGTTGCTGAAGGAAAAGATCAGTGGTGTTGAAGGAACAAAGCTGGATGAGGATTTCATCAGAATGGAAAAAGTATAAATATTATATATTTTTTATTTAATTCAAAGAAATATGTGAATGAAAAACTCAATGAAATTCAATGAAAAAGTATTCTGCCTGCTTTAATATAGAAAACTGCAGTCACCAACAAGCTGATTGTTGACCTTGTTATGAAAACAACTGAGTATCTTCAGCCAAACCCAGGTATGCCTTTGGATAATTTATGAGCATGTATTCACTGTTAAGATATTATTCATAACTTCTTGCTTTGTGTTTGATTCTTAGCATATAGAGCAAAACTCAGCATGCTCCATAAAGTGTCCAGGATCCGTGGAAATGTAAAGCCGGTCGGATATCCACAAACAGAAGGAATTCTGGGGGACTGTATGTTAATCCATGGCGCTGAGCTCGGGGTGGAGTCTGCATTTGGTAGGTTTATTAGCTGGAATACAACTCCCTATAAAAAATACAGTTTCATGTCTAACCGGAATGAAGGCCATGACTAATCTTTATCTGTGCAAAACTAAAGGAAAAGTTTGGAACAGTACTTTCACTATTCATAGAAATGTAAATATTTGTATAGCTGATTTACTACTTAATCACTACTTGCTTAATGAAACTGGGTGAATACAAACACTTTTTTGATTTTCCTAACACTTTTTAGTGTCCAGAAAAACATAATAGGTTTGAGTAGGTTTCTCGTACACAGCTTGAACCTAAATATTATAATGCAGTATTTCAGTCTTATGTATGCAATATGTGAAAGGGCATTATGTAGTGGTGCAGAAGATATAATTGTTAATCATTAGTGCAATACTGGCCTTCAGAATTGTGAAATATGTAACTGAGTCTACTAACAAATCAATAAAGACTTTATTGCATGCTATAATATCATACCATCAGTGTTGATCAGTTGCAAGATGATGAGTATCACAGTTACAATATGTACCAAATAAAGGCAGTACGGTATTTTGTCTGTCGCTCAGCTCTTCCATCCAGAAATAGTACTGCTGTAATTTCAGCTCAGTCCAAATTTTGTCTGTTAGCCTGAGCTTAATCATGATATTTTACACTAGGTAGTGCATTGGTGGAAATGGGACAGGCCTTGAAAGAGATGGCTGAAGTAAGAGACTGCATGGACACGCGCGTGAAACACAGCTTTATTGATCCACTTCAGATGCTGCATGAGAGAGAGCTTAAAGAAATTGCAGTGAGTCTTGTAATTATGAGTAATTAAGAAAACAGAATCAATGTAATGTCTTAAGATGTTAATTTAGTTAGTTGGTCTCATCACCCCTCCAGTCTAAATGCTCTGTAGCTAATAGAGATGCCTCATGCCTCATGCTATCAGCCTCATGCCCAACCCTACTCCATTGCATCTGGGCTTGGGACTAGCATTTTCTGTAAGTCTTTGTAAATTTGACACAAAAAAAGTATAACATAACGAAGTACAACAACTGACAGTTTAGTGCATGAATGTAATCAGCAAAAGTGAAATGATTATATACATATTTACTCCTTTCTTCTCTGTTTGCAAGTACCATCTGAAAAAACTTGAGGGTCGCCGTTTAGATTTCGACTATAAGAAAAGTTCCAAAAGGAGGATTGCAGAGGCGGAGCTTAAACAGGCATTAGACAAGTTCGAGGAATCCAAAGAACTGGCCAAAAGAAGCATGTACAACCTCTTAGAAAATGATGTAAGAAAGTTGGAAAAGAGTAAGACATTGAAGAGAATTTTCTTTCTATGTTTTTTTTTTTTTTGCATAAAACTGGAGTAAAATATGGATTAGCGATGATTAATTTGCCATAGGTGGATCAAGTACAACAGCTCATAGGCCTCATTGAAGCATCGATGGACTATCATCAGCAATCTCACAACATTCTGGAGAACCTCAGAAGCAGTCTGCAGAACAAGTAAGCCTAACAGATATTTACATAATACGTTTGTTTTATACCAGCATTTTAGGTAAGCAGTTTAGGTATGTGTCGTCTTTTTTTATTCAGAATAACAGAAACCAGCTACAGACCAAAGAGGGAGTTCAAATCAAAATCTCAAGCGAGTACAATGTGCTGCACGGACACTTTTGGGTTTTCCACAAGCTCATCTTATGGTCAGTGAAAATTTTTTAAATTGCCAAAGTGCATTTCGAAAATCATTATAAAGTAATAATGATTTTAATAATACTAATACAACTACGCAAGCTAAGATTTTACTCTCTCATTTTTCAGACACTGAAATAACTCAAGAGCTGACTGAAAAGGGTGAGTATGCTTTCATCCAAATGTAAAATCTACATTCATTGCACACATCAGTATGGCCACCTGAACACTTGCACATTGTACAATTATCCAGTCATTCATTTAACAGCTAATCGTGTGGCAGCAGCACAATGCATAAAATCATGAAGGTGCAGGTGCCTCAAATAATGTTCACATCAATCATTAGAATGGGGGAAAATTTCAGTGACTTAATCATGAACAGACAGTATATTGGAAAAAAAGACCAATATGTTCATATTATAATATCTACTGTGGCCACTGAAGACTCTGATTCTTGTTTTTGGCTGGCAGGAATGAAACTTGTGCTCTTCCTGCATGTTGTAGCACACCAGCCTCAAGGTTTGAGGTGTTGAGATGCTTTTATGTTGACAACAGTTAAAAAAAATTGGTTATTTAATTAACCATTGTCTTCCTAGAAGCTCAAACAATCTCAAACCAACCCAGAAGATCACTCATTATCAACAAATTTTTGCCCACAGAACTGAAGCCCTCTGGATGTTTTTTTTTGTTTTTCCTCAATATTCTGTGTATCTGTACAGACTTGTGTGAAAATCCCAGGGAGATCAGAAACAGTCCATGCCACAGTCACTGAGAACCCCCAATTCTTTAAAGCTTTAGATTATTATTTGTAGGAATTTATGTATTATTTATTTACTGATGCCACATGATTGAATGATTCAATGATCAGCATGGATCTGTGTGAATATTTGTCCCACAGGAAACTGTAATTATCCACTGGACCAGCCTTGCTGTCGGGCTCTTTTCAACTTTAATCCTGAAAGTCAACGCGAGTTAGGCTTCAAGAAGGGCGACATCATTATTCTCACTAACCAGGTTGATGAGAACTGGTATGAAGGGCTGCTTAATGGGGAGTCTGGTTTTTTCCCCATCAATTATGTTGAGGTCCTTGTACCACTGTCGCAGTGACATCATGTCCCCAGTTCATTGAGCCATTACACAAACTCTTGTCTTTTTGGTGCTTGGTCAAAGCGATGCATTTTATTGATCAACACCGTTATCTGAAGAATGTGCTTCACAGTCCAAAGCTGTTCTCCTGGGTCTTTTTTCCACTATGCAAGTATATAAAAATAATGTATTGAGCTCTTCTTTATATTGTATTGTTTCTAATAAAGAGATCAATTATGCAAAGTCTAGTACACAAAAGTTGATTGAGAATAAGGGCAATGTGAATACTTTGAATATGTGGTTTAACACAATTTCCGAGCTACATGAATGTACTTTCTGTATATACATCTCACCACATCATACTAAAATATATATGCAATTTTTTTTTATTATAGCCATACTGCCATACTGAAAACTGCAGTATGTGTTTAATAAGGTAAGCATTTGCAATTGTTTTAGAGAATTATACTCGGTAAATGTAACTGAATGAAAGCTGACAAATAAAGGTTGTAACACGCCACATGATTATTGTGTGAATGTGAATATTCCTGTCCACCTTAGTGACTTTGTCGCTATATTTGGCCACTTTTTAGACTTTTCTGTAAGTGCCTAGTGACAAATCTTGCATTTTCTAAGCAGATAAAAGTGACTGCTCTGCACTCAATATGAGTCTCCATCTTTTGTCACAGCTGCTAATTTAGCAAGTTGACAGTATGTTTTGATTGACCTAAAGCCTTTGTAACCACCACGCAATCACTGTTTACCGTTATTGTCACCAGTTCTTAGCAATATTTGCAAGTAATAAAAGAACGTTATCCCATCTGTAACTGTTTCTTTTGCGTCTTTACTGACTATTCTCTGTCAGTGTTTACTTTTGTCTGCATAAGTTATCTACACAATATTGTCAAAAGTTTTGGGACATCCCTCCAAATCATTGAATTCAGGTGTTTAAGACAGGTGTTTTTCAGGGGTTGGGCTCGGCCCCTTAGTCCCCTTAGACATTACAAATTCATGCTCCCAACTTTGTGGGAACAGTTTGGGGATGACCCCTTCCTGTTCCAACATGACTGCGTACCAGTGCACAAAGCAAGATCCATAAAGAAATGGAGGAGTGAGTTTGGTGTGGAGGAACTTGACTGGCCTGCACAGAGTCCTGACCTCAACCCGATAGAACACCTTTGGGATGAATTAGAGCGGAGACTGAGCCGTTCCAAAACTGGGACGTCTGTCCCATGCACATAAATGTGAATATGGGGTTGGCCCACCCTTTGCAGCTATAACAACGTCAACTCTTCTGGGAAGGCTTTCCACAAGGTTTAGGAGTGTGTTTATGGAAATTTTTGACCATTCTTCTAGAAGCGCATTTGTAAGGTCAGCCACTGATGTTGGATGAGAAGGCCTGGCTCGCAGTGTCCGCTCTAATTCATCCCAAAGGTGCTCTATCAGGTTGAGGTCAGGACTCAACTTCCTCCACACCAGACTCACTCATCCATGTCTTTATGGACCTTGCTTTGTGCACTGGTGCGCAGTCATGTCGGAACAGAAAGGGGCCATCCCCAAACTATTCCCACAAAGTTGGGAGCATGAAATTGTCCGAAATGTTTTAAATGCCCTGAAAAACAACACCTGAATTCAATGATTTAGAGGGGTGCCCCAAAACTTTTGGCAATATAGTGTATGTTTTGTACATTGTATATAGTGTTGCTACGCCCATCGTTTATTATACATATATCAGCACTCTGTTCATGCTGTAGTATAACTGAAATATAATGAATATGCAAGTTAGTCTTTGACGCCATCTGGCGACGTATAATGAGTATTTGCAGTTTCGGAGCATGCATTATCTCCTTTCCCCTGAAAATTGGCTGCATGATTTGACCCTCGCAGGTTGCCGTAGTGGCGGTTCCAGCCCAAGTATACAGTTTTTCAAACTCTTGTGATATGCGTATAAGTGTTGCGAAAAGTTAAGATACAATTTTTCAAGATATTCTTCCAACAAATCCTACTTTGTTGCAATAACCCCGGAGTGCCTTGCCTGTAAACCTTACGGTAAGCAGCTAAAGCTTAAAAAAAAAAGAAATATGAGCAGCTTACTTGCTAGCATAACCTAGTCGGTGGCTAATAAAGCTACAAATCTAGCTGAAAATGATCATTCGTATGTGGTATGTTATAAATATTTAGGTTTCATGATCGTGTATTGTTGTCTGCGATGTAAATGTCCTAGTTTGCTTGATCAAAAAGTTACCCAGCTAGCCCAAATGCATAGCTAGTTAGCTTGCTAGGTTTTCTAGCTAGCTGGCTTATATTTACACAAGTTTTTTTACGACAAATTTTAAAGGTTGACGGCATTTCAGAAAATCAAGGTTTTCCACGTTGCTTTAAACGCAATAGTTTCTTTCTGTTTTGTTATTGTTTGCATAAACAATTTAGAGATCGTACGTAGTACTGATGAACATGATCAAAGTTTATGATCCACAAGTGGGAAAAAAAAGAAACATATTCTGGCTTCATGTTATTAATTTTCTATTTTTTTCCTGATTAAATTAACCGAAATTAAAATGCATGTGTTCTTTGGGTTCTTTTTTTTTATTATCGTATTTGGTAAACAACATTGTTGTACACCAATCAGGCATAACAATATGAACAGTGAGAGGTGAAGTGAATAACACTTTATTATCTCCTCATCATGGCACCTGTTAGTGGGTGGGATATATTAGGCAGCATGTGAACATTTTTGTCCTCAAAGTTGATGTGTTAGAAGCAGGAAAAATGGGCAAGCGTAAGGATTTGAGCGAGTTTGACAAAGGGCCAAATTGTGATGGCTAGACGACTGGATCAGGGCATCTCCAAAACTGCAGCTCTTCTGGGGTGTTCCTGGTCTGCAGTGGTCAGTATCTATCAAAAGTGGTCCAAGGAAGGAACAGTGGTGAACCGGTGACAGGGTCATGGGCGGTCAAGGCTCATTGATGCACGTGGGGAGTGAAGGCTGGCCCGTGTGATCCGATCCAACAGACGAGCTACTGTTGCTCAAATTGCTGAAGAAGTTAATGCTGGTTCTGATAGAAAGGTGTCAGAAAACACAGTGCATGATGGATCAGGGCAGTTTTGGCAGTAAAAGGGGGACCAACACAATATTCAAGATTCAAGAAGCTTTTATTGTCATTTCAACCACATACAGCTGGCGCAGTACATAGTGAAATGAAACAACGTTTCTCCAGGACTTGGTGCTACATAAACATACAACAAGTTCAATACAAAACAACAAACAACACCACAGAGCTAGGACAGAAGTTTGTCTTAGCCACGTAAAGTGCACAATATTAGGCAGGTGGTCATAATGTTATGCCTGGTCAGTGCATTTTCTCCAATCTATCAAGGAGAAATGAGTTAGCTATTGTTTTTGATACTTACTTACTAAGCACATACTTAAGTCCTAGTGTAGGTGTCTCAGGTTGTGAATTATTCATTGTGCACATATGGACGCTGTAATTACAATAAGTGTCCAGTGTCAATAGCCTGTCTCACAGCTGTCGTGTGTTTTCTGTTTCTATGCTTATTAAGTGCTGCCATGGAGGAGGTGACCCGGTTGGTGTCATCAGGTGACTGCCTGAAGATCTGGGATTCCACCTCCATGAGTGTGGTGGAGCAGTTTAACCCTCACAGTGCCAGCCATCCTCTTGCACAGGTGTGCTGGAGCAGCAGCAGTATCCTCTATAACAAGCCATTTTCTCCAGCTACACATCTTTTTTTTCAGCATGTCATAGCTGTATGTTTAGAATTTATTATACCTTAAATCTTATTGTGAAATCAGTTGTATTGAGTGGTGGGACATTTACCCTTTTGTTATTTTGAGGTTCATGTGAGAGCTGTGGAAGTGAGTTTCTGTTTAAGATACTGAATGTGTTAGAATGGGTTACTAATACAGAAACCAGTATGTTATGTTATTACTCTGCAAATTAGCCATGATCCTCTGTATTTTCCACATTGATGTAAAATCCCTACAGCCACACTCCAAAATCTAGTGAAAAGCATTCTCAAGACAGTGGAAGTAATTATAAGAGCAAAAAAATGGACTAAATCTTTGATTACTGTTCATCAAGCACTTATGGGTCAGATTGTCACATACATTTGGCCATATAGTGTATATGGAATGTGGAATAATTCTGAAGCTATTGCCTTTTTTGCACTGAAGACGTAATTCTTCGCAGCATTCGGTGAAAATGTAAATTGTAGCGCGGAAACCTTATATTTTGTGTAATCCTGTGATTATCATAGTAGATTTCAATGCATGCATGTAAAGTGAGCACCCCCACAAGTGATTTTTGTTATACATGTCCTCTGTTCAAGTCTATGTATTCAACTTTCAATTAGAAAAAATTCTCTTTTGTCTTATAAATAGTAGAACACATACACAACTTTGTAAGCCTTGACAACAGTCAGATCAGTACATTGTCAGTGCCAGCAGTATAGGAGACAAGCTGGTAGTGACCAGCCTGAAGTCCTCACCAGTGCCAGTGAT
The DNA here is from genome assembly GCF_019097595.1 of Hemibagrus wyckioides. Classification (NCBI taxonomy): domain Eukaryota; kingdom Metazoa; phylum Chordata; class Actinopteri; order Siluriformes; family Bagridae; genus Hemibagrus; species Hemibagrus wyckioides. Next base: position 22,089,613 of record NC_080717.1, read on the forward strand.
GGAACTTGCAGAAGGGGTCAGTAGACAAGCTGCATTTCAGAACAAAGCATTCACAAGACCTCTTTAATCCTTCCGAATTCTCATTTGTGCTGCATCTGTGGTTTTATTTTCAGAAAAAACAAACACGAGTTGCACTCAATTCAACCTCACAGTTTCTGGTCAGTGGGGGACTGGATAACACGGTCAACATATGGGACCTGAAGACAAAGAGATTACATCGCAGCCTCAAGGTATCTCATTGTTTAGTGAAGCGCTTAAAGTAGATTCAAATGGAAGCCTGTCTGAAATCGACCAGATGTACATTACAGTTACAGTGTTTGTGTTTTTTTATTATTATTTAATTTGTACAGTGAGTAAAATTACAGAACAAAGCATTATGCATTTACGACAATAAGTCATTCATAAGCAAATGCTCAGGCTCACTGTGGTTTCAGGTGATAATTTAAATTTGGGGAATTAGAAACATCTAACGTTGCCAATAACACTATGTAACACGATTTTTGTTCCTGGGTATTGAATGACATTTTCCAATTATTCTTGATGGAAAATGATTAAAAAAAAAAAAAAAAATAGCCATTAAGCCCCTTGAAGTTTGGGTTTGGGCTTTTAAGAGAACGACAACCTCAAAATTAGCCCAGTTACAGAAATTAATAGAAAATTCTGGAATATTCTATCCAGAACATTCCAAATAGAACTTTCTAGAAAGTTCTTGAAAAATCTAAATTGCTCTAAAAACATGCCAGAAAGTTTCTTGGTTTTTTTTTTCCAAGAACTTCCTCAAATTTCTGGATGATTCTAGAAAAATAGGTGGCTATCAGAAACATTCCAGAGAGTTCTACCTCATTTTTAAAGGTAGTTATAGTACATTTTCAAAGTTTCATTGCAATTCAAGAGGTCTTTTGGAAATAATAATTTAGCTCTTTTTCACATTTAGAGAAATATGAGAATTTGAGAATCCCATTGCCCAGGGTTCAAACCCAAACTTTCATGGCTAAGATGGGCTTTTTCTCTTTATTTGGGTTAAAAAGAATGGGTAAATAACACCTATTTCCCAGGAACAAGAAAAAAGTAAAAATTTGTTACATAGTGTAATTATGAAAGCGGGTGGGATTGTTAAAATTTTTTAAAAAGAAAACAGTCCCATATATGCATACTTCTATTCCATAAATATGTTTTTCATATGTTCTCATCATTTCACCCTCTCATCAGGACCATAAGGAGGAAGTTACATGTGTGTCTTTCAATGGTGGTGATAGTTACATAGCATCTGGTTCCACCAGTGGGGACATTATCCTCCACAGCATTACCACCAATCTGTCCAGCAAGGCCTTTGGCCATGGGCCCAATGAGGTAAGTCTATCCCTTTTCAACAAAGTATGGCCATATTCCCATGCCATGTGTCACTTCTTCTATTATGTAATATGTGTAAGGATAAACAGGGAAACAAATCAAATAATTGCAGTTTAATTGCTTTACATTTTTGTTTCCTTGATGACTTTGGCATAATTGTGATATTGGTGAGTTTACCTAAATAAGCTAATATTGATTTTACTCTAGTGCATGTAAATGGTAAATAAATGATAAAAAAAAAAATATATATATTACTCATTCTTATATTTTAAGTGTTCATATATATAGAAACTTTTTGGTTTAATGTGATTAAGCATTAATATTAACTTGATATTAAAGGATTTGTTCTTCTGAAAGAATATAAGCTTGTACCAAGTACTAGGCAGATCTGAAATTTGCTGCATAAATGTGAGTGTCAATATGGATCTGAAATATTGTGATTAACATGGTGTGCGTTGTTTTTATTTTTTTTTGTAGCCTGTCCATGACTTGAAGTACTCACTGATAAAGCGGTCTCTCTTGGGGAGTGTTTCAGACAGCGGTTCAGTGGTACTTTGGGACGCAAACACACAGAAGGAAATACACATGTTTGAAGGAGCACACAAAGCTCCTGCCTCAGGCCTAGCCTTCTCCCCAGCCAATGACCTGCTCTTTATTACAGTTGGGTTGGATAAGAAGATTGTCTGTTATGACACTTCCAGCAAAGTGTAAGCCACATCTGTGTAGGGTGTGCTTAGAAAATGACTAGTTTAAAGCAAAATATGGTCTGTTTTATATTCTTACTGGTTATGACTACATTTTGTTTGTTCCTGCAGTATTTTCCGGAGTAAGCAGGTTGAGTCCCCACTCACGGCTGTAGACTTCACTCCGGATGGAGCAGGGCTCGTAGTGGGCTCCACCCAGGGACGCATCTACATGTATGACCTGCGTAATCTAAGTGCTCCTATCAAAACAACCACTGCTCACAAGACCTCAGTTACATGTATCCGATTCCAGCACTCCAACACCAGGCTGAAGGTATTGTTTCCAGGTTACTGCTTATAAATTGTATGTGTGTATTCGCAGTTGCTTAATACTGATGCTTATGTCATAATGTGCTGTACATAAACCTTTTTCCTCAGACGAGTAAAACAGTCTCTGGCAAGACTTCTTCCTCGCAGTCCAACAAGAGAATCTCTGTAAAGCTGGGGCAGAATCAGCAGAGCGGCCCTCCTACTCCGACCTCCTCAGTCCCCGCTGTCCCCGAACAGCAGCCAGTTAGCCGAAGCGATGGACAGGCTCAGAACCTCGGCAAGTCACTTAGAGCTGCACAAAATTCACTTCCCATCAGTGGAGATATTTTGTTAATTGTGTGGCCTGGTTTTGAACAGTCATCTTTTCATCTGACAATAGCCACTAAAGCTACAATTACCTGTTCTATCTGTCTGTGGCAGCATAGCGTTGCAAGCTAATTCATAGTAAATGAGTGTTCTGACTATTTTGTCTGTGTTGCGGTATGTTTAGGGAGTGGAGGAAGTTCTGAGGTGCCATCTAGAGATGCCGAAGGCCAGAGCAGTTTGGATAAATTCAACAGTGTGGGCCGAAACAGCCTTAGCCTAGACATTTTCTCACCTGTAGCTGATGGTATGTGCTTACCTTGTTTTCCAAACAGATGTTGTGTTTGCAATATGGAATTAATGTATGCACTATTACTCAATCGGTTTTCCACGATTAGTTTGTCTGTCTGGGATTAACTGCACTGTTTTTTTCTTTCCTGTATTTAATTTCTCTTCATTCAGGGTTTAAAACACATGGTTTCATTGGTGATACTCCAACTTCAAGAAACGGTGTGTACTTTATTCTGAAGACATAGGGAGGTACTTATGCTACTCTAATGGGTAAAGTTGGTTAAAATGGCAGTGATATTATTGTTTTCTGTTACCACTAGGAGGCAGTGCTGATGTGTTCTTCAGAGAAGCTGAGGGACAACACAGTTCAGAAAAGTTTAGGGTTGGGCGCAACAGCCTGGACATTTTTTCTCCTGTTCGTGATGGTGAGAGAATTCTTCTTCAGTCATTTGCGGGCTGTAATCATTGCTTAGAATATATACTAATTTGAGTAACTGTATTTCTTTGCTGTTTTTGAGCGTTATTCATTTTAACATCTATTTTATTCTAGATTACAAAGGTCACAGACTCAGTGATGCCTCAAGTGGTAAGAAAGGTGAGATTTCTTTTCTAGCATCAGTGATGACTGAAGGTCATGATAAAATGTCATTACCTTGGACTATTTATATTAGCATTTATTGAGGTAATTACGTTTTTGTTATTGGATTTTTTTTTATTAAAGATTTAGATTTCTTACCTCAGCACGGTTCAGCTCAGCGTAAGAACCCGCTGGGTACACCTAGTGCTCGCTGCTACAGTCCTCTGTCTGCTGTCCAGACACCACCTGCAATCAAAGAGGAGGAACCAGTGATCACATCACCTACACATATAGACTCACAGAACAACATGGTCAGTCACTGGCATTTGTTTCTTCATGTATTTAATAAACAAGTCTATCACATGTATAGTAATGTTTTTTGTAGCTTTTGTCCTTCTACTATAACAGCATATGTATATAATACGTTTACTATGTTCTGATATTGACATTCCGGCATGACGGACAGGTGGAGAAGAATAATTTTCCAAGACAGAATGTTCTGGCCACACCCCCTGCGTCTCAGACTACACACGTCCAATCAGTGCCTTCATTTAACACTCCTGAGCCCAGTCAGAGGAGAGAAGTGCCAGCCCAGCTCACCTACAATTCACCAGTCAGTGGCAGTCAACCCGAAGCTGAATCAGGTACGTAAACAGTATATCCGATACACCTGATCAAATGTGTACAGGATTACATGTTCACATGAAATTGTGTTTCTAACTTGGGCAGCAGCCACAGCAGCAGCCAGTGCACCTAATGCTGTCACTAGTGAAGCGCCACTTACCTCGGTCCAGATGAATTTTGTGCGCAACATGATCCATGAAGCTTTAGAAGATTTCAGGTACATTGTTTTAAAATATTTGCACGCGCACACTTGTATCCAGCTGCCAGCACTGAAAATTAGTTTATTAGAAGTTAAGTTGTTAACTTTGCCTTCTGTAACATACATGTTTTTCAGCAGTTGCTTAGTAAACACAAGCCATTAAACATTCTGATTCTTCCCCTTTTCAGATGCTAAGTCTGTTCCTACTTACAGGGTTGTACTTTCAAGTTGTGGCAGCTTTCCTTGTTGTTAATAAAATAAAGTAGCCAGGGTATGGTTTGGAAAGATGAGCTTTCAGGAGTAAAGAGGTTTAAGACTTTAAATTAAAGCTGTTCAACTTCATTTGAAGGTAATAAAAAATCCCTGTGCTTTCTCATTTTTCCTGCTTCTAACACATCAACTTTGAGGGCAAAATGGTCACTTGCTGCCTAATATATCCCACCCACTAACAGGTGCCATGATGAGGAGATAATCAGTGTTATTCACTTCCCCTCATAATGTTATGCCTGATCAGTGTATATAGACTCTTCACGTGGCATGTATAAACTTAGTTTCTGCTAAACAATAGCAGAAAAAAAGATGCTAGCCAGGAAGGACAGAACACCACATCTCGTATCTGAAGAGGATATGCATGTCCCATGCTCTGTGTTAATGGGCTTAACAAGTAAACTAGCTCGTCATTCTTTATTCTACTATGATACCCTACTTATTTTGTGTTCCAGGCAACCAAAATATGTGTCTGGACTGTATATGTGAGCTATTACTTGGCTGGTGGGGAAGCGTATCAGTTTATTATTTGTCCATACCTGCTTTACCCTTCTAAGATTATGTTTTAAGTAGCTTTTGTAATCTCTTTCAGAGACACATGCCATAGAGATATAATCAATCTGCAAGTGGAAATGGTTCGACAGTTCTATATTCAGCTGGTAGGTATTACATGAAACTCACATTTGTTTTGACCATACTTTTTTGAGAAACTGTGGCTTCATCTTACAAAATTGTTAAAATGGTGATTCCTGCTCTTTCAGAATGAAATCCATGGGCTCATTGAGAGGTACTCTGTGAATGAGAGTCTTGTAGAGGAGATAGAGAAACTGCGGGAGGAAAACAAACGACTCCGAGCCAATTACTAAGAAGCATGTGGCTACTTGTTTGACATGTAGACTGAATTCCTCGTGCTCAGTACAGGTTTAGGCCTAAGACGTGTGGCAGCACTACAGCACTGTCCTAGGTGAGGAAGGACACGGAGATTGTTCTGCTTTCCTGCTGATGTCGGAAGAATGCACTCATGCCCTGAGGATCTGTGCACATTTCACCAGCACTCACTTTTTTTAAGGCTGCACCATTTATGTGCCTTAAAATAAGAGAGCTTTTCTCTCTCCAGTTTGTTTTTTTTTTGTTTGTTTTTTTTTTATTGCATATTTCACAACAGATAATTTGCAAAAAATATTGCATTATTTGAGGGCGTACATGTTTGTAATAGATAAGTTTGTATTATAAGCTTATAGCCAATATTATTCTAAATTAGATATTTGGGACGTCAGTACTTATACAGTCCTGTAAACACCAGGTGTGTCATTATGGCAAAAAAAACAAGCATAATCTAAAGACTGATTTGTTTAGAATACCTACAGTGAACTCTTGTCATAAAACCATTTGTATCTTGAATAAATTATTGCATTCAACTCCCACATAAAAAAGATTCATAACTGCTGGATTACAAAAACACTTGCTTTTTGGTAGCCATTAGCTTCATTTTTCAGTGATTCAGAAGCCTTTTCATATGGACATCAAATATGTCTTTAACCAAGTCAAGTTTGTGTGTATATATGAATTTTCATCAAGCTAGTCCATGTAATGCATCTGCATTTTTATGGCATTTCTATCCCAACAGATCTGCATTTGAAAAGGAAAACCAGCAATCAGGATGAAAGTAAAAAAAACAAACAAGAACATTACCATGTACCATTAAGCATCACTACATATGTGGCAATCAAGTTTCTTTTAACATGATGTTCAAGCCATTGTGAGGAAAAAAGTTTTATTGAAACAAAAAAAAAAGAATGCACAGTAGTAAAACAGTGAACCTGGAGGTATAGACTGTATTCTAGTCATGGAATTTATGCTGGTCCATCCATTGCATTAACCTTTTAAAAAAAACTTTTCAGAGGCACAAGTTAAAATTGCATGCATATAATACAGAATTTGTAGTCTTGTTTTATGAGGTAGAGAAGCAGTCCTGAGATCATATGAACTACAGTGACACATCTGCTCTGCAGATAGGACAGGTAGCATTCTCCTGAGAAACAAACAAAATAAATGTGTTTACATTAGACAGTAATATCAGAAAAATTAGGTTGGGGGGAAAAAAAAAAGGCACAATGACTCACTTTCAACCAGCGATCAATGCACTTCACATGATAGTCATGGAAGCATGGCAGCATTCGCAGCTTCTCTCCTTTCTTGTAGTCAGAGAAACAGATTTGGCAACTGTGCAAAGAGAGATGAAACATTAGCACCAATAAATGCCTACAGAATTCAACTGTGGACACTTTGGACACTTACTCTGTTTTGCCTGCATTGTGTGCAGGGTCATAAACTTTTGCAGGGAGTCTCTCAATCTCCCATTTACTAAGAGTTTTCTTGGCCATCACAGCTCCCTGGCTCTCCTCAAATGCCAGAAAGGCCTGAAGACAAATCCACAGAATGAAATAGTCAAAAGGAAAATAAAAGGTGCTGACACACAGGATAGTATATGCTTTGTATATTAACAGCTCATACCTCATAGTTATTTCCCTGGCTGTCATCAAGTAGGTCTAAAGGCAAGTGTGGAGTGTTTCTGCGTCGAGAGCTGCGACCTCCTCGAGCCGGTCTCGTTTGCCTGCCTGATCACAATAACATGACATCAGCAAGGACACTTCTATCCATTAATCTAAGTAAAAAAAAAATGTTGTTATGCTACACAATTGTTTAACAATCTTTCTGAAATAAACAAGTAAAACTTACTGGGCTGTCCCACAGACATGCCCTCCTGCAGCTCTGAGAATGATGATGAGTACATCATGGAGGCCCAGGGAGAGATCCAGCTCAAACCTACACAGGAATCAAACTAAAGAAGGTGGAAGTAAAATAAATGTTATTACCCTTAGTAAGCAATAATATTTGATTACTATTATTACAATAACGCGTTATTGTAATGCAATTGATATGCAACTAACCGGGACGTTTTGGGGATGTCTATTGGGGGGTGTGGTGTGTAATCGATTTTGCTCCTGATGAAGCTGTTCCTCTCTATCAAATTGTTCCTGCAGGGGGAAAAAAAATGACAGTTCATAAAAGAAGGCATAATCAAGATTACGTGTACTGAATAATCATTATAACTGCAAGGTGGCTGGAGGTGAAGAGGGAGTCTGATTTTAGCAAGACCTTGCCTGGCAAAGTCTGAACCCTTTAATTCCAGTGAAGGGAAATCTCAATGCTACAGCATACAAAGACACTCTAGACAATTGTATGTTTTCATATATTGTGGCCATATAGTGCATATATAAATACATGATGTGAGTTGAAGGAGGATTGTATAGTTGCAATGCTGTCTTTCAAGCTTTTAAGTCAAGGACTTTTTATGCAGCTTTTCTTTTATCCAGTTCTCTCTACAAATGTCAAATATATAAAAACAAGATAACAGATTAACTATGTAAAAGTACAAAATAAGCTGATTGTTGGGGTAAAAATCCAGTTGTTTTTGTTAATAATTTCTAATATGATAAGTTGTATACTGTTTATATGACCACTTAAGTAAATATTATCAATGAACTGTTTAACATGGTACAATATTCTAATCACAAAATCTGCTATACCCATTACTGTGATCCATAAACAGTGTACAGATAAATCAAGTTAGTTAAATTAGTCCCTAATTATTTTTTTTGTAAGTCAGAACTTACCTGGAGGCTTCTGGCAAATGCCTCGTCTTCAGCAATTTGAACGGAGCGAACTACAGCCTCAACCACCATATCATCATCATCATCATCATCATCCTCGTCTATAACAACAACCTCCTCTTGTACATAACCACCTCTTCTTTCCATGTCTGTAACTAAGAGAACAGAAAAATGAATCATGCCCTGAATTCATGACCACTACTTTAGAAAAATGCTCTTCTAAAACAAATTATGAGTCACATCTGTACCATGCATCTGGTTCTTCTCTGCTGCAAGTGAATGTGCTGTTGATGCACACCTAGAGGACCCATGACTAACAGATGACGACTTTTTCAGTCTCTGTACTTTATTGCATTTCTTAAGTGTTTTTTGCTCAGAGACACAACCATGGGGAGATTTCATACTTGAGCAAATCTGACCAGCAGCAGCTCCCAGCACAGATGATTCAGCTGCAGCAGAGCATGACATGGCAGAACTGGAAGAGAAGGAGACCGTGGACTGCGAAGGACATGAAGACTCCAGCCATGTGATTTCAGGTAAAAGAGATGAAGCAGGTACAAATCCTGTTCCATTTCTTGCTTGCATATTATTGACACCTTCTACAGGGTCTTGCAATCTCCTTCGTTTTAGTGTCCTATGAGAGCTCGGGGTTGTGTGGAGGTATCCAGGAATCGTGCCGCTTTTCTCTGACCTTTTGGTGTCTGGACCACATAGTGCAGCCTAAGGATTAAAACCATAAGAAACATTCAATACATTTGCATTTAAAATGTCTTTTCAAAAGATATTTGTTTTTCGAAAGAAAGCTGTTTTTACCCCACTGTAATTATCAGTTACTTGGGATTGTCGTTTTCTCCGAAAAGTGAGAGGGCTGCAAAGCAGAAACAGACATGAGCCTAGTATTTGGGTGTAGATAAATTAAAGATCATAATACTCAAAAATAGACAAAAATAATTCCATTTAACACTTTTCCAGTGGACAGTGCAGTATGGCACAATATGGTTACTAGCTGTAGATCAAGTACTTTATTCTTTCTGTGTGTGAAAGTAGGGTGGTCACAATTTTCTACACCGATCAGCCATAACATTATGAGCACTGAGAGGTGAAGTGAGTAAGACTGATTATCTCCTCATCATGGCACCTGTTAGTGGGTGGGATATATTAGGCAGCAAGTGAACATTTTGTCCTCAAAGTTGATGTGTTAGAAGCAGGAAAAATGGACAAGAGTAAGGATTTGAGCGAGTTTGACAAGGACCAAATTGTGATGACTAGACGACTGGATCAGAGCATCTCCAAAACTGCAGCTCTTGTGGGGTGTTCCCGGTCTGCAGTGGTCATTATCTGTCAAAAGTGGCCCAAGGAAGGGACAGTGCTGAACTGGAGACAGGGTCATGTGCAGCCAAGGCTCATTGACGCACATGAGGAGCGCAGGCTCGTCCATGTGATCCGATCCAACAGATGAGCTACTGTTGCTCAAACTGCTGAAGAAGTTAATACTGGTTCTGATAGAAAGGTGTCAGAATACACAGTGCATGACGGGTCAGGGCTGTTTTGGCAGAAAAAGGGGGACCAACACAATATTAGGCAGGTTGTTATAATGCTATGCCTGGTCTGTGTATATTAAGCTGTTATTATCAAAACTTTCCAACAACAATCGTAGTAAAGAAGGGGCGTAAACGTTTAAGTCACCAGTTATACAGTAAGAGACAAAACCACTTGCACTTTCCAGGTTGTACTCAAACACTGTTAAAGTCTGGTACAAATGATACCGAGATGTAAGATTTACATCCCCAAAACACCTTAATACCATTTTAAATATTGCACCACTATATGGACATGTTATTTGATAACATTTGCATTTGACCTAGCAATGATGTGCACGAGCTTCTAGTCTCCCACATATTCAGTGCTGTTGGCAAGTTACTAGTTACAGTACTGGTCACTTTCCAGTGAAGGGGGGGGGGCGACTAAAATGTGGGATTACAGACATGTTGTCATACCATACAGCACTGACTGGTGGAAAAGAGCCAATGCTTTTCTAACATTTTTATACATTAGACACAGATTACAGCAGGTGAAATATGAGAAAACAACCTTGTAATGAACACTCATCTGATTCTGATAATACCTTTCTGGGGTTTCGGGAACGACCACGTTAGAAAACTCGAAAGAGGATCCTCGATCGTCAAAAGGAAGTTCACTGTCACTGAGTAAACAAGCCTCGTTTAAACTTTCACTGGTGTCATCTTCATCCAGGCTGAGAAAAGGGCTGCTAGGCCTCGAGCCTTTCAGTGTGCTCTCCATACCATCTGCTTTTGTTCATGGATCCTTGGCTGTAGCTTATCTGGGGAAAATAAAACTGTTAACGTCGCCAGACAAAACAACGAAGCAGTTAGCTGATAGCTCGCTAGCTTGTGATAATGTTGGACAGCTAACTAACTTGGTTTAGTCGCTAGTTAGAGACGAGAGACTAGTTTCGCCTCGGTCACCACTACAGAGTAATGTAAATAAAGAGACTGAAAATTCCGATCCAAGGAAATGCAGCTAGCTCGTCGGGTCGCGAGACTACGTTCACGTGATTTGATATTATCAACATCTCCCATTGTTCTAGATCGATTAAATGTCTAACTTAAAGCGTACTTACGATGTGTACAGCACATATCCCGAATATAAAACCGCTGATTCAATCACCCACCCTACTATAACAATCAAGCAGTAACCGCCATGCTAAAGCTCTTCCGTTTACGTCATTTCCTCTAGCGTGTTCCGGGGAAGTCCATGTAGTTTAAAATAAAAATGCTGGAAAAAAAAAAGTCTTTACATTAAAACATCCTGTAAAGATTTAGTGTTAGTGTTTATCAGTCAAGTGTTTATTATAGGAGTGTCCCAATAGTTTTGGGACACTCCTCCAAATCATTATATTCAGGTATTGGGCTTGGCCCCTTAGTTCCAGTGAAAGGAATTTCTTAATGTTTCAGCATACCAAGACATTTTGGACAATTTCTTTCTCCCAACTTTGTGGGAACAGTTTGGGGATGGGGATGACTGCGCACCAGTGCACAAAGCAAGGTCCATAAAGACATGGATGAGTGAGTTTGGTGTGGAGGAACCTAACTGGAGTCCTGACCTCAACCTGATAGAACACCTTTGGGATAAATTAGAGCGGAGACTGCGAGCTGGGGCCTTCTCGTCCAATATCAGTGCCCGACCTCACAAAATGCAATTCTAGTGGAATGGTCAAAAATTCCCATCAACACACTCCTAAAACTTGTGGAAAGGCTTCCCAGAAGAGTTGAAGCTGTTACAGCTTCAGCTGCTAAGTTCACGTGCGTGTAAAGGCAGACATCCCAGTTTTGGCCTGGCTCGCTGTCTCCGATCTAATTCATTCTAAAGGTGTTCTATCAGGTTGAGGTCAGGACTCGGGTTGTGCAGGCTAGTCAAGTTCCTCCACACCAAACTCACTCATCCATGTCTTTATGGGCCTTGCTTTGTGCACTATTGTGCAGTCATGTTGGAACAGGAAGGGGTCATCCCCAAACTGTTCCCATGAAGTTGGGAGCCTGAAATTGTCCAAAATGTCTGAAGCATTAAGAGTTCCTTTTACTGGAACTAAGGGGCCGAACCTAACCCCTGAAAAACAACACCTGATTATATAAATGCAGAAGCTAATCTTTTTGAACAACGGTTAAACATTTGTTAATCTTCACTCTGGTTAGTAGAGTCACAGTGGATCTGGAGCCTGATCTGAGGAATATATCATTTCTTGGTGGATAGTTGAGGATTAAATGATACCTTGGATGAAAAGGTGGATATTCACCTAATGTGTATAATGTTTGAATAGCTTTTTTTTTTTTTTTTTTTTTTTTACATTTGTACTAAATGGCTCCCTGAAGGCAAAAAAATGAAGAACTCCTGATAGAAATAACCACAAAATTTCTGCAAATCCTGAAAGCATGAATAACCCATAAAAAACATCCAACAATATTTTGCATAAACAATGCAGTCTTTAATACAGTCTCAAAAAATTACAATTAAAAAAATTTCCAGCTTCAAAACCTTTTGCTTGTCAGCTCAAATGTCACTATCTTCGAGGAAAAAATACATTTGTAATATGTGTCTACTTTTACTGGGGATCTTGACTGCTGAATATTTTCAAAAGTTTTTTTTTCTTATCTGAGAACAATCTATACAAATTTATATGTACAAAATGGCAAAAACAACTATGAACACAAACTTTCATTCACTTGCATCCAAATAACTGTATCCATTTCATATACTAAACATTTATAATGACACCATGAGCATTATAGAAGTCTTCTAAATGAACAAAACGTTAAAACAGCATGGACTGGAGGGACTTCCTCACAGTGGCCATTTCCTGTTGTTGCTGTAAGAAAAATGCAGAACAAAATTAGCAATGTGAAATCCTCAAAAGCTAAGACAAACTCTAAGAATATGTGTGAATATACTCACTGTGTCCATCATTATCTTTTTCTGCAGCAGAGCCATCTCCTTTTTCAACTCCATCTGTGCTCCCTGGAAGAAAGCTTCTTGACTTTTCTCCATCTCCTCCATGTTCTATTGGAAAATACAGGAACATAAAGAATATATGCAATACACACACTCTGAAATTTCTGTGAACTAATATGAAATATCATACCTTTACAAACTGCTCATACAGCTCTTTTACAGTTTTTATTTTTTGACTTTGCACAACCCGTGCTTGCTGGAAGAACTTCTGCTGCTGCTGAAATAAATTCTTTGCACATAACAGTGACGAGTTTTAATTAATTTACCATGTACTATGTCACCAATAGCAATATCCCAGAAAACTACAAAAGTATTCTGCATTTTTCTAGCAAGGAAATAATATAGTAGCCAATAACTAAACTGAACATTTTTTTTAGTTTTGATTCAGCTTTACTATTTTTAATGCTGTGGGATTTTCATGCCATGTTCAATGAGCACGAACATTCAGTCTCTCCTCTTGCTCCTCAGATTTCTGAACATCTGCCTCCCACTGACGCAGCACTGACAGCATCTGCTGGGAGTACTCCTGCGTCAGCTTCTGCCTGTGGTGACAAATAAATATTTAAATACTACCACAGTGGTTCATTATGACAGAGAAGAACTGACATCTCATCACTAGTAAGCTCTTTATGCTGGTCAGTTTCTTGGAATACACAGAGCTGGCAGGTGGACATACAACCTGGAATGGATGCCAGCCCATTATAGGGCATAATGCACCCACACTTTAGTGTAGGTTTTTAGGATTTGGGTAGAACTTTACACTGCCAAACTCAAGATCCAAGCAGCACAGAGCTGTGTGACAGAAACCATGCCACCCACAAGCCTACACAAACAGTAAATACAAATTCTAAAGAAGCTGCCTCATCTATGAAAGAATGAATTATAAAGAATTGGAAATAAATTCATGAATACATTTGAATTAACAGAAACATTTATTACATGAACAACTACCATTATACTTCCATTATATAAGTTTTGAATAAAAGGGTTTTCATTTTTTCCTAACAATATAGGGATTGGCACTGATATACACTATATTGCCAAAAGTTTTGGGACACCCCTCCAAATTGAATTCAGGGGTTGGGATTGACAGCTTAGTTCCAGTGAAAGGAACTCTTAATGTTTCAGCATACCAAGACATTTTGGACAATTTCATGCTCCCAACTTTGTGGGAACAGTTTGGGGATGACCCCAACCTGTTCCAGCATGACTGCACACCAGTGCACAAAGTAAGGCCCATAAAGACATGGATAAGTGTTTGGTGTGGAGGAACTTGACTGGACTGCACAGAGTCCTGACCTCAACCCGATAGAACACCTTTGGGATGAATTAGAGCGGAGACTGAGAGCCAGGCCTTCTCGTCCAACATCAGTGCCTGACCTCACAAATGCGCTTCTAGAAGAATGGTCAAAAATTCCGATAAACACACTCCTAAACCTTGTGGAAAGCCTTCCCAGAAGAGTTGAAGCTGTTATAGCTGCAAGGGATGGGCCAACTCCAAATTAACATTCAAGTGCATGTAAACGCAGACATCCCAAATCTTTTGGCAATATAGTGTAGTTGTGTTTGTGCAAACACTACAGATACAGTAGACTAGGCTTTAAGTATTGTGCACATATACCTCTGGCCATGCTGGGTCTTCCACAGCTGCTCTATTTTCTGGTTGCTGCCTTTCAGTGAATTTTTGGTGATAGCTTCCAGGCGTTTCCTTTTAGCCTGCATTACCTTGCTGATGTCAGCTGCATGAACATTCAAATACACATTACACAAATTCACTGCTGAAATACATAAGCACAGTACAATGCAAAATCACAGATTTTCACTTTAAATGACCTCACCTCCAAACTTTTCAAACATTGTCTGAACTTCATTCCTGTGGAAAAAAAGTGTGTGTGTGTGTGTAACAGCAAATTTCTACTCAAAGATTTAGCTCTACTACTAATAAAAAAATATCTAACTCACCCTACGCCTACAATAAGGTCATTTTCCTCAAATGTACTTGCAGATCTTTTCTTACCCGACTTATCAATGATGGGCGTTTCTAACAATGAAAATATACTTGGATTAAAAGCAACAGAGTTAATGTTGCTGCAATTTACCATGTTTAATTTATCCTTACAATTACAAAGTCATTAAATACAACCAATAAACAAGACAAATAGATGGCACCTTCTCTCGCTTCATCCTCCGAGCCACTAAGACCCTTCTTTTCAACTTCTATTTTAAAGTCAAAAGCCTGAAGGTGTGAGGAGTCTTCTGATTGTTTGGACTTCTTGTTCTGTTTTCTTCCTGTGGATGCCATTTTGCTAAAATAAACAAGTGATTAACCATCAACTTGTTAGAAAGAACTAAGTCGCTTTATGTGAGGTGAACTTGACATGAAAGTCAAGAGATTTACATTCTGCTCAATATCCTGCTAATCCACAACTCACAACTGCTGCACTACTTTTATGTTGAATATATCATGAGAATTATATCGAACATCACTGGAATCTGGTAAGTATTTTTTAGGCGATATTATATTTTAAGATCCCATATGTTTTGAATTGTGCCCCTGTGACTGAATGGTAATCATACACAGACCAGGCAAAACATTATGCCTAATATTGTGTTGGTCCCCCTTTTGCTGCTAATACAGCCCTGACCCGTCATGCACTGTGTATTCTGACCCCTTTCTATCAGAACCAGCATTAACTTCTTCAGTAATTTGAGCAACAGTAGCTCGTCTGTTGGATCGGATCACACGGACCAGCCTTCACTCCCCACGTGCATCAATGAGCCTTGACCGCCCATGACCCTGTCACCGATTCACCACTGTTCCTTCCTTGGACCACTTTTGATAGATAGTGACCACTGCAGAGCGGGAACACCCCACAAGAGCTGCAGTTTTGGAGATGCTCTGATCCAGTCGTCTAGACATCACAATTTGGCCCTTTGTCAAACTCGCTCAAATCCTTAAACTTGCCCATTTTTCCTGCTTCTAACACTTCAACTTTGAGGACAAAAATGTTCACTTGCTGCCCACCCCCTAACAGGTGCCATGATGAGATGTTCAATGTTATTCAATTCACCTGTTAGTGTTCATAATGTTATGCCTGATCGGTGTACACTGCAGAAGAATAAAGAAAATGGAGCACTAGCCAACAAAGTAGCACCAGGATCACTCATCATATCACAAATATTTCAATATAAACAACATTAATGTTTCAGGGCGGAGGTAATATGACATTACTTCTGTTACATGTTTAAATACATTTTAACTACCTAAAGCCACTTTAGCTAGGTTTTTTTTTTTCTTCCGCTAAAACGCAGCTATTACTTGTCACTGAATGTTTTCCCATTTACGTTAGCTAGATGCTAAACGCCAACTAAATGGCATGTATTTGTGAGTATTACATTAACTACTTAGCTGGCAGCTGGTTAAATACAGTTAATACAAAATAATTACCACAATTATTATAGCTGACTAATTTACACAACACGGCAGATTTTTTTTATACCTCAGATTTTACCTCAGACGGGGTCTGTGTGGAAAGTGAGCGTTCCCGCTTGTACCAGTTAACTCTGTTGCCAGGTCCTCTGTTATACTGTTTACCTCTTCAACTCACTCTCATAACATAAGCTGTGGGTGACGAGATGTGTGTGTGTGTGTGTAAATATAAACATTTATATCAACTTAACGTACTGGTAATAGATGTAAAACGAACTTTGTCTCGTGTATCAAATCTGGCAACCCAGGTGATTTCGTGTAAGATATAGACCATGAAGCTGCATTTACACTAGAGCATAGGATTCAGGTTTGGAAACCCAACAAAAATAATACTCATTATAATATAAATAGCAATATAACTGCCTTCTCGGTAAAAAAAATAAAATAAAAAAAATTATTTAACACTTTTGCAATAAAAGTGTTTTTCTCGGTGTCACCATCATTATCCTCATCACCACCACATCCACCAACATTAGACCTTATACATTTCAAACAAGCCTTGAAAAGATAAAACTCTCAATTATGAAGTCAGGTTTATTTTCAACACAGTATAAAAAAATATGTAAAAAATAATTGCAATATTCCAAAAACCATGACGGATGACATTAAATAATTGCTTTTGCCAGATCATATGTCAAACTTCTCCTCACATACGTAATGTCCATTTTCTTCATAATCCTCTCGTGTTACCACCATATCCTCAAAGTCTGGATTTTCTGCTAAGAGCTTTCCTCCCATCCAAGGATAGCAGATTGGACTGGAAAAAGAAGACACATTTCAATCCAAAGACAACGAAAATTTCGAACAGATCACAGTACATCACAGCACACTGCAATGTACACTTACTTTTGTGGCTGTATTACAGAAACATCAAATTCACTAGGTGTGAGTGCACGAACTTCTTTATACACACGATCCCTGTAGCCCGGAAACAAGGTGTTGCCACCTGTTAGGACAATGTTCTTGAAGAAATGAGGCTGCATTTCTGAAATTAAGAAAATAATATATTAGGGGGTCTGGAGCATGTGCAGATGAATTTTATACCATGTCCCACAATATTCGCCAAATCACAATTAGTCGAATAGATAAATATCGTGTTTGGAGGGGGTGATGCGAGATACTTCCGTGACTCCTGAAAATAACGTCTGGTTTCTTGTTAACAAAATGATGAATCAGGCAGAGGGAAATGTTCAAATGTACTTATTGAAACATTATGAAAATATCACTGTTAATTGATTGAAGCTTGACTGAGGTGTTAAATTGTTAGAAATTATATAATCCAATATTACCCTATGGTGTTGGGTAACGCAAGCCTACTCTACCTTCTGGCATTTTGCTGATGGAGTTGACTATTGCTTCTGGTATGCCCATTTCCTGTATGCCGATATCTGATGGGTGGAAAAGCATCTCTGGAACAGCGAATCTCTCGTTTGTGAGCCGCAGTATCTGCTCTCCAGTTTTATACTTCCCTGTGAAATTCATTTCCTCTCGAGGCTGTAATACGAAAGAACAAGAACTTATACTGCTTTCCAAGATCAGGTCAAAAAGCAGTTTAATATCTCTTTAAATAATTAATGTGGAAAACAAAAACATCCAGAAAGCAGATGCCTAGAAAGGAAAAGCACATATATTTGATGCAATTTCATACCTTACAGAAGCCCTTTTTGATGGAACTAAAGTCGGGTAGCACATAGTCTCTCATTACCAGATTTTCCTCTCCTTTCAGCCTACAGAAAATAAACGGCAATGCTTAAAGTTTACAGAATTCATAATAACAGATCTGTAATTTCGCATAATAGACAATAATAATAACAATAATTATAATCAACACTTAAGCTTACTGAGCAATCTGCATGTCTTTGTAAAAGTCCTGTGAGACATAGCACACATCCTCCTTTACTTGATTGATCACATATGTCTCATCCATCACATGCAACTGCCTTTAAAAGAAATGAAACACAACAGCCCAAGGTCACATGTAGAGTCACAAGGAATTTATTAACAATATTTATCACCTATAGCTGCAGCCAATTTGCAACCACGATAAGGCTAAAGAGTAATAAGCTGTTCTGTTTATGTTTAAATGCATTTAAGTTACATTTATTAGTTTATTACATTTATTAGTTACTGTTCAACTGTCACTGCATTGGTGGGCCAATTTCTCAGCTGCGCATGTCTTGTATTTGTGTTACATCACTGTGTATACTGGTGTTGTACTGATATTTTGACAACAATTTTGTAGTAAAGTTGTATTATTTAAATCAACCTTGGTGCTGTGTCAATAAAAATAATTATTATATGATGGTCAAACAATATGTTTATGCTTTCTGTATCGACACTATTAACATTATGATCACCTGCTTAATATTGTGTTGGTCCCCCTTTTGCTCCCAAACCAGCCCTGACCCACGCTCTGATCCAGTCATCTAGCCATCACACCGGCCCTTGTCAAATCCTTTACACTTGCCAAATTTTCCTGCTTCTAACGCATCAACTTTGAGGACAAAATGTTCACTTGCTGCCTAATATATCCCACCCACTAACAGGTGCCATGATGAGGAGATAATCAGTGTTATTCACTTCACCCGTCACTGCTCATAATGCTATGCCTGATCGGTGTATATATTATTAGACATTGTGATCATCACTACATCCTTACCTGTATGAGATGATCTCTTTTAAGTGGTTGGTGAGGAGTTTTCCACCTACGTTCATTCTGTGGAACCAAAAGCAACTTGTGAACCTCATAGCCGAACACATACATTTTTTAATTTTCTCTCTGAATCAAGTAATCACCTGACCTGCAAATGCCATCCTTCATCTTCCTTCCCCTACAATAAGGGACAATGTGTGTGAAGGAGAAGCCACTATCCACCACGATGCAACACAACTCTGAACTGTACTCATTGAAGTGTTTGTGAGCACTCAAAGATCCAGCTGAAACAGGGCACATTATGTAGATTTGTAATCTCATAATAAATCGTGCACACCTCAGGAGCTTTACTAGCTTTTGTAGTCAAGAAGTGATGTGAAGAGCAGTTTACAGATGTTGTTCAACTTCATTTAAGCAGTTTACTGAGCTATTTTCAGCATTAGATAAAATACCAATGTATTCAGTCAATCAATTAGTAAGAATAGTGAAGCTGGCTGATAATAAAAATATTAATATTAAAAGTTAATATATAAATATTAAACATGTAAATGTGCAAAAAAACAAGTTAAATTAGGCAGGAGTATCATTAGTTAAAATCACTGGTACTCAAGTCTTTTGCAAGCAGTGAACATTCAGCTGTATACTAATCTTCATTATACATCTTCTTAATACAATGTTCACATGCTGACTGTAGATGGCTAGAAGCAACAGTAACACTATCCACAATGCCAGCCACAATGCGATCATCCTGTTGATATTCTATGTCTATTATAGTTCCTTTTGATGATGATGTTCCTGGCATTTAGCCTAAACTGAATCCCTCAGTATCAGGGTAGTGTTTAAATTATATTTACAATTTCATACTTTAACGCACCATTGATTCGAAGAGCTGCTTGAAACTGGTACTCTTCAAACAAAATTTCATTCATAGATTCTTGAATTGAGGTGAAGTTGAAGTAGGGCTCAGTTATAATAATGTTGCTATTAGCAAAGTCCACCTGCAAAAAAAAAACATAGAAAAATCACTGCAAAGAAAATTACATACACCATATTGCCAGAAGGGGTCATCCCCAAACTATTCCCACAAAGTTGGGTGCATGAAATTGTCCAAAATGTATTTGTATGCTGAAGCATTAAGAGTTCCTTTCACTGGAACTAAGGGGCCAAGCCCAACCCCTGAATATAATGATTTGGAGGGGTGTCCCAAAACGTTTGGCAATATAGTGTATGTGCAGAACAGCTTGTACTGACCTGAGTCAGCCTTTTCAATATTTTATAAAGAGATGTAGCACAGATATAGAGAGATTATTTTCCTTACTTAAGGAAGACATGGCATTGGAGTAAATGAGAGAACATCACAAGGAAAGAGACATTTGCTGAGACACTAAGAACCATGCCCAATAGTTGGGGTCAACATGAAACAGTATGCCACAAATATAGTACAGGACATTTGCCTTAATACTGTTATTCATGGCAGGATGATGATTAATCAGGGACTGTACATTATTAAAGTAAACAATTTACTTAAAATATAATTTACGCCATGCGCCACTTGAGGTAACAGTGACATTCTAATCTGTTCACAACACATACACTGATCAAGCATAACATTATGACCACCTAATAATGTGTTCACTGCCAAAACAGCCCTGACCCGTCCTGCACTGTGTATTCTGACACCTTTCTATCAGAACCAGCCTTAACAATTTGACCAACAGTAGCTCGTCTGTTGGATCGGATCACACGGTCCAGCCTCTGCTCACCACGTGCATCTATGAGCCTTGACCGCCCATGACTCTGTCGCCGGTTCACCACTGTTACTTCCTTGGACCACTTTTGTTAGATACTGACCACTGCAGACTGGGAACACTCCCCAAGAGCTGCAGTTTTGGAGATGCTCTGATCCAGTCATCTAGCCATCACAATTTGGGCCTTCATTAAACTCGCTCAAATCCTTAAACTTCCCTGCTTCTAACACTTCAACTCTGAGGATAAAATGTTCCCTAATATATCCCACCCACTAGGTGCCATGATGAGGAGATAATCAGTGTTATTCACGGCACCTGTCAGTGTTCATAATGTTATGCCTGATCGGTGTATCATTAAGAATAATACAATTGTACCCTTTAAGTACCTTGAACATTTCTTTTCCAAACAGCTGATCCCACACTTTCCGTTGCACATCCCAGTTCACGAGATAACCCTAAAATAAACAAATATAAGCACAATATGTTTTGAAAAGCGCACGGGTTTCCGGGCTGAAAGTGTAATTATTACATTAAACATTACCTTCTGAAAGGGAAGAATATAAAAGAGTCCAGACGGGTCTTTGATTTCATCCAGTTGATTTGCCGTGAAGGTTTTTAGTCTCAGAGACTTGGAGCGGAACTGACAATTAGGAATAACACTGAGGAGGGAGAAAAATATCTTTATTATCCATCCAGCTAAAACACTGTTCATCTGCATTAAGAACAACGCGGTGATGAAAGTAAACACACCTGACTTTCTCATGGCTGTATCCAATCTTAGCCGTGTAAGCCCCATTGTCCAGGACGAGGGTTCTCATCGCTGTGGCTGACCCGATAAATCGGATTAAATCTTCCAGAAACAATGGCACAACACACAGTGTTACTATTAACACTTAGACAAATTTTTTTTTTTACATATTTGTGTTTTGTCGTTACTGTGCGTCTGGTGCGTTCTGTTCAGGTCTTCTTCTCTCTGTACATTATTATCTGCGAAACCTAATATTAAGCGCCCCTTACAGGACTGGAGGTGAACGTTGGTTATTGCTTCCCAGGACGCAGCTCGGAATTGGGTTTGAACCCGTTTAATTCGAATTAGTTACTAAACTAAAACTACACTATGCTATGCTAAAAACTAGTATTATATGATGGTTAATGGTTGTGGCTAACAAAACAAAATGTCAATGCTCTCTAGCCTCTAACCAAACTCATAGTTATTCTTCAGTAACTGTGGATCTGGCACTAGGTGAAATCATTTCAAGGCAGTATACACCAATCAGCCATAACATTATGATCACCGGCCTAATATTGTGTTGGCCCCCCTTTTTGCTGCCAAAACAGCCCTGACCCGATGAGGCATGGACTCCACAAGATTCTTGAAGGTGTGCTGTGGCACCAACATATTAGCAGCAGATTCTATAAGTCCTGCGAGTTGCAAGGTTTGGCCTTGATGGATCGGACCTCAAAGTCGTTGTTGTGCACATTTGAGCAACAGTAGCTCGTCTGTTGGATCAGTCCACAGAGGCCAGCCTTCACTCCCCAACGTGCATCAAAAAGCCTTGGCCAGCTATGACCATCGCCTGTTCACCATTGTTACTTCCTTGGACCACTTTTGATAGATACTGACCAATGCTGACCGGGAACACCCCACAAGAGCTGCAGTTTGGGAGATGCTCTGATCCAGTCGTCTAGCCATCACAATTTGGGCCTTCATTAAACTCACTCAAATCCTTTTGCTTGCACATTTTTCCTGCTTCTAACATCAAGTTTGAGGACAAAATGTTCACTTGCTGCCAAATATATCCCACCCATTAACAGGTGCCATGATGAGGAGACAATCAGTGTTATTCACTTGACCTGTCACTGCTCAGAATGTTATGCCTGATCGGTACACACACACACACACACACACACACACACAAACTGGAAAGCCTAGGCCCTAGGGTCACACAGACACAGTTGTTTAAACTCCACCCAGACAGCAGCTCAGGACCAAACCTGGCCAGCCTGGCATTTCTTTGCATGGTAAAAGTATGTCAACAGTGTAAAAACTCACTGCACTTATAGTTTAGATATTTTATTTGTACCTTACAGGAGAAAAAACAGACTAACAAAGACAAACATTCAAAAGTAAATTACTCTAAACAGTAACACTGACAAGTTCCAGGATAACACAAATCACAGCACAATCAACCGCATGAATAAAATTGACATTATTACTAGATCTTCATAGCTGTCCTCACATCCTTTTCATGACAGTGTTTCTGCAGATGTAGTTTTATTTTTCTTGGATTTGTTCACTTGGCAATGCAGGTTCTTTAGAAGGACAAGTTAATAAGTGGAGGAGCTTCCTTTACAGGGTTTTCCTTCTTTCCATCTGGACTCCATTTTATAAGAGGTGAGCTCAAATCAATTAGCTGGAAAATGCAATGGGGGGAAAAAAAAAATCAAGTCTGTGATGCATTCTATGGCTTATGAAAATTTAGACATGTCTCATCAATACTGTGAGCAAAAACACCATCTTAAAACAAAAACACAATGAAATGAAGCTGAAGACACTTAGTTGATCTCTTACCTGGCCACAAAAAGCCTTACTGGGAATGGTTTTGATCAGGTCAGGGGTGTTGGAAAGGTCAATGAGTACCTTCTCTTCAGGCTTTAAAACAGGAGCAGGTGCATCCACAAGTAGCACCTTAAGAAAAGAGACCCACAACTTCAAATCAATATCTGTTGATGATGCAGAACCAAAGCAAGTCATAAAGACTATTTTATTTTAGTTCTAGATCATTCAATACTAGCAGAATGTCTTGCTGCCATTAGATATTTTAATATTGTAAAAACATTTATTGGTTCATTCATTTTGTGCCAAACCAAGTGTGTGTGTGTTATTCTGGAAGAGCAATATTTTTTTTTTACTACAATCTCAGGTCAAGTTACTTCTACTGTCTGCTTTAGCATGGATGAATTCCAAGAAATAAAACGTTGTAATTACTGTAAACTGATATAATAGGTGAAAAATCCCATTTCATCTAGCTCCATGAAGATACATCAGACAACAAACAGTAAATATCAGGTATATTGTGTTAATATAACATATGCAGTCTCAAATCTGAGTTGTAGGACAAGAGTCAACTCAAGAGTCAACTCAAGGGTCAGCTCAAAGAATGCTGTTCCATTCAATGAACTCAACCTACCCAGTCAACCCTCAAACTGACCTCCTGTGTTTCTGCCTTCTTCAGCTGATGATTTTGTAGGATTTCCTCTGACTTTGTAAGAGATGGACATTCTGGGATGGGAGGATGAGGCTCCAGTTCATCTGGGGATGGTTTGGAAGACTCCACTGCTGCAGGCTGACAAGCAGTGGGTCTCTCACACTCATCCTCTAGAGTAAAGACCAGAGAGCAGGGCTTAAACTCAGCCGGAGCAGATGAGTCCTCCTTTGGCACTGCTTGCTCAACTACTTGCTGCTGCTCACTCTGCTTCAGATAAACTGGGCTAAAAGAAAGGTTACAGATACAGTGAGTCATCCATTTACAGCCATGCTACATAACAGTACTGAGAATACAAATTAACATTTTCTTAAAATCTAGATTTATAATGTTTTGTTGTTGGACTAAAGATGTAATTATATGGACAGAAATAGCATCCTATGATGAAACTGCCACATACTGATCAATCTAGCAACCTGCCTTGCAATATATGGAATATGGTGATGTGCTACAGTTTATGACTGGAATAATTTGTTAAGGATGAATCCCATGCTACGATGCACCGAAACACACAGAAAATTCACTTTGAGATCAGTCAGCATGCACACAGAATACAATTTTTGTAAACTGTTGTTTCTTAGAGTGCCCATTTTCACATTCTGACATCAGTGTCACAAAGACAGCAAAAAAAAAACAACTATTAATCAGTATAAAATGACAAGTATACCTTATCAAAGCTTATCTACCTTGCAAATAAAGTACAATCCAACCCCCGCCTTTATAACTTATAAACACTCACACTAACCTTAAAACCTAAATTCAAGTTGCACTGTTTCTGGTCTTCCCAATGGCACCATAAAATCTTCATTGGCAGCAAAATGCTTATAAAAATCACATTACCTAGCACGATGAATCCCTGAGCTGGAAGCTGGTGTCTGTGGCTCTGGGGTATGGGATGTTTTGTTGAGGCGAGGCACACTTTTGGGTGTCAGCATGGGGATGCCAGACACACGGCGACTCACAGGTGTAGGTAGAGCAGATGGACGTCGCAGTTTAGACTGCAGTGGCTTTTCAGTTGCACCTGAAATTGTCTGGAGGCCATGAGGTGTAGGAGGAGCAAGTCTCTGTGAGCCACTAAATAGAAATGATGAACAGTGACTCATACGGAGTAAGCACTTCATCCTCACTCTCATTTATAAGTTTGCAATTATTTAGTTATGTAGCAGAATGCTGCATTACCTGTCCACACTGCAAGCTGACATCAGTCTTTTCGGTTTCATAATTCGTGGAACATCAGGTGACGCAACTAATTCATTTGATCACATAAAGACATAGTTAATTCAATCTGCTTTGAGTTTCAAATTTAAGTCTGATGAGACACAAGCGTTTCCGTTTCTTACCTTCAGATCTTCGTACTCCTTTCAGAGAGTTCGTTGGAGTTGGTGCCACGAATGATTTTAAGTTAGAGTTCACCTTAACAGTAATTCCAGTTTTAGCAGCAAGTGTAGATATGCTAGGTACAGAGGTGGTCCTCTCTATAGTCCTCTTAGCTGGTGTTTGGTGCTGAACAGAAGGTCCAGTCTCTGTTCTCCCCATAGGTGTGGCCTTGACCGGTCTAGGAACAGGCTCGGATCCTTTCCTTCCATGCGTGGAGAAGGATGCTGTTCTTCCAGAAGAGGCTTCCAGAGGTTTGCCGATGATTCCTGACTTGCGGGTGGAACTGGGAAGCCGGCTGCCACTACTGGAAATTCGGCCACTGATGCTGGCATTCAAGGAGGAATTGAGTTTGCCTGCATGGAGAGGTTTGTAGAATATTCAACTTTAACCTTGTGCAGTGTTAAATATATACAGGCAATTTTTTTTTTTTTTTACAATCTACCATTGCATTATACCTTTTAAGCAACCCAAATCTAAGTAATTCTCATGAAGTTGCAGCATTTTAAGTTATATTTACCAGAAATGGTAAGCTGCTCCTTTCTGAGTAAAATAAGCACAATTTATTGGAACACTCTTGATCTAACTGAGTGATAATCAAAAAACTAGTAGGCTACATTGCTATGGGTTTTTTTTTTTTACATATCAAATATTCAATCCAGAACACTAACACAGTGACCCAAAAACAGACAAGCAAAAGTTAAAAAAAAAAAATCCTCAAGCCTGTCAAATATGAGAAATCATAGTTATAATAGAAAAAGGTTATTTGACAAAGCTACCCAAAAGACATTAAATATGTCTGAAGTTGTCTAAAAATGGGGGCAAATTTGAGTAACTTTATTTTAGATGGCAGCAGAAGCGGTGTATTGCTTAGAAAATTGGTTAGTAACAGTGATACAAATTGCATGACTTCTTAAAATTAGAGCATTATCACTGTTTAGATCTAAAACAGCAAATATCAATTGCATCATTAAAACTCACATTTACCAGTTGGAGAGACAGACAGGCTTGAGTTGATACTAGACACAGAAGAGGACGAGGAGGAAGTATTCCGGCTTCGGTCGCCCACTCTCCTGTTAGGTAGTGTAGGAATTTTACGAAGAGGTGCACCACCTCTTAGTTCAGTCTAAAGAACAAAGAAAAGCAGGAATTCCCCAAACATTATTTATCTGCCAATAATCTATTTGACATTTAACATCAGTTGCAATTTTAAAATTATATAATGAATGTGTTTTACCTTGCTGGGGGCTGGAAGGCCTCTCTTGACTGGAAGACTTGTGTTGAAGGAAGAATCACTCACATCAGAGGTTATACTAGTTGTATCAGAGAGCAGGTCTTCAGCAGAGCCTGCTCTGCTTGTGTCTCTACTACCAGGACTACGCTTCAGGCCAAAACAACTCTAATACATTAAGAAAGAAAGAAGAGAAAAAAAAAGAAAAAAAAAGATATAAAGCACAGATCTGCAATCTGATAATGCAATCTATCAGTATCAGTAGTATACTTTGTGACTTTGTGTTGTTATATATATATATATATATATATATATATATATATATATATATATATATATATATATATATATATATATATATATATATATAACACAATGTTCTTATGTTTCTATGAACTTGTATTTGAGATGATGGAGGCAGAAAATTGGCCTACTTTGCTTGGAGGAGGAAGCCGATTTTTGCTAGCCAGCACTGGTCGAGCGCCCGAGGAAAGTCGAGAGTTCCCCATGGCTGTGGGTTTGTTAGGTAGCACTCCACCACTGTGCAAAAGACTTTTCCCTCTTGGAACCAATTTAGGTTGAGTGTCAGTAGTTCTTAAAGGGCTAGAGGTGCTGAGACCTGGTTTGCCTGCAGATATATTGCTAGACTTCTGCAGTCGTCTCTGGATGGCGGGTGGAAGCTGTTTCATGGGGCTGTCCTGGACACAAAATGTTTCTCTCTTAATAGGGCTTAGTGCATCAGCCGATTTGAACATGCCGAGTTTGGCCGTGGAATCCATCTCAAACTTTTCTGCATCTTCAGACAAACTGGAAGCAGCCGTAAGGTCCTTTGCAACAGGCTCAGGAAGAGTTCTCTCAAGGTGGCTAGCTAAAAGATGAGCTTCTTTGCGAATTTCATCAAACTTCTCCTCAAGCAGAGGGCTCCAGCTGGGCTCCTCACCTAAAGATGGCCCGCTGCTCACACTCTCTTTCATTTCAGTCACCATTCCATGGGAAATACATCTCTCCTTTTGTGTTACAGGGCCTAAGAAGACTTCATCATCAACATCATCATCTCCTTTAGAACTGAAACAAAAGATATTTTCGAAAGCACCTTTGATTTATGTGAACACAGAGGCACAATATTTCTAGTGAATTTTGAGCATTGTATTAATAATGATCAGATGTAACCTTTTTTCAGTCCAATCCACTGGTGGTCTACAGTGACACAAACTGTTCTTTAGGCAACAGAAACACTGAACTGATCCCTGATTGGTCTCTAATCACTATTAGCCTTTACTAAGGAAAAGGTTTGATCTGTGCTTCCCTACATACATCAGTGCAGTGCTTCAATGAACAAGACCAAAGGGCAACACACCTTGCTGGTGACAGTGATACTTCAAATTCAAACTTCTCTTCAGACAATAAGTAAAAATCTATAAGAAATAAAAGAAGTAGTAAATTAAAAACATCAAATCACATAGTTTGCTTTCATGAAGGGTGAAGACGTTTATTTTTTTATTTAAGCAGAATGCACATCTTTGTTATATATGAATTGAGTTACCTTCACCGGCTGTCGAAGCCATCGTCAACAAATAAAAAAGGTCCAAAGTCCTTAAAATAAAAAACATCAGAATTAAATGATGCATAAAATACTGCTTGAGAACAATACAGCAATATCATAAATTACTAGAATTAACATGTTTATATAACGGATGGTTCTGCGTTTGTGGGATTTAGGGAAGCTACCATTAGCATGATGAACAGAAAGCTAGCGAGCTAGCTAGCCAACACACTACACAGTGAACATATATAAACTAAAATCTCTCTGCATTACAATGGCTTTTATCCGCGTTAGAGCCAAATCTTACCAGTTGTTTTGAGTGTTTCAAAAATCACGATGCAAATTTAGAACTTGTTTTTAGATCCCCTATTATTTCAGCTTATTGCAAACACAGGCACCTTCTAAACAACGCTGAACTCGTTTCAAATTTCGTACTCGGAATAAATTCAAAAGATCACGTGACTTAAATGGTGTACTCCTATTGGTGTAGAAAGCTTTCCGGAAGTGAGAGTGTCGAAGTCACACACTTGCGCAAGCAGTCCACGGCAGCGCTGTGAATGGAGATCTTATGAGAGCTAACGGTGCTCTGTTATTTAACACAAATGTTGCCTTGTTTTAGACTAGTTATACAAATATGTCCTTCTTGGGTTGTTTTTGTTTGTTCATATACTTTTGTTAGACGACGTGCCTACAATACAGAAGAACAAAGTTTTACCATCTCATATTTATATAATAAAATTACATATATACATACATACACTGATCAGCCTTAATATTATGAGCACTGAGAGGTGAAGTGAATAACACTGATGATCTCCTCATCATGGCACCTGTTAGTGGGTGGGATGTATTAGGCAGTATGTGAACATTTTGTCCTCAAAGTTGATGTATGAGAAGCAGGAAAAATGGGCAGGCATAAGGATTTGAGCGAGTTTGACAAGGGCCAAATTGTGATGGCTAGACGAATGGATCAGAGCACCTCCAAAACTGCAGCTCTTGTGGGGTGTTCCCGGTCAGCAGTGGTCAGTATCTATCGAAAGTGGTCCAGGGAAGGAACAGTGGTGAACCAGAGACAGGGTCATGGGCGGCCAAGGCTCAGTGATGCATGTGGTGAGTGAATGCTGGCCTGTGTGATCTGATCCAACAGACAAGCTACTGTTGCTCAAATTGCTGAAGAAGTTGCTTTCAGCAGGATAATGCGCCGTGCCACAAAGCAAAAATGATTCAGGAATGGTTGATGAGCACAACAACGAGTTTGATGTGTTGACTTGGCCTCCAAATAGTATATATATCCAAATATATAAATACTATTAAGAACATCTTTTTAGTCACTTACAGATTCTACCTGCATGAAGAGCATTGACTTACTCACTTTAATTTATTTTATTTATCTCCATAAAAACATGAATTTTTATACAAAACCTTAGTGTCATAGTGAATATTAAACATAAAAGTTAGTAATTAAACAAACTAACGAAATTGATCCAAACATAAAAATACCAGTTTATCCCTATTCACAGTCAGTCTGTAATTAAATGTGTACATATTTTCAGACTTATGTTAGTCTGAAAATATATATTTTATACTTATGTTTATCCATACAGTGATTATTATTCAGGAATATAGTCATATTATTCTACTTTCCTGACATATACGAATATAGAAAGAGTTAAGTGTTATTTGAGTAGTTATTTAAGTGAGTAACTGAATCTTCCTGCACTGGTTCTTTGACCTCCCAGTGAAACAACATACACTACAACTATTTCCACATTGTTTTAAAACTTAATATATAAAATATTTCAAAAATCTACACACACAAGAAAAAAAACCTAACACTGAAGTGTGGAGCGAATTGCCAGCAGTAACATAATTAGATAATTATGTATTAATTAGGGCCCTGCGATGGACTGGCGACCTGTCCAGGGTGTACCCCTGCCTTTCGCCCTATGTGCGCTGGGATAGGCTCCAGCAGACCCCCGTGACCCTAATTAGGAATAAGCGGGTATAGGCAATAGATGGATGGATGGATGTATTAATTAGTGCAATTAAAGCGTCACGTGTTCTCAATATAAACGATGTATTGTGTTCGCAGAAGTTAAATAGGGATGTTTTTGGGAGTATGACAACACGTGCTGGAGACCATTCTGGAAAATAATAATAATTCAGGGTTTGCTTAATTAAAAATGAAATAAATATATATTAAGTACACCCTGTGCAGTATCATTACACACACTTTTATAAACTGAAAGACTACAGCATATCCGCCTGGAGGAGACCAAAACTCAATGATCGGGTGTTCAGGAGATTAATCAGAGAAGCAAGCAAAATACCTAAGGTAAATGATAAACTACACGGAGCACGTGTCCAATGAGCCTGTTCTCAGAATACGCGTTAATGCATGTCACTACTACATCCGTAATGGAAACACAATTTGTACTGCGCATGTGCGGAAACCCATGCGGCTTTGGTGCTGCATATTATAAATACCCGAAACTGCCGCAAATCATTTCGTCATACTACTCAAAGAAGTAGATGCATTTCTGCACATGCGCAGTACAAAGCGTGTTTCCGGTACGGATCAAGTAGTGACAGTGCACAACAACGTCACAAATTGGCAAATTGGTAATTGCTGCTAAATGAGCCTCGTAGTGAAGTGGGCGTGGTTTCTACGGCGTGGAACTCTACGTTGAGTGTAGACAGTTCCGTGCTGTCATTGGTCGAGAGTCTACAGTCACCGTAGACACTCTGATGTATGATTGGTCAAGAGTCTACAGTCGCAGTAAATTCTGACTAGACCACCAATCACACAGCACCTATGCAAATCTGCCCTTAATGAGCGCGACGACAACTGAGTGGTCAGGATAAAATGGTGTTAGATTTTGTTTGTTATAGCACTGTTGCATATTTTGCTTTTTAGATTTGGTTAAATTTGGGGTAGAATTACATTTTACCATTCACTATTTTAAAGTGAGTTTCTTTCGTTTCTGCACAACAACAGATTTTCAGGTAACGATCTCATAATGTTGTTTTTAAGAGTAATCAAAGAGTAACCTGTTTTGCTTTATACGATTATTATAATTATAAAACGAACAGATGGGACCTTGCACACTACTTTATTGTTGTGTTTCATTTACTACTTTACCATTCTTTACGCACTGTCACTATTCAATCCGTACCAGAAACACTTTAAGAGTTTTATTATAACTTTAAGAGTATTATAAATGCTTGTCATATAAATAAACTGCCGTAAATCATTTCGTCATACTTCACACCAGAAGTAGACACATTTCCACACATGCCTAGTACAAATCATGTTTCCGGTACACATCGAGTAGTGACAGGCTCCACCATGCTGTACATAATGAGTTCACAATATAGAATTACTTTAATTTTAATTAAATTTTTCAGTAAACAGACATTGTTCTTAAAGAGGGCTTCTTCCCCATCGTAAACTTTGTCTTGGCTTCAGCTGTTTCGTCTTGGCTGTGCCTTTGATGTTTCTTGGCCCCATTTGATAAGGAAACAGTCAAAATGTTTCATAAAAAGTTCATCATCAGGCTAATAATGTTGCTGTTAATGATTTAAAAGTGTATTTCAATAGGCTATGACTGAAGATGGTGACTCCAATCTGTGTTGTGAACCCAGATGCCCCTGAAAATTGCCAGCAGGCCATACTAAAGATACCAAAGAGGCTTGTGAAGGACGGTCGCAAGGATGATCTTCCGTATGCCTCCACTGGACTTGCTGTATCAGTCAAATGCCCTGGCCCACAGAGAGAGGATCCTTGTAGAAGAGAGGATCGCTGCACCAGCATGTCAGCAGTGTCTGGGGGAAAATTGGTCATGCCATTTGGCCAATATGAAAATGCACTGTTCCACTGGCTTGTTTCAAATGTTGTCATACATGAAATAGTAATCATATTACATTTAGTGTCTATGCGTTTTTATAGCATGCTTTAAAAAATCCTGTACATGTTTTGCTATTATCAGTCTTAATCTTTGCAAAATTTATAATACCCACTATTAAAATAGCAGATATATTATTGTTGACTGTACTAAGTTGATGTCCTGTATGTGATTGCAGAATACTTGACAAGCACAGAGCTGAGGTGACAAATGTAAACACACAGTGATGGAGAACCAGTGGGTGAAACACTACCGCACTCAATATGCAGAGAGCTTCCCACAAGTCTCCATTTTTATTGAGGCTAACATGGATGTACAGTATCTATGGTCACAGAGGTTTTGAGAGTTAAACCTTTAAGGAGATGTGGGAGCTCTGAGCTACCATCAGTAGCTTTAAAGAACAGGCCAGAGCTATTTACTGATGAGCAGAGGGAGATCATCCAGAAAGCCTATACGTCTAAAAGGAAATGTTTACACACACCTCGGACCCACATCATAAGTATGTAGATAAAGAGGTTCAAGAAGTACTGTATATTGATCAGAATCAGGTTTACTGGCCAAGTATGTTTTTACACACACAAGGAATTTGGTATTGGCTGTTGGTGACCCCTAAAAGTACAGGCATAAAATACATTTATTTTAATTAAGACAATGCTATACAGAAAAATGAAATAAAAACCACAATATACAGAGTATAAGACAGGTTAACAATGTATATAAAATCAGATATACACTACTGTTATTTGCCCTACTATGCTCTATCACATATGACAACTGTTTGTACAATATACAAAACAAGACAAGGAGCCAGTGCGTAAACATAATACACTGTATAAATGTATGGACTGTGTGTTTTTTCAGAGGCCTCTGATAAGGTTTGAGCAAGTCAGCAGTGATCCCTGGAGTGCATCCAGGATCCACCGGACATGAACATGTATAGAGTGACATACAACAACCATCAACAAGGTGTACATGTCCTACTACAAATGTCTGCATGGAGGGATTCCACAAAGCTCTTGTATACTTGTAACAAATAAAATGTGAGACCTTGTCGTTTTTCTAATACATTTTATCATTATGTTCAGGTCCCCACTGTGCAGCACTGCCCTATCAGGTTTACCTGATAATGCATGGTGGAATGTGGACATGAGCTCTGATGCAGTGTTTGGCAAAAGACGGCACCACAGGGTATACGCTGCGCCGCTGATTGACTGCCTCAATACCCACTGTCAGCAGCTGTTTGAAGAAACTGTGGAGGCAAATTTCAGGGCCTTAGTGATGTGCCTTCCAAGGAGCTGCATGGGTTGCATTACCTCTTCAGCCAGAGCATGGGTGAATCTGGGTTCTTCTCTCTCCAGGACCTCATTAATGATGGACCTGGTCCTGAGGAAGAGGTGGTTCAGTCTGGACATCATGATACAGGCAAGGCTAACAAGGCATACCACAGCGATGTGGAGATAAGACGATATTCTGGATGTCGCCTCATCCCACATCACTCTCACCAGCCATGACACCGCCACTGTTTACCCTCCAGCATTTGTGAGTAGCGTAGTATCACAATACACTGGCTGCTATAAATTTAAAGAAAAAAAAGACTGCATGCATTTGAACCTCCTGTATTTTGAATTGTATTCTGAAGGCTAGAAATTTTCTGCTTCTTGCTGGTGAACATTGGACTGACACAACCAGAGGAGCAAGGTCCCTGGAGCCTGGAATGCAGTGGAGGAACATGATCAACAGCCACAGAAGTTTAATCAGCTGTACAGGACACACTGGGTTAACACCCTCTACTGTCAGACAAAACGGGATGATCTTGTTAACGCTGCTGTCATCTAGAGGTTAAAGATGACTAAGCGCAATGCGGCAGCTCAACAAGACACCAGTCCTCAGTACAACAGGCTGATGTACGTACTGGTGAAACTGCTGTAATTGCGATCACCTCAAGCATCCTGCAGCAGCTCAGAAATGAGCACAATCTTAAAGGCATACGAAAAAATTCAACCCCAGATTATGATGGAGGACCCAGTCCTGTGTAAAGCAGACATTCCTCTACCAAAAATTTACCTCAAGATAGTGTGGGACTTCTGTCATCAAGAGAGGCTCCTCAACCGGCATGCTACAAAACAGCTATTCACCATCACAATGACCACCTTGATCTCATCCGCAGAGCTACCTTCTGCGCTGTCATTGATCGAGACACCGTGGACAGTTCTGCGCTGTCACTGGTAGACAGTCTACAGTCACCATAGCCATTCTGCTGTATCCTTGGTCGAGAGTTTATAGTCACCATAGGCTCTGTCTATAGTCTATCAATCACACAGCACATATGCAAATCTGCCGTTAGCAAGCTACAGAGCGGCCTGGTCAAGACAAAACATATTTTATTTGTTCTACCACTGTTGCAAACTTTGATTTGATATTTGGATAAGTTGGGTAGAATTCCATTTTAGTGCTCACCATTTTAAAGGTTTGGTTTACGAGTTTGTTGTTCCTGAACCACATAAGATTTTCAGGTAATATATTGTGTATTTTTCAACTTCTGTTTTCCTTCATAAGCTTATCATCAGGTGGGATCTTGCACAATAAATTTATTTTTGTTACATTAACTACTTTTACCATTCAGCTGCCCCTAAGCTGGATTTCTTTAGGCACCACCATGCTGTACATAATGAATTCACATAGAATTACTTTATAAGAAACAATCAGCATCAAAGTTCATTATCAATCTAATGTTGCTGTTAAAAATGTATTTCAGTATGCAAAAGCTGCAGATGGTGTCATGAACCCAGTGATGTATTTTGAGTACATCTTTGCATACTCCGTGCTGATTTTGTCATGTCCTTATTTTACGACCACACTATCCTTTGTGTTGAATGAAGAACACATCCAGCAGAGACACTCTGTTGTCAGCCCATTTGTAGAGAGATACCTGCCACAACCTCTTTTGACACCTATGATATCCATTGTTAACGTCTTTTATTGCACAAACAGTGGATAATGACACAGACTATATTTTTATTTGTAATACTCAGTCTTTCTCAATAAACATTGAAAAAGTGCTGCTGCACAAACCCCAACTCTGTGTGGTCCTTTTGGTATTACTTTTTCCCTGATATCAGCTTGGAGTGTCAGACAGTGCAAACCACTGACCTTTGAGATGACTTCTCAAAAAGTGAACCAAAAAAAAAAATTCTATAATCTATATGTCCCTGAAAATGGGCAGCAAGCCATACTGGTGGCAACCAAATAGGCTCGTCAGTACAGGGAAAGGAAGACGGTCTTCCCTACACCCGCACTGAAGCTGCTGAACCAGTCGACTGCCTCGGCCCATGCAAAGAAGATCCATGTGAATGAGGGGATCCCAAGTCAAGAAACTTTAATTATCATTTCAACCATATATAGCTGATGCAGTACATAGGGAATTGAAACATATATCCAGGACAAAACACAGGGCTACATAAGACAACACAGAGCTAAGGACTAAAGAGTTTGTTGTCCTAGCCACACAAAGTCCAGTGTGCAAACGGTGCTGACAGAAAACAATACACTACAAAACAAATACATAAAATAGCACTGACCAGCGTACAGACTGTATCTTGCATTGTGCAAATAAGAGGACTTGTAAACAGTAAGAGGATTTTTGTAAACATATGTACACTTACAATAGCAGCATTGAATTATGATGTATAAAACAGCATTAAAGTGAATGTGCATATGCAGTCTATATGAGTGGTGCGATAAACATAGATGTGTATAGAATGCCGTGTTTGTGTGTCACTTAAGTGCAGTTCAGTTCTGGGTGTTTAGGAGACTGATGGCTTAAGGGAAGAAACTGTTACACAGTCTGGTCGTGAGGGCCAGAATGCTTCGGTTGCTTTTTCCAGATGGAAGGAGGGAGAAAAGTGAATGTTAGGGGTGTGTGGGATCGTCCACAATGCTGTAGGCTTTGTGGATGCAGCGTGTGGTGTAAATGTCCGTGATAAAGGGAACAGAGACTGCGATGATCTTCTCAGCTGTCCTCACTACCTGCTGCAGGACCTTGCTATCCGAGACCGTGCAATTCCCAGTCCAGGCAATGATGCAGCTATTTACAACGCATTTATTGTTCCTCAACAACAGGCAAGTACCACCAGGTGTGATCCCTCATCATGGCCAGGTGATGATGCTGAACTGGTGGCTGTAAGTCAGTCGGTGGGACATAAGATAAGAGATAACTGAAATCAAACACTTTTTATTTAAAATTGATTGTTTTCATTATATCACTCTAAATCTGCTCAAGTCTCAAGAAACAGATGATGATACAAGATGATCTGGATGATTCTGGATGTCGCCTCATCTGACATAACACTCGCCAACCAGGACACCACCACTGCTCACCCTCTAGCATTTGAGAGTAGCATAGTGTCTGGTAGAATGAAACAATATACAGGTTGCTATAAAATGGGGAAAAAAAAGACAATGTATGAATTTGAATTTTCAGCATTTATTTATTTACACGAGGATGCCTGCAGTCCTAACCCTCTTCCTGGCTTTTAAAGTAAAATCTCACCTGCCAAGGTGTGTTCGTTCCCCAGTTAGTGCTCTATATTTGATGTTGAGAAAAAAAAGTGACCTTGACTCTGCTGTACACCACTTTCAGTTAATTTTAAAGCCAAAGCATTTTAATATAAAATATATTTTTTCTGAATGTTTTAATTATAATTGCAATTTCTTTTTTATTTTAATTCAGCCAACTATAATAACCCCAGTACACAGGTGCATCTTATTGTATAAACTATAAATACTTTTAATTTTTATGACTTTTTATTCTCAATCATGTTCAGTGATACTTTACTTGCTACACTGTAGTGCTGTGTTTCTCCAGAGTGCTCCCTATTTTATGCTTTTTCCCCCAAATAAATCTATTTTTAATAGACAAATGTTTGTTTTTTGTTATATTCCTTCTTATTTTATCTATTACCTGTGCTTGTGGACACTGCTGGAAGCTGTAAATTTCCCTTTGGGATGAATAAAGTATCTAAATATCTATCCATCTAAGTATCTATCTATATCCATCTATCTTGTGTGTTAAGGTACACTGCCAATAAATCTCATTCTGATCCTGATAAGACATCCCCGACTTATGCAAAGGAGACATAAATACTAATAAACTTTGACTGTCTTGCAGGTGTTGCTGTCATTCAGAAACGATCACCAAATCCGGTGATGAAACAACTGCACATCTGAACAGATTCTTCTGCATGTTGCAGTGCCATGTTACTCCACAGAGAAACTCAGCAGCAGACAAACAACTTGCGCAAACAAAGTAGCATTGTATCTAACTTCTAACTTGTATCTAACTCTAAATCGGCTGTGGACTAAAAAAAAAGAAAAAACAAATAAAAAGAAAAAAACATCCAAATTTTCTTAAATTTACTTTAAAGCGCCTTAAGTTCTACTCAAATCCATCTAATCAACTCCATATCCTTTTTATTGAGCTCTCCATTTCCAGAAGATTGAACCTTTTAACACGAGTTCTTAAAGAGAAAATAACAGACAAATAATATTTTAAAATAAACTCATAACCAATAACTCAAAGTTAACCATCATAAAAATAATAATAAGCACACAAAATTACACAAATAACCTAGGGTTATTTATAACTGACATGGTATTTTTTTCTGTTAGATGTTTATGTAACATTTATGGAAAGAGTATTTAATACATTTTTAAACTGATTGTACTTATTGGCAAATCAATGTAGTAAAAGCCACATCAGGAAATGTAGTATGCAGAAGTCTCCTTCTTCTTAGAAATTCAACACTAATCACTGATCAAAGAGGAATAATACACCAGTGTTTACCATTATAGAAAAATTCAGGCGTTTTTCAGATCAGTTCTGGCCTGCGAATCTGGCATGGAATATTTTCCTTTAGCAGCATGACCCACTGTGTCTTACTGCTTATAAAAACATTTGTGGTTCTTCTGCATGTTGTAGTGCCATGTACTGCTTGTTAGTGTAGTTTTTGAACAACTGAAAGCAGCACAATGTGCTTAACCTTATCAGTTACCATACAAAAAGGCTCAGCAGAACACACATGCATCTTCTACAAACCCAAGAGCATTATATCTAACTTTAGAACAGTGGATATCAGGGGAGAGCGCGAACGCAGTCCCCCACTACCAGAAATTATGCAGTCGAGATTCCCACATTTGGGGAATTCGCAGGGGTCAGCACAACCGGAGTGCAATGGCTGAGCCTCACCCTGGGTGAACCACCTTCTTGATCATGGTATCTCCCCTGCCAGGTAAGTATGAATTGCAGAGCCCTCGGCTAGAGACTGCACCAACACACACACCCTTTACCATCATGGTGAGGAACCTAACACTAATCATTACACAATAATCTGAGACTAAAACACTGCAGTTTACACGTGCTGCAAAAAATAAAGTCAGTAGAGAATAAAGAGTGCACATTTACAGGGTCAGCAATAAGAGGGAGCAAAAATATTGAATTTTAAGAAGACTGTTTTAAAGAGTGTTTTAAAGCCTGCCTACCATTAACCCCGCCCCTTGCTAACTCCCACAGCTTGCTAATCAGTTTTAGCCAAAACAAAACAAATCTACAAGAAATCTTGATTCCATTTGTTGATCTATACCTAGTACCGTGAAAGGTTGTTTTCTATTAAAGAAACTTAAACATTTATTACTCATAGATCAATGTAAGACAAGAAATGTCTTACACATTTGTACAATAAAATTGTTATAACTGGAAAAATAAAGAGCTCAATCAAAGGGATTATTACACACAGACACTGAAATAAAAGGTCACATGTGACTAAATTCTTGAAGCAAAATGTGTGCATTAGTTTTCTATAAACTACATGACTGACAGTAGGTCTGGCCGTAATAAATGAAAGCTCTATATAATCTAAGGCTAATATAATTTCCTACAGCCGAACATCCAGTCCTGTTATTATTATTTATAAAACCAGATGTGGTACATCTGCATATTGCAGTGCTCCATTCTGCCCAGTATTGTAGCTTTCAAACTAGCTGAAAGACCTGCTGTGTATTATTCCTCATAAAACCAGCTGTAGTTCTTCTGCACACTTTAATGCCATGTCAGAACAGAAAGATGCCCAGCAGAACCTGTACAGCTTCAGCAAATGCAATAACATTGTATCTAACTTTAGTACAGTGAATATCAGGGGAGAGCGCGAACGCAGTCCCCCACTACCAGAAATTATGCAGTCGAGATTCCCACATTTGGGGAATTCGCAGGGGTCAGCACAACCGGAGTGCAATGGCTGAGCCTCGCCCTGGGTGAACCACCTTCTTGATCATGGTATCTCCCCTGCCAGGTAAGTATGAATTGCAGAGCCCTCAGCTAGAGACTGCACCACCAAACACACCCTTTACCATCATGGCGAAGAACACAGAGCTAATCATTACACAAACATCTGAATCTAAAATGCTGCAGTCTACACGTGCTGCTAAAAATAAGGCTACATTTATTACATATAAAACAATGTGATGATTATTTTTTAACCAACTAAACAGTACAATACTTCCCATGATGCATTGCTGCTGAATATGTAATGAGATCCACAATGTTCAGGAAAATGCTTTTGTAACCAAAACACTTTACGCTAAAAAGTAGTCAGTCCAGAAGAAAGGGCACAAAGCTATACTGTCAGCAGTAGAAAACAACTAAAATGTTTTCAACAATTTCATTAAGGTTGTTTTACAGTTAGCCCCAAAACCTCAACCCCCCACCCCCTCGGTTTGCAGGATAGTTGGCGAGTTAGATCTAAGACAAAAACGACTTCTCTACATGAAAACCTGCTTCAGTTCATTTTAGCACATAAATGAAAGGACGGAACAGAAAAAATGTTTTGAACTTGCAATTATAAGTGACTCTAAAATCACAATATTTAAACAAAAGCACGGAGTTTGTGTCCGACCGGTAATGTGATCCGGACACAACATTCCCGATAGATAGTTCCGGATGGATAGTTCCGTATGCCGTAAATGATCCGTTTGTTGTACCCAGGCTTACAAATGGAGTTTTAGATTACTAACTATAAATACTATAATTGATACTTTAGAATATTTTATCGACACATCAGGCATCCTTTGAATTCACGAGAAACACCGCTTGATGATTAAGACAAGACATTTAGTAAACGCTACGTGTTTTACAGAAAATAATACGCATATATGGTGCTTTTATAAGATCAAAAAGTCAGAGTCGGATGTTCATTACAGAGAGAAACCATGATCTAATGGTGTAAAAGCACATGTTAGTTTAAGAGCAGAGTAACTTCTACAGACACACTGACCCTACATAAACACCGTTATAAACCTCTTCTCTGTGGTGAACTGTGAATATAAGGAGATCACAAACAGCTCGGATACAGAGCTCCACAAATAAACCACAGAGAGAGCACCAACATACACCTGGTTTACATTATAACTAAACAAACAGAAACAGTCTATCTTTAACAGTAGAGAGAGGGGTGCACCGTTCCCGGAGGTACTGCAATACCGGGTCGATGCGTGGAGTGGACGGAGCAAGCCCCTATTCCATCTCCCTGCTCCAAAAATCAATTTAATATATGGTCCCCGGGTAGGGGACGTATCAGATATTAAACTGATAAGAACAGATACTACACTTGATCTTAGCCAAAAGGCCGAGAAGCGATACCGAGAAACGCCAACAACAAACGGTGCCATTCTACAGAACTGTAAACCCGAGGACGGAAAATACCGTTCTCGCTTAATATTCTATAATAAACCAGTAGAAATCATGGGAAATAGCTTGTTAATGCTAACATTAGCAGAGTAAAATGGGTCTTTAAGTGTTCTTAAACACAAAAAAACAAAAGGGAAACCATAAAGAATACACAAACCGACCAATCAGAGCCAAGAACACAAAATCCTCCACACTACAATCTCACACAGGGTCAGGATGCTCTTTTCAGATCAAACCTTTAAACTGTTGTAAAAATCATTCAGTTGTAACAAACTAACACGTGGAGAAACAAATATTGAATTAAAAAAGATTTTACAAACTTACCTGAATGATATAACACTGCCCCTCAGTGGTCAGATGTGGTATTGCAGAAGAAAAATATCACGGGTAAAGGAGACGAGGGAAAGGCCAAATTAATAACTCGGTGTTAAACTTATTTTTTCACGAGGCTTTCTTGGCGAAAACCAGACTATTTGTGGGCAATAATTTTAATACTGGTAATTTAAACACAATAAAAGTCTGAATCACCAAAAACGACATGCAAATTTCGCCAAAATACTGATTTATAATAATTATTATTTATTTACTTAGAAAACCTTTACTTTTTGAGGTACAAAGGACGAACATTTTTACAAATAAAATCTCTCTAACGCAAATAAAACATGAACATCAATCCCAAATTTACTAAAACGCAAAAAAGTTCTTTACAAATGCGCCACTCATCCGCCATTTTCACACAACACTATAGAGAGGCCAAGTTAATTATATAGACCTCTGCTACCTTCATTTCATTTCATTTCCTCTGGACACAGTATTTCCCAACATAATGCATTAAAATGTTATTCATGTTATTTTTTCCTTTGCGTACCTTAAACAATTTCACGAGAATCTAAAGGAGAGTCTTGGGGCAGCAATCCAAACTCTTCTGACGGTGAAATTAGGAGTAAGAAAAACGTTTCAAATCACAAAAACAAATCTGTTTTACGGGTTGTCACTTTTACTATTTACACCTATAAATAAATGAACTATAATTACTTTACTTATTAGTCCTTGTGCGCGAAATTTAGGTAGTTTTACGCAGTCTTTCACTGGAAATTGCCATCAGTTGCTGCTTCAGACTCAACATTCAGCTCTGGGGCAGCGCCGCCTAGCGGTCTAATTCAACACTGCGGGACAAAAAGTAAAGCAGTGGTCATAATAATATATCCATACTGTGTTCATTTCTCTCAAAGTGTCCACATCTCGCTTACAGATGAAACTAATAAGCTTCAAGTGTTTAATCAAGGTCAACAACTGTCCCATGATGGAGCATGACATTTTCGTTTGTAATATCTGATGTGTGTATAGTGTAATGGAAAAAAAACAGCATCTGCTCAGTGAAACATTTACTGTAGATTCAGTTAGCAAACCTGAAATTTAGCACACTTCAAAATAATCCAATTAATTTATAATAAGAAAGCAGAAAAAAGTGTATAATTAACTTATTCATAAAAATACAAACAAAAAAACAAACAAACAACAAAGAATAGAAGTAAATAAATCAGGGATTAATAGAATCGTGGAAAACAGACTTTATCTGCAATACTATGCAGATTAAATTACTATGTTATTCCTAATTACTGTTAAGCAATGCAGGATATCATTCTGCACTAATTAGATCTGTTTTTACTTTCTAGGATACTTTGCCCAGTGCCTTAACCCTAAAAGAGCTTACTATAAAAAACCCTAACTGGCCTTGTGCAATATAATGAGAAAACATAGCCACAGTATCTTCTGAGGTAAGTCAAATATAACAGAAACACAACACATACAACACATACAACATAACAGAAACACTCTGAAAGCTAAACCCCCTTCCTTTATCTTTGTGCTCTGAACTCGCATTTAAGAAAAGACTCGCCTGTGATAAGAGTCTGCCTGTGAAAGTCTGTTGGTATGATGGTACACAGAGATGTTGAAACACTTTTCTGTTGTGTAGTCTGGGAAAATTTCTTTGTACTATTTTGTCAGCCGTTGGATGCTCTGGTGTTTAATTACTTTTTGTAAAATGTTGTTGTTGTCTTTCAGCTGCTCCCTGTTCAGGGTCGCCACAGCGGATCATCTGATCCACATATTTGATTTTGGCACAGGTTTTAGGTAGGTGGTACGTCTCAAAGTAACATCCACGTTGATGGCAGGACTCAAGCTTTCCCAGCAGAGCATTGCCCAAACCAAGACACTGCCTGCGCCGGCTTGGCTTCTTCCCATAGTGCATCCTGGTGCTAGGCCACTTTCTTTCATTGCTCTGTGGTCCAGTTCTGATGCTCATGTGCTCATTGTTGCCGCTTTCCGCTGGGCACAGGGGTCAGCATGGGCACCCTGACTGGTCTGTGGCTATGCAGCCCGATAAGCAACAAACAGTGATGCACTGTGTATTCTGACACATTTCTATCAGAACCAGCATTAACTTCTTCAGCAATTTGAGCAACAGTAGCTCATCTGATGGATCGGATCACACGGACCAGCTTTCGCTCCCACATGCATCCACGAGCCTTGGCCGCCCATGACCATGTTGCCGGTTCACCACTGTTCCTTCCTTGGACCACTTTTAATAGATACTGACCACTGCAGATTGGTGTATATTGTACTGTGCTATGTAAATTTTGTGCCTATAAAGCACTATATAGATACAACCACATCAAGCTGAGGGGTAAGCCTCTAGCACTGTCATGTTTTAAAAGGTTATGATGTCATGAATTTGTATTTGAACTGTGCTGCTGTACTAATGTTGTATATTGTGATTAAATACCTTTTAAACTGTTCCATGGATCTGTACGCACAGAGCAAGCTTAAATTGGGCAGTGCAGATCTTTTGAAAAGAGATTTATGATAGAGAGTGTTTAAAGAATTAGTGAAGTATTCAGACTACATTTTCATACAAAAGAGAGGGTGTTCAACATATTTTTTCTGCTTCATGGACCCAATACCCTGCAAAGTTATATTTGGAAGAAGGTATCTATCCAAAGTTTCCACCAAATTGTGATTAATCATAGTAGGATAGTTGTAAGGACAGAGAGTCTGCACTAGACATGAGGGATGGAGTAAGTGCTAGCTGTGTGTAGATCACTGGAAGTAACTACTGTATCTGCTATTTTAAAAATTAGCACATAGTTGTTTTCTACCTTGCAACCGTAGGTGATCTAGTATTCGGTCCGTCTGTACTTCTCTGCAAACTGAGCCTACGGCATGCAGTTTTCTTCGGAGGGCGAGGTGGTCGGACAGTTTGCAGAAAACCAAAGTTTTTCTTTTACTGAGTCATTCACTGTGACCCG
This sequence comes from Hemibagrus wyckioides, assembly GCF_019097595.1. Classification (NCBI taxonomy): domain Eukaryota; kingdom Metazoa; phylum Chordata; class Actinopteri; order Siluriformes; family Bagridae; genus Hemibagrus; species Hemibagrus wyckioides. Next base: position 22,133,696 of record NC_080717.1, read on the forward strand.
CTATAGCAATGAGAGAAAGTAAGTTAAGAAATCAAATTAATCTAGGCATAAGGTGTACAAACAATAACCCAGGTTTGACTACAAATAAATGAATAATGACAAAATAAAGATGACTCAGTCAGTGTTTAAACAGTTACCATGGTGTGTTCATGTTGGGCTGATGACGGTCTCCTGATGGACTTGCTGCAACACATGTCCTTCAAGAAAACAACAAATCAACACACATTACATACTACATACAAATTTACTTACAACACATTTTATATCTTGACAGCTGCCAGCTGTCAGGAACACCTGGACAGTTCCCTGCCAGACCACTGGAGGGGGTGCTGGCAGGTGAATCACTGGAGCCTGCTTTGTCATGTGTATTTTGTGCCATGCCTTCCCTATTGTTCTCCTTCCTGTTGTATCACCTGTTTCCCATTAACCTTAATGTGTAGCCCTATAAATAGGGATCCTTGTGTACCTGTCATTGTTGATTGTTTTGTGTTGTCATGTCATGTCTGTATTCAGGTTTAGGCCACGGTTTATACTTTGGTTTTTTTATCCCCTTTTATGTTAATAAAGCAGCGCTTCTTTGAATCCCGCATATGGGTCTGTCTCCATGGCGTGCCGGCGCACGTGCTACCACGGAGGTCTGGGTTCGAGCCCTGCACAGGGTGGAGGCGCCCTCACGTGACACCAGCACCTTGGATAAGTATTTGCCCCACTTGAACATTTCCACATTTTCTAATGTTATGAAAATAGACCCAAGTAGGATTTATATACAATAAATATAAACAAATATTTTATAAAATTCCATTTGTCCATTTCACTTACTACAAAAACAGGTCCAGGTCCAAGTAGCAGTGTGGTCAGCCACACTAGCCCAACTCGGAGCAGATTTCCCTTTTGGCAATCATCTGTTCCTTGTGTATCCGTGGACCTACCTAAACAGAGTGCAGCCCCTTTCAAAGGTACATTAACAATTCTTTAATGCAGCCATAAATTAGAACATAATGTAATTCATGCAGTGGTTCTTTGAGATTATGTTTTGTTTAACAGGTAGCTAGTTATCAAGCTTTTATTTTAGTACCCACTGCAGGTCTGCAGATGTGTTGAATGGGATGTTGATACCGTTACAGGTGTTTGTTTGGTTTTTTGTCAGTAATGGCAACATTTGTCAGAGTAATATGTATAGTGGAAAGTTACTAGAAGTATTAATAAACACAAAAAACCCCACACAATATAGTGAAAGCATCAAATATTATTTTCTGAGGCAAAAACACTTTGACATGTCTTCATTATATGGGAGATTTAATGTAGACTTAAAGCCCATCATCTCATTTTCATAATTAGCTTTTTACTAGTAGCTGTAGGCTTCGAGCTGGATGTTTTACCCCTTGTTTTTTATATTTAATTTCTTTTAGCAGATTTGAGTTTGTGGGGGTAATGATGAGCAGTAGGAGTTGTGATAGCTTAGTGGTTAGTGTTGGGCTACTGATGAAAAGGTTGAGTCTGACTCCCAGGTCCACCAAGCTGCCAGTAGCTCAAATTGTAAGTCACTCTAGATAATGGAGTCTGCCAAATACTAGACATGTAAATGTAGTTCTATGTCACATTTTGAACGTTGAAAGAAATGAGAACTAGCAGAAATCAAGCTCTATACCTAGTACAAAGTTAAAGGTAGACAAGCTGTGTTTTTTTCCCCCCATTACTGATTTTAAATAAAGTTTGTTACTTATCCAGGGACATGTGTAAAAACTAAGACAACATTCTCACATTTGCATAATGCATTTTTGAGAAATGGAAAGTTAATCTGTTCTTGCAGACTTCACCTCAAGTAGTTAATACACCAATCATCATTGTAGCAGTCATGGTTGAAATGAAAATGATTTGCTTTCAAACTAATGTTATAATTTCCTTGGTTTATTTTCCATGCATCAAAGAACATTCATCACATCCATCACCATAATACCCACCCCCCCCAAAAAAATAAAAGGTTTTCTTGATTTTACTTTAAAATGCCTTAGGTTCTAATCAGGTCTGTAATCTCCTTTTTGAGCTCTCTTCCATTTCCAGAGGATCAAACTTTAAAATATGAGTTCTAGAGTAAATAATGGACAAATATTTCAAAATAAATTCATAAACAATATTCAAAAAGTTAACTAACACAAACAGAATAATAAGGACACAAAGTTACCCAAATAACCATGGGTTATCAAGGACATGACACATTTTTCTGTTAGATGTTTATGTAAAATTTACAGAGAGTATTTAAGATTGTACTGTATTGTTGGCAAATAACATTTCAGGACAAGCTGTTTTTGATGATTTATATTTTCATAACAGTATGTGCCATTATGTTGTATTCCTTAAATAACAGCATGGATATGATCTACTGTTAACCTTCAGCAAATCTGTTCAGTTGTATGTTTGTAATATCTGTTGAAAGCCTTGGGGGTCAGCAATCATTTTCTGCCACTGCAAAGTGTTCAGTACATGAAGAATTAAGGTTTCCTTCTTTAAAGAAATTCAACACTTTAATCATTAATATAAAAGGAATAATACACCAGTATTTACCTTTTTTTTTTTTTTTTTAAATCAGGCTTTTTTCAGATTACGTCTAGCTGGCAATTCTGATATGAATTATTTTCCTATAGCAGCAGGCCCTACTGTCTTACTGCTTATAAAAAGAGACGTGGTCTTTCTGCATGTTGCAGTGTCATGTTCTCATTTCAGCAAAATGTGCTTAATCTAATCAGTTACCATACAAAAAGGCTCAGCAGAACAGACATGCATCTTCTACAAACACAACAGCATTATATCGAACATTAGTACAGAGAATATCAGGGGAGAGCGCGAACGCAGTCCCCCACTACAGTCATCGTAGACAATTTTGCACGGTCATTGGTCAACAGTATAGATAGTTCCGCGCTTTCATTGGTCGAGAGTCTAGTCACCGTAGACAGTTCTGCGCGGTCATTGGTCAACAGTGTAGACAGTTACGCGGTCTTATTGGTCGAGAGTCTGCAGTCACCGTAGACAGTTACGCGCCCTGATTGGTCTACGCGTAGACAATTACACGCTGTCATTGGTCGAGACGTGACATTTAGTTCAGTTAGGTTGAATTGTATTTTACAGATCATTATTTTGAACGTTTGGTTTAGGAGTTTCAGTGCAAACCGTGGGATTTTAATTTAACGATATTATAAAGTTGGCTTGCTTTGTCAGATTATTATTATTATTATTATTATTATTGAAAACAAACAGGTGAGCACTTGCATACTACTTTATTTATTTGTTTGCTTCTTACATTTACCACTCGACTGCCTGCTAAGCCGGGTTTGTTTAGACATGACCATGCTGTACATAATGAATATGTTAATTAAGTAATTAATTTCTACTTAGTTTTCCGGTAAACAGACATTGTCGACTTCCTCATCGTAGTCTTTATATCTTTGCTGTTTGGTCTTGGCCCTGTTTTTTTTTTTGAGATTCTGGGCACCATTTAATAAGTAAACAGTCAGCATTAAAGTTCATTATCATCAGGCTGTTTGTTTTAAGTGTATTTCAGTAGGCTACAACTGAAAATGGCGACCCCAATCCGTGTTGTGAACCCAGATGCCCCTGAAAATCGCCAGCAGGCCATACTGGTGGCGACCAAAGAGGCTCGCCAGTACAGGGAAAGATGGATGGTCTTCCCTACACCTCCACAGTAGTCTGCCCTGGCCCATGCAGAGAAGCTCCTTGTAAATGAGGGGATCCCTGCACTGACACATCAGCAGTGTCTGGGAAAGCTAGACCTGCCCTTTGGACAACATGTGAATGCACCGTTCCACTGGCTTGTTTCAAATTATGTTGGATACATGAAATAGTAAGCATATTACATTTTATACCTTTAGTGTCTATGCATTTTTATAGCATGCTTAAAAATACTTGTACATGTTTGTGCAAAACTATGGCCTATGTGTTAATAATTGCAAAGTTATTATACAAGTTATTTCATTACAAATACTTATTACAATTGCAGATATCAATGTTGACAGAACTAAGTTAATGTCCTATATGTGAATGCAGGATAATTGACGAGCACAGAGCTGAGGTGAAAAATAAATATAAAAATGCAGTGATGGAGGACTAGTGGGTGAAGGACTACCTCACTGAATATGCAGAGAGCTTCCCACAAGTCTCCATATTCCTTGAGGCCAACATAGATGTATCTATCTATGGTCAGAAAGGTTTTGAAGGTCACACCTTTAAGGAGATGTGGAAGCTCTACCATCAGCACTCCAGTTTAAAGAACTGGCAAGAGATATTTACTGCTGAGCAGAGGGAGACCATTCAGAAAGCATGCATGTCTATGAGGAGCTGGTTACACCTCTGACTCATCATGAGTATGCAGATGAAGAGGTTCAAAAAGTATATTAATGACAAGGAGCAAATAAGTGTTACAAACAGAAAGAGAAGACTAGCACAGAATAATAAAAAATATCAAACATCAGCCAAATCTGTTTTAGGTTTGTTTATTAACAATAAATCAATAAAATCATGGGAAATTATAAAATCTAGATAGTTATGACGCATTGTTTTTCAGCAGCAGGTAAGTACCTTCATGGCTGATCCCTTATCATGGCCAGGTGATGCTAAACTGGAAGCTGCAAGTCAGGCTGTGACTTACAAGTCAGGTAAGTGAGAGAGTTAACAGAAATCAAGCCCTTTTTATAATATGATTGGGTTTATTGTATTGTATATTTATAATATTTTTTTATTATAACATTCATTCTGTAAATTTGCTAGGGCTGGCTCTTATCTGTAGCTCTTGAGCAATTCTAACAGTCAGTCTGTTAGGTTGCCTTCTCAGGATTCCATGGACAAGCCCAGTCAGCCTGATGCTACTGTCCGGCCCGAGGAGTCAGGGCCCACTGTCAGGTCCAAGCAGTCCAAGTCCAGTGTCCAGGCCGAGCAGTCAGAATCCCAGTCCACAACACAGGACCGTGTTACACCCCAAAAATGACTGCCAGCGGTCTCCCCTGTAAGTGATACTCACATTACAGTAGTCCCCTGTTTATTGCGGGGTTATGTTCCAAAACCACTGGTGATGCACGACAATCCGCAATACAGACACCCCAAATTGCTTTTTTTTTTTTTTTTTTTATTATTATTATTTTTTAAGCCTCCCACACTCTTTAAACACACACAGAAAACATTTGCAAACATATAGCAAGATGAATTTTGGGTAAATTCATAAATATCACAATTATAGTGAGTACTGTATGAACAGTAATGTACTGTACATTACAAGTAGTGTAGCCTATGCTTATTTTTTCAGTACAGTAATTTACACAACCTAAGAATACGTAACATTTTAGTTGAGTACTACCTACCACCCACTAGCGAACCACTTGTTAACTCATTAGACAATTTCAACTGGCCCGAGCCTCTATACAAAATATGCTTCCCTTTCCAAAACTGCACGCATAGCCAGCAGCCAATCACAACCATGAGTAGATGAATGGGGCATTCCGATTGGCCAGACTCGCTTTCCTAAACAACACTACGTGTTTCTCTTGAGTAAATGCGCTGTACAGTATTTTATATATTTTACTTCATTTTAATTAATGTTTATATTTTGTAGTAATTATATTTTTATGAATAAAATACCTTATTTTAACATAAAATCAATTCACTATAAGGTTTGCGGACACCACGATATACTGGGAAAATCCGCAAAAATTTTTTCCAAATAAAAATCAGCAATATACCGGGACCACAATATATAAACCACGATATAGAGGTGGATTACTGTATGCAAACAGTATAAATTCAAACAATCTGCTTGACATGCTTTTTGACCTGCTCAAAACCAAAGGTGCGATAGGTCTGTGTTCTTTGGGACGAGTATCACAGTAGAACCAGTGTCGCTCGATCATAAACAAGTCCCTGTTTGGAAATGTTCTACTGTGATACCTGCGTTTAACGACCAATTCTTTGTACAATAACAAATGTGTATTTGCATGCGTTATGTGTGTGGCAGGTGGAGCTAAAGGGTTTAGTTTGTCTTTGTGAAAAACCCAACGGCATCCCACCGGCCGACATTTCCTGGATCAAAGAGGACACAGAGGGTTGTTCACCCCTGTTCAAACCTACAAGGACATCACTGGCCTGTGCAAGAAGCGACAGGTGCTTAAATTGGACCGCATGTGGTTTTACTCATCTGAACCTCCCGGTTATGTGAGGGGTGCTCTGCCAACTCCTGACTCCTTTTTTCGGAGCCGCGTCTTTGTGTGGCGCTCTGTTGGAGTGTGGAGGTAGTCCCTGATGTGTCCTAGAGGTGACAAGTGTGTGGGTAAGGGACTGAACGTGCACCTCTACAAGTCTGGCTACCACCACTGGGTATGATTAACACTAACTAAGCAGGTAAAGTGAAAGTTATTACATTACAATTTAATATTTATTACTAATTTATTATGTAAAGTGAGACCAAAAAAAAGCACAGTAGTATGCTGCTTAGCCTTTGATTAGATTTTTTTCGTTTGTATTGCAGGTACATCACCTGTGACATGTCCAGCTGGTACACAATGCTGACTGAAGTCCGGTGCTGCAGACCATGTTCAAAGGCAGCAAGGAGTGGGGAAGGTAGCACAGTGGGCTGGTGGCTTGCAGGGGATCCTGCTATTCTGTTGCAGCTGAGTGAGGCTCATCGAGCCATGTTTCCTGCCATGCTCACTAGCACGTGAGTAGGCTGAATATAACGTGTGTTTAAAATAAACTTTAATGCCATCTTGCTGGCAGAGGCTGACAATGTTGACGATCACCAGAGCCAGATCTTCTCCATTTTTGGCACTGTGCTGAAAATGGATTCAACTAAAAAAGTATGTAAAATCAAAAGATAAGGCTGTACTGTATGTAATGGCAAACATAATGCAGTACTGTGTGTTTTTCTGCTGTTTCAAATCTAACAATTTCACACTGTTTTAAAATGATTTAAAAAAAAAAAAAAAAAAAACGGTAGAATCAAACAGATTATCAAATGCCAACTTAATGTTTTAGTTGGTGAAGAAGCTGTCTGGCTCAGCTAAATGGTTCACCAGCATCGGCAATGAGCACTCCCAGATCATTTGTGCTAACCTGTGAGGAGTCCACAGAGAAACTGGAACCCATGTACTGTGGACTTATAGAAAGGTTCCGGCTGGACAATCAATCTGTGCCCAAAACCTTATGTGGACTGTGGCTGTTGTCGTGCGTGGGGCCGGACAGCAGTGGAGACCATGTTCCAGCCTTGGGTAGACAATAAGATGGTTGTGTGTCTGGACATCTTTCACTGGATCCACCGGTTTGATGCAGCCATCCACACGGAAAGTCACAGCAAATATGCTGCCTTTCCTGGAGCTGCTTGTCAAGGCCGTGAGAGCCAAGGATCCGGCGACACTAAACTCTGTGTCTGATCAGGATGTAGTCAGGCACTACGTTTCCAGGGAGAAGCTCAAAGCACCATGTGCAGAGGGTCACCCTCGGGGCTCAGGAAACGTTCCGGCTCATCCACCTGGCCGTCAAGGAGCTGAAAGGTCCCGCTGGGCTGGACGAAAATGGAGTAAGCCTCTTCAAAACTAAAAAAAAAAAACCCTCATACCAAAAACCTTAAATTCAGTACTGACACTGAAGTGTACATGTAACATTTAAGAGAGACAATTGTTACTGGGTCTGGAACAGATCAAAGAACACGGAAGAGTGGTGTGCTTCAATAGATTTTACTGACGTGTCAAGTGAAAGTGAACAAACAATTATTTAATGAAGGAATATGAAATTCAGCACATAGAAAATAAAGGAGTGTTACCCAAATCAAAGAAATAAACAAAACAAAAACAATCCTTATAACTAACCTCTAACTCATTAACACAGGAAAAAAACAACAACCCTGTGATCTTCGGCATATGCGACGCCCTAACTTACTCTTCTAAACTAAAAAGCAAAAGTACAGGGGTGGCGTAACACTCACAAACCTAATCTAACAAATACTAACTCTGATCAAAAATCAAGCCAAACAGAACTGTATCCACACTTGACTAAACTCTTGAGTTATCACCCAGACTTGGTTGATTAAGTAAATGCATTCTTATCGGTAACTTAATACACAATAAGGCCAAACATTAACTTGGGCAGCAGCGTAATCTCAAACAGGAGAATCCACTATCAGTCAATAGCCAACTAATGAACTAGAAGTGGCTCAAATCACCATAACGCCACATGACTCGAAGTCAAGGTACGACAAATGGCAGGAGGCAACTGAGTATTGGAACATGCAGTACGCTGGAATGGTGCACATCCACACGTCAAGTCCTTATACAGTCAGCGCATCAACGGCTTGGCAGAGCGTCATGACGTCATGAATAGGCTTGTCAGCCAATAATCCCGACCTAGAGGCAGAGTAAAGAATAGCACAGAAGGAAAGGAGAGCAAAAAGTAAACACAATACACACATCATACGTGGAACGTAACAATACGTAATACACAGTATGAACGTATGGACTATGCGTATTTGCAGAGGCCATCGATGAGGTGTGAGCAAGTCAGCAGCGACACCTAGAGTGCAAATACGCACAGTCCAAACATCCCAGGATCCACCAGACATGAACATGTACAGAGTGGCACTCTAGCACAGCCATCAGCAACGTGGACGTGCCCTACAACAAATGTCTGCATGGAAGCAACAGCCTGGAGGGATTCCACAAAGCCCTGCCCAATATGATTCCGGGTACACAACTGCAGTCCGTATACCTGTAACAAAGGAAATGGGTGACCTTGTCGTTTTTCTAACACACCATCATAACTTTCAGGCCCCTATTGTGCCACTCGGACCTATCAGGTTTACCTGATAAGCGGCATTGCACGGTGGAACATGGACAGGAGCTCCGATGCGGTGTTTTGTGGCAAAGGATGGCACCACAGGGTTTACTCTGCACCGCTGAGAATTTCCAGACCCCTGCTGACGTGCCTTCCCAGGAGCTGCTTGGGCTGGAGTACCTATTCAGCCAAAGCACGGGTGAATCCGGGCCCTTTCCTCTCCAGGACAACCCGGTCCTAAGGAGGAGGTGGTTCAGTCGGGACACCCCGATACTGGTGAGGCTGACGAGGTGTACCACAGCGATGTGGAGACAAGACGACATTCTGGACGTCGCCCAATCCCACATTATGCTCACTAGCCAAGACACCTCCACCGTTCACCCTTCAGCATTTGTGAGTAGCCTAGTGTCTACAATGAAACAATACACAAAGACAATGTACAACATTTGAACCTCTTGTATTCTGAATTGTATTTTTTTACAGAAGGATGCCTGCAGACCTAAACCTCTTCCTGGCTTTGAAAAACTGGAAACGTTCTGCTCCTTGCTGGTGGAGATTGGTCTGGCAGAGGACAAGCTGTTAGGCAGGTGTTCCCCTAACGAAAATAATCAAGACGGTGCGGGATTTTATCAATCATTGAGAGGCTCCTCAACCTGCATGCTACGAAACGGCCGTGGACTGTCACAAAGACCACGTTGATCCGCAGAGCTACCTCCGGCACCACATCAGCCAGCAGCCCTCCCTCCACCAGACTACTATGTGCCCACACCTAGCACGGCAGAGACGAAGATGTTGAAGGAGAGGACAGACATAACTACACCACTCTCCTGCTCTAAACCGCCTTCACTTCTGCCGCCGGCGGCAAGAAAAACCCCAGCCACTCCTTTTCTCTCCCTCTCAGTCTTTTGCTCAACAGCCACCCATGGGATTTCTGTCCCCTTCACATATCCTATAGTCCCCACCAGTCAGTCTGCTCACGTTGCTGGTCCAGCCACATCTCTTTCTTCAGCGGTGTCCATATTGCCTGCCAGTCAGACCACTTTTACGTCACACAGTACAGGCACATCTGCAATATGGGCAAGATCTACACATTACAAGGCTGAAACCCCTGTCATAATTGGGAGCCAAACTGTCAAGGGTGCAAAACCCCCCAAACTGCATGCTATATGGCCAACCCGCCCAGGGACATATATTGAAAAGAAAGGAGAAAAAAAAAAAAACTTTTAGAATGATGTCTCCATCAAAAGGACTGGAAAACATAGTTTATGAAAGTTTTGAAAACTTTACCTCTGTTGTTGACCAGCTGGAAACTGAAGGACCATGCAGAATGTAATGTTCTTAAATGCTTTGGGAATTCTTTCCATTATAATTGCAATTTATTTTATTTGTTTATTTTAACTATAAAAACACTAGTACATATGTGCATGCCATTGTATAAATTGTAAAAACTTTGTTTATTAAGGTTTTATTCTTATTCATGTTCAATGATGCTTGCTACACTGTAGTGCTGCTTTCTTTACTAATACACAGATACTGTATAGACTGTAGGTGAGACCTGATACCCCTCTGCTAGGCGAAGTAAAAGGGCAATCATTTATCTGGCCTTTCACAAAAATTATCCTCCAGTTCCTGAACATTTAGGTGGGTATTGATAACCATCACATTACTAAGTAAGGAAGGTAATCACACAGTGCCTATGCAAATCTGCCCTTAATGAGATGACAACAGCGTGGTCAGGCCAGGACAAAAGTGTTAAATTTTGTTACACCACTGTTGCAAACTTTCATTTTATATGTTGGTTGTCTTTGTTTTTTGCACTAAAATCACAAGTCAGTCCAGCAGGATACAGTATATAACAATTTCATGAATATTTGAAAGCTTTGTTGTAGTTTAGCCCTGTCTCCTCGATGTGCAGGTCTGGCAGCAAACTGCAGGAGGAAGCACTGAAACTCTGCTGAGTTATAAAAAAGATCAGAGCAGAGTTAGTCAAAAACGTCAACAAAGGGACCATGTTTGAGAGTGTAATAAACAGCATCAAATATTATTATCTGAGGCAAAAACGCTTTGGCAACCTATCTACTATGAGTGATTTAATGTAGATTTAAAGCACATTTCATTTTCATAATTAGCTTTTGGCTGTTAACTGGAGCTTTTTATAGCTGGATTTATTATCCCTTGTTTTTTGTGTTAGGAGATTTAATTTCTTTTAGCAGATTTGAGTTAGTGTGAGGGAAAGATGAGCAGTAGGGGATGTGGTAGCTTAGTGGTTAAAGATTAATTGCTGTTGTAGATAGGACATTATTTAGTTAGATACATTATTTACTGTCCAGTGTCACCCAAATGAGGATGATGTTCCCCTCAAGGTTTCTTCCTCATATTACAGAGTTTTTCCCTTGCCACCATGGCTCATTAGGAATAAAATAGTTTCATAATTTTTCTCTCCTTTCTCTACTTTGGAAAGCTGATTTGAGAAAATGTCCATTGTAAAAGGCACTATACAAATAAATTAAATTGAATAGAAAAAATGTAAGCGTTGGCCTACTGATTGGAAGGTTGTGAGGTTGATTCCTAGGTCCACAAAACTGCCGCTGCTGGAGCCCTGAGCAAGGCCCTTAACCCTTAAGCTCAGTTGTATGAAATGAGAAATTGTAGGTCACTCTGGAAAGGAGAATAAACAGCAGCAATGTAAATGCATTTCTAACTCACATCTATCTCGCTATGAGAATGAGCAAAGATCAAGATCTATACCTTGTACACAGTAAGGTAGCTTACTGTAACAAACTGTGCTTTTTCTAATACTGATTTTGAATAAAGTTTGTTACTTTTCCAGAGACGCATGTAAAAACTAAGGGATTTTCACATTTGCATAATGCATTTTTTAGAAATGTAAAAATAAAGTTAATCTGTTCTTGCAGACTTCACCTTAAGTGGTTAATACACCAATCATCACTGTAACAGGCATGGTTGAAATGAAAATGATTCACTTTCAAACTGATATCTGTTAATATCTATATCTATAAATTCCTTTAGACGTAGACATCTTTTTAATACAAATAACCATAAACCATAATAAACCATAAATAAACACTGTAGATGCAGATAACGCAAAAGCTGTGGAATAAATAACACCAACAATTCACTGCTAAAGTTACAGCTAGACATGAAGTAAATAAATATTATAATACAGTAGATAAACATCTTTTAAAACACATTTACATACACAATAGGTCAAACAGATTAAACAAGTTAAACACAAAGACAGTAGTGCAATGCATTCAATACACAACTGACATGTCCTCCTTTCAACCAGGGGCTAAATCGACTGTGGACTAACAAAAAAAGAAAAAACAAATAAAAAGAAAAAAACATCCAAATTTTCTTAAATTTACTTTAGATGGACTTGAGTAGAACTTAAGGCACTTTAATCAACTCCATATCCTTTTTATTGAGCTCTCCATTTCCAGAGGATTGAACCTTTTAATACGAGTTCTTAAAGAGAAAATAACAGACAAATAATATTTTAAAATAAACTCATAACCAATAACTCAAAGTTAACCATCATAAAAATAATAATAAGCACACAAAATTACACAAATAACCTAGGGTTATTTATAACTGACATGGTATTTTTTTCTGTTAGATGTTTATGTAACATTTATGGAAAGAGTATTTAATACATTTTTAAACTGATTGTACTTATTGGCAAATCAATGTAGTAAAAGCCACATCAGGAAATGTAGTATGCAGAAGTCTCCTTCTTCTTAGAAATTCAACACTAATCACCGATCAAAGAGGAATAATACACCAGTGTTTACCATTATAGAAAAATTCAGGCGTTTTTCAGATCAGTTCTGGCCTGCGAATATTTTCCTTTAGCAGCATGACCCACTGTATCTTACTGCTTATAAAAACATTTGTGGTTCTTCTGCATGTTGTAGTGCCATGTACTGCTTGTTAGTGTAGTTTTTGAACAACTGAAAGCAGCACAATGTGCTTAACCTTATCAATTACCACACAAAAAGGCTCAGCAGAACACACATGCATCTTCTACAAAACCAACAGCATTATATCTAACTTTAGTACAGTGAATATCAGGAGAGAGCGCGAACACAGTCCCCCACTACCAGAAATCATGCAGTCGAGATTCCCCCATTTGGGGAATTCGCAGGGGTCAGCACAACCAGAGTGCAATAGCTGAGCCTCGCCCTGGGTGAACCACCTTCTTGAGCATAGTATCTCCCATGCCAGGTACATATGAATTGTAGATCCTCGGCTAGCAACTGCACCAACAAACACACCCTTTACCATCATGGTGAGGAACCTAACTAATCATTACACAACATCTGGGACTAAAACACTGCAGTCTACACATGCTGCTAAAATAAAACTACATTTATTACATATAAAACGTGTGATCGACTATTTTCTAAGCAACTAAACAGTACAATACTACCCATGATGCACTGCTGCTGAGTAATGAGTTCCATAAAACCAGCTTTTGTAATCAAAACATCTGAAACAAAACTAAACAAACAAAAAAAAAAGTCAGTCCAGAAAGAGTGCAGTTTTACAAGGCTAGCAGTAAGAGACTGCAAATTTATTGAATTTTAAGGTTGTTTTAAAAAGGAGATTGTTTTAAAACCTTGCTTCCATTAGCCCCGCCCCCACGGCTTACACCCCCATGGCTTGCAGCTCAGAGACAATGTTTCTCCAGGACCCTGGTGCTACATAAGAGAACGTAATCGTTTTTGCAAAACGATTTTCAGTTACCAATCTCATCATGTTGGCTTGAAAAAGCCGTTCAGTTTTGCTTTATCAGATTATTACTATTATAAACAAAACAGGTGGGACATTGGACACTACTTTATTTGTTTGCTCTTGCTACAGTTGATGTGAAAGTGCATGCCTCAACAATCAGAGACTACACAAGTTTAACTTTCATGGGTGGTGTGCAAGGAGGAAACCTTTGCTCTCTAAGAAAAACAAGGCCAGACTTCTTTAGAGAGAGGAGTCTAAAATTTAATAATTTGCACACCATAACAGGGCATGTTTGGTGTAAACCAAATACAGCATTTCAGCAAAAGAACTGTGAAGCATGGAGGTGGAAGTGTTATGGTTTGGGGATGCTTTGCTGTAGCCAGACCTGGTCAGCTCACCATCATAAGATCCGTTAAGAATTATACCATGTATCAGAGGGTGCTTGAGGAACATGCGAGACCAAAGCTGAAGCAAAACCTGGACCCTGCAACATGACAACCCAAGGACTGGCTGAAAACTAGGAAATGGAGAGAATGCATTGTAATTCTAACTTCCCAAATATTCAATATCTAACTTTAAAATAAAAAAATATATTTTTCTATAGCAAAACAATTTAAATCAATCTTCAATGTACATGACAACAAAAGTAGAGTAGAAAGCTATTACTTGAGTGACATTTGAAGTGTCCAAACCATGCCATTTATTTTTAATTTTGTCAGTTTATAGTTTCTATACGGAGTCCCCACAAAGTAGGTTGTAGTGTGTCTGATAGTCTTGGTATGAGTGAAGGGATATTTGTAGTTTCAATAGTGTCCACACAAATCACTTAAACTTGAACTGTGTTAAAGGTCCCCTGAAAGTATGGTTTGGCCATGATGTGTTAAAGCTATTTACTAACATATTTAAGAATTAACTACAAAACAATTCATATATTTGTATTTGTGTATAAATGCATCTCAATTATTACAGAGTTTTTCCAATATATGCTATATCTAACCCCAAATTAATAAAGTTTATTCCTATAGTGAAACGAACATTTTTCTTGCAATGGACAGCCTATTTGTTTTGTATTACATATTTCTCTTTCGGGTTGCACTAAATTTTCCAATATCTTGTTTCAGCAGTCTACAGCAGAAGACTGTGATGAACAAGATAAATACATACCAAGGTTAAGGAGGGCCAAAAGTGTCTTTGTACATTTTTCATGTTGAATTGGTACACAGCATATAAGTTAATATACTTGCATCAATTTATATGATTAAATATAGTTGAATATATTATAATTAAATCATGTGTTGTAGTTCATAACAGCTTGTATCAGAATCTTCCACAGCATAGGATGTGTCAGTAATGATTAGGACATTATAAAGCTACACTTCTTTTCAAAATTATAGTACCCGAGAAAGGTGCAAATATTTAGGAATTAATAGAGGAGCAGATGTTGGTAGTACAACACTATGCAGGTTCAACTGATATTGACTTTTCGTTCTCATTGAAAATGTAGCACTAATTCTTTGTAATTAACTAAATTGAGTTATTCATTTTTAGATGAAAGACTTAATTTTTTGATGCTTCAGATGAGCTCTTTGATTCTACTCCAGACAGTGGAGAGGAATATGTCCCAGACTCCAAAGATGACAGTGATGAAAGTAGTTCAGAGAGTAGCATGATCATTAAACCTTTAATGACTGGGAGACCTCAGTCAGTCCGGATCGGGAGTAGTATCTCCAGCACCACCACACTGAGCACTGGAGCACCTCAGGGCTGTGTGCTCAGTCCATTGCTGTTCACTCTGCTGACTCACGACTGTGTAGCAATGCACAGCTCCAACCACATCGTCAAGTTCGCTGATGACACGACCGTGGTGGGTCTCATCATCAAATTCCTTGGTGTCCATCTGGCGGAGAACTTCACCTGGTCACTCAACACCAGCTCCATCACCAAGAAAGCCCAGCAGCGCCTCTACTTCCTGAGGAGGCTGAGTAAAGCCCATCTCCCTCCCCCCATCCTGTCTGTGTTCTACAGAGGGACCATCGAGAGCGTCCTGAGCAGCTGCATCACTGCCTGGTTTGGGAACTGCACCGTCTCAGATCGCAAGACCCTTCAGCGGATAGTGAGGACAGCTGAGAAGATCATCGGAGTCTCTCTCCCCTCTATCACAGACATTTACACCGCACGCTGCATCCGCAAAGCCATCAGCATTGTGGCTGACCCCACACACCCCTCACACACACTCTTCACCCTCCTGCCATCTGGAAAGAGGTACCGGAGCATTCGGGCCCTCACAACCAGACTGTGTAACAGTTTCTTTCCTCAAGCCATTAGGCTCCTCAACACCCGGGACTGAACTGTTCTACACTCTCACACACACTCTCACCCATTACTGAACTGTTCTACACTCTCTCACACACACACACTCTCACTCAGGACTGAGCTGTATACTAACTCTCTGTCTCTCACACACAGATACACACACTCTCTCTTGACTGTGTGGACACAAACACACACACACATAATTTATACTGTTCATTACTTACTGCACTACCTCTACCTGTCATCCGCTGCTATAGTTATACTTATGTTTATTCTATTTGCACTACCTCAACTGCTGCTGTGTATTTTTGCACAATATTTTTGCACAATACTTTTTTTTCTACATCATTTCACTTTATCTATTTTATTTCACTTACATTCCAGTACACGTTCTTTTATTTCCTTTCAGCGCTAAGTGTCCTGTGTTCTTTTGTGTTGTCTTTATTGTATTTATTGTCTTTTTTTGCACTGTCTTGTCTATGCTCTGTTTGCACCTAGCTGCACACTGTGCACTTTACGTGGCTAAGACAAACTTCTGTCCTAGCTCTGTGGTGTTGTTTGTTGTTTTGTATTGTACTAGTAGTTGTATGTTTATGTAGCACCAGAATATTTTAATTAGTTAATCATTTAATTAGTTAATAGTTATTAATTTTTTTTTATTTTGATTCAGTCAACTATAATAACTCTACTTCATAGTTGCATCTCATTGTATAAATTGTAAATACTTTTCATTTTTATGACTTTTTGTTCTTAAATAACGTTCAGTGATAATTTGCTATAACTGTAGTGCTGTGTAGTGAAATTGTGAACAAATTCTTCTGCATGTTGCAGCATCATGTTACAACATTAAGAAACTCAGCAGAACCTGCACAAGTTCAGCAAACACAGTATAATTGTATCTAACTTTAGTACAGCGAATATCAGGGGAGAGCGCGAACACAGTCCCCCACTACCAGAAATTATGCAGTCGAGATTCCCACATTTGGGGAATTCGCACGGGTCAACACAACCAGAGGGCAATGGGTGAGCCTCACCAGGTCCTGGAGAAACGTTGTTTCATTTCACTATGTACTGCGCCAGCTATATGTGGTTGAAATGACAATAAAAGCTTCTTGAATCTTGAATCTTGAAAGAGTTCAAAGCAGACTGGGGTTTCAAGATGTGATGTTCAGGATATTCTGAAGCACAAACAGCCTATGTTGAGGACTGTAGATGGTCGGCCAAGGAAAATTAATGCAGCAGATGAAATACTACAAGACATGCTCACTTCCGATTGACATCAGAAGATGTCCAGCAATGCCATCAGCAAAGAACATTTCTGCAAATGGAGTTGGAGATTTGGTCAGGATTAATGGTGTCCTCAATGCTGAGAAATACAGGCAGATACTTATCCATCATGCAATACCATCATGACCAAATGTATTCTGCAGCAGGACAAGCACCCCACACACATACAGCCAACGTCATTAAGAACTATCTTCAGAGTAGAGAAGAACAAGGAGTCCTGGAAGTGATGGTTTTGGCCCCCAGAGAGCCCTGATCAAGTCTGTCAGGGATTACATGAAAAGACAGAAGGATTTGAGACAGCCAACATCCACAGAAGATCTGTGTTTAGTTCTGCAATCTGTTTGGAACAACCTACCTGCAGAGTTCCTTCAAAAACCGTAGTCACACCAAATATTGTTTTGATTTGGATTTCTCTTCTGTTTATTTACTTTCAATTTTGTTAATTGATAAAAATAAACTATTAACAGTTTTATTTTTGAAAGCATTCTTACTCTACAGCATTTTCCCCACACCTGCCTAAAATTTTTGCACAGTACTGTATTTTGTTAATATGAGACACATGAAACTTTTTGCAGAGTAGATGGAGTTAAACAGTGATGAAGTAATGAGTGAGAAAGGTGAGAAATGTGAACAACATGAAGTTATGGATTATTTAAACAATAACGAGCATGACTGTTACATAATTATTTTTTTTATTATTATTGTAATAGAATACAAAAATATAGTATGCTTTAAAAAATATATTTAAACATGGTTAAAATCTTATATGGAGTTGCCACTAAAATGTTCCACAGACACTCGAGCAGATGTGAGGGTGCCACCAGTGGACACTGAAATTGTGCCCACTGTGAAGATGAAGAATTCTCTTCAAAGGTCTTCTAAAGGTAAGTGTGGTAATAAATCTGATTCTCTCAATATATCTGATGTATTTTTCTTACAGTTTACAGAGCTGAGGCTGGGTCTGTGGTTATAATCAGCAATATTATTTTTTAACCATGATATTGACCATGACCATGTTATTTGACCAAACAATAACCATGTTATTTTCAGTTAAAATTATAGTGGTTGGAATGATAACCTTCATAGGTTGATATACAGAATAGGCAGACAGATGATTAGGAGCACCATACTAGTCTTGTGTAGGACCCTGTATTGCACTTGGAACAGCGATAAGTGATCAGCAAGAAAATGTGGTTCACTACACAAATTCACCACCAGTAGCCTGACTATGTTGGCATTTTTGATAAATGCATTGGATTCAAATAGTATCGTCTTTTCAGTGAACATAAATTTCAGAATTGTGTAGTTTGCTGGCACTTTTTTTGATCCTGTCTTTTGGTAGAAATTTTCAACATGAGCACTGATTGCAGTTTTACCCTGCATGTATGTTTTTGCACAGTTTTTATTTTGCACTGTTCCTGTTGCAGTTTTACCCTGCATGTATGTTTTGGACAGTTTTTTAATATATATCCTACACTGTTTTTGTTTGCACCATTTTACCCTGAATGTCTGTTTTTACACTTTTTATTTATCTTGAACTGTTCCTGGGATTCTTGCAAGTGAATCTTGAGTTATTCTAAATTAACTACATACAAAGAAATATGTTTTTGTCCTCAAATTATTTTCTTGTAGCGCTTTCCTCAGTCACATATGTAAGTATGCAGCTCATTATGCGGGTCTTTGTCTTCTCTGGTGTGAATTACAGCATTATTCATGGTCATTCACACCTCCTCGCATATGGCCTTTCTAAACAAAAAGTGTCTTAGAAAATTTAAATGAATGTATTGTTTTCTGTGAATAAGTGAGCAGGATGATTGTCACATCATTTCGAAGTAAAAACTCCAGGCTACAAGATCCAGGTCACAAAAGTCTTGTACACAAATGTTATGAATGTGTTTTGTGGTCTCATTTCAGTGACCTTTTTTGCCGTTTTCAATAATCACGCATAACTGTTATTTTCTCCAATATACAAACTTGTACATACATGCTGCTCACATATTATTGTAGCCCAGTTTGTGCTGAATACAGTGTAATCAGACTTTAGCCATTTATATGTTTATAAGTAACTGAAAAATACACAAATGTCAGGACATGTCAGAACTTCTTCAGGGCCCCAAAATACCTGCAGACTCCTAAGGGTTAAATCAAGAATTTCAAGTGATCTTTATGTTCCCAGAATTAAATTATACATGCCAGATTTTTTTTTAATCTGTAGGACCTCAGGAAAGTGGTCCCCAGAACACACCAGCAGAACTTAGAAGTTTTAATTACAAGAATGTGTGTGCGCTCACCAATAAGTGATGTAAAGAAATAAAGTGACTTGATGCCGGTATACAAAAATTTGTTAGTTTTATGACAAAGCATATTGATTTCATGTTTTGTAAGTATATTTTGTGAATATTTTAATTAGTTAATCATTTAATTAGTTAATAGTTATTAATTTTTTTTTATTTTGATTCAGTCAACTATAATAACTCTACTTCATAGTTGCATCTCATTGTATAAATTGTAAATACTTTTCATTTTTATGACTTTTTGTTCTTAAATAACGTTCAGTGATAATTTGCTATAACTGTAGTGCTGTGTAGTAAAATTGTGAACAAATTCTTCTGCATGTTGCAGCATCATGTTATAACATTAAGAAACTCAGCAGAACCTGCACAAGTTCAGCAAACACAGTATAATTGTATCTAACTTTAGTACAGCGAATATCAGGGGAGAGCGCGAACACAGTCCCCCACTACCAGAAATTATGCAGTCGAGATTCCCACATTTGGGGAATTCGCACGGGTCAACACAACCAGAGGGCAATGGGTGAGCCTCACCCTGGGTGAACCATCTTCTTGATCATGGTATCTCTCCTGCCAGGTAAGTATGAATTGCAGCTCCCTCGGCTAGCGACTGCACCACCAAACACACCCTTTACCATCATGGTGAGGAACCTAACTCTAATCATTACACAAACACTGCAGTCTTCCCATGATGCACTGCTGCTGAGTATGTAATGAGATCCACAATGTTCAGGAAGCTGCTTTTGTAATCAAAACAAATAAGCTAAAAAACAAGGTAGTTCAGAAGAAAGAGTGCACTGATACAGCAGTAAGACAGCAAAAAAATATTGAATTTTAAGGTTGTTTTAAAGAGGTCGTTTTAAAGCCTTGTCTATAAGCCCCGCCCCCTCGGCTTGCAGGCCAGCCAAAACAAAATTACTTCTCTACAAGAAATCTTGCTTCCATTCATTGATCTATACCTGGTACTGTAAAAGTTTGTACTTTCTATTAACAAATTTGAAGATTTATCAAGTATCCAAAGACACACATTAAAGCCAAGATATGTCTTCCATGTTTATACAATAAAATTGTTAAAACTAGAAAAATAAAGTTGCACGTAGCACAACAATCCAACAATGTGGAGGTGAACAACTACAAATGTCTGCATGGAACCAACCCAAAAAGCACTGCCAAATATGATTCCAGGTACACAACTGCAGTCTGTATACTTTTAACAAAAAATGTGTGACCTTGGTGTTTTTCTAATACACTTTATAGTGATGTTCAGGGCAGAACTGCACAGTGGGGCCCTATCAGGTTTACCTGATAAGTGGCATTGCACAGTGGAACACAGACAGGAGCTCTGATGCAGTGTTTGGTGGCAAAGGATGGCTTCACAGGGTTTACTCTACACCACTGATCGACCACTTCAACACCCGCTGTCAGCAGCTGTTTGAAGAAACTGTAGAGGAGAATTTCCCGGCTGATGTACCTTCCACAGAGCTGCTCAGGGTGGAGTACCTCTTCAGCAAGAGCATGGGTGAATCTGGTCCATTCTCTCTCCAGCCCACCATTAATGACAGACTTGATCCTGGGGAGGAGGTGGTTCAGTCTGGCGACACTCTAATACAGATGAGGTTAATGAGGTGTACCACAGTGAAATGGAGACATGATATTCTAGATGTTGCCTCATCCCACATCACTCTCACCAGCCATGACACCTCTTCCTCACCCTGCAGCATTTGTGAGCAGCCCAGTATCTGCTAGAAAAAACAATACACTGGTTGCTATAAAATTAAAAGAAAAAAAAAAGGCAATGTATGCATTTGAACCTCCAGTATTCTGAATAGTATTTTTTCTAAATTATATTCTGAACAGCTGGAAATGTTTTGCTCCTTGCTGGTAAATATTGGTTTGATAGAGGACAAGCTGTCACTTACCTCTGAGCAGAGGCTCAAGGTCCCTGAAGCCTGGAATGCAGTGGAGGAACAGTGGAGGATAAGCAGACACAGAAGTTTTATTAGCTGTACAGGAGCCCAAAATGCATGCAACCCAAAACTGAAGGGGCGTAGAAAAAAAAACAAAGTTTGCCAAAAATATAGTTTAATAATTCCAAGATGTGTACACACCAAGTTAAAGAAAACAAAGTTCAAAAATTTAGATCAAGAAGAAA
The DNA here is from genome assembly GCF_019097595.1 of Hemibagrus wyckioides. NCBI lineage: Eukaryota > Metazoa > Chordata > Actinopteri > Siluriformes > Bagridae > Hemibagrus > Hemibagrus wyckioides. The sequence goes on from NC_080717.1 coordinate 22,155,320, forward strand.
ATCTAAAGGAGGCCAACAGAATCAAAGCTAAACTCAAACTGATAAACTCAGGAGAACTTAACTGAACAAATCCAACCTTTAAAACGAAACAAATGAGACATCATTCGAATGAGACATTTATAACGACGGACCAGTCCGTTTACAAACAAATGGAAGATATTGCCACCAAACACACAACTACCAACAAGGTCAGTTAAATAATTATAATAAAATTTAAACATATATTGAAAATACGAAAAACAATTAGAGAAAGAAAGAGAGAAAATGGCCGATGGCGAGTACTGTGATAGTCGATGGTGGGGCCATCACAAGTAGATTTAAAGTCTATTTCCCTTTCTCACAGCATGCAGCCAACGAGGTATTTGTTAATTTGTCGGTATTTTATGTCGGTAAACTGCCATTGCTTCTGTTGCTCACGCTTTCACTGTGTCAAGGTAACGGGTCATTTCAATCAACTATAATAACCTTAATACATAGTTGCATCTAACTTTATAAACTGTAAATAAATTTAATTAAATAACCTCTTTTCAATAGTAGCTTTTAAATTGTCTAAACTGTTGGGCTTGTGTTGGGTTCTTCATTTTTTGCACTTTATTAGATAAGTTATTCTGGAGGAACTTTTATCTGCAATTTATTTTTTTTACAACCAATTATGACTTTTCATTCTTAATCATTCTTAGTGATACTTCACTTGCTACACTGTAGTGCCCCGAGTGCTCCCCATACGCTTTCTTTCCCCAATAAATCTATTTTAATCAATATAAAATCAACACCTGGAGTACATTTCTTTTCCCATATATATTGACACAGATACCATATAAACTGTCAGTGAGGCCTGATAACCAGGTAGTTTTACAATATTTGTTTGTATTTCTTGTACAGATAGCAAACTGTATGGATAGCAAATAATGCGTGCGTTAAGGTACATGGCCAACAAATCCCATTCTGATCCTAATATGATGTGCCTGACTTACACAAAGGAGACATTAATACTAATAACGAGCTTTGACCATCCAACTGGTGTCAATCTGGTGTAATCTGTAAACAATAAACAAATCCTGTGGTGAAACGATTACACTTCTAAGAAAAGAAACTCAGCAGAATGCATACAACTTCAGCAAATACAACAGCATTTCATCCAACCTTAATACAGTGAATATCAGGGGAGAGCACAAACGCAGGTGTCGTTTCTACACTGTGGCAAAGTCTACATTGAGTGTAGACAGTTCTGCACTGTCATTGGTTAAGAGTCTACAGTCATCGTAGACAGTTCAGTGTCGTCACTGGTCGAAAATGTAATGCAAATCGGTGTAATGTTTTAAATGTTATGCCACCATTGCAAACTTCGAGATTTTGTTCAGATTGGTGGAATACATTAAGGTCAGGTTAATAAGTGTCATTTCTGCAAAACAATTTTCAGTTAAAAATCTCATTATGCTGGCTTGAAAAAACCATTCAGTTTTGCTTTATCAGCTTATTATTAAAAACAAACAGGTGGGACCTCACACACTACTTTATTTGTTTGCTTGTTACATTTATCACTTTACCATTCAACTGTCTGCTAAGCCAGGTTTCTTTAGGCACCACCATGCTGTGCATAATGAATTCCCAATATAGAATTACTTAGCGTTTTCAGGAAACAAACACTGTTTTTAAAGAGAGCTTCTTCCCAATTTTAGACTTTATAGTTCAGCTTCAACTGTTTGGTCTTGGCCCTGCTTTTTTATTTTCTGGGCACCATTTAATAAGAAAACAGTCAGCATTAAAGTTTATTCAGGGAAAGAAGGACAGGCATTCCTATGCCTCCACTAGAGTTGCTAAACCAGTCGACTGCCCTGGCCCATGCCAGGAAAATCTCCTTGTGGAAAAGGGAATCTCCATACCGAGACGTCAGCAGTGTCTGGGAAAGCTGGTCATGCCATTTGGACAATATGAAAATGCATCGTTCCACAGGCTTGTTTCAAATGATGCCGGATACATGAAATAGCAATCATGTTACATTTAATACTTTTATAGTCTATGCATATTTATGACATATTTAAAAAATACCTGTACATTTGTGCATAAACGTGGGTATGATCAGTGTTTAACATTGTAAATCCCGTTATTACAATTGCAGATATATTAATGTTAACTGTACCAAGTTGATGTCCTGTATGTGATTGCAGCATACTTCACAAGCACAGAGCTGAGGTGACAAATATAAAAATGCAGTTACAGCGAGCCAGTCGGTGAAAGACTACCTTTTACTGAGTATACACAGAGCTTCCCATAAGTCTCCATTCTCCTCGGGGACAACATGGATAGATGTATCTATGGTCATAAAGGTTTTGAGAATCAGTACCATCAGCACTTCACTATAAACAAGCCAGTGCTTTACCACTGAGCAGAGGGAGATCATTCAGAAAGCATACACCCCTATGAGTAGACGGTTACACACACCTCTCACCCACATCATAAACATGCAGATGAGGCTAAAATAGTACATTAACGACAAGAAGCCAGTAACTAACAAAGAGGAGAACAGCATACAGCAATAAAAAAAAAAGGAAGGCTCCAAACAAAGGAAGACGCAGTTGGAATTCCTTCGAAATAAGGGTGACTGGCACCATAATCTGAAGGTTTCGGAAGAAGGACATGGGGAAATAGTAACATGGAAACAGCCCTCTGAGAAGGCTTTAGTTCAGGACTACCTACCATGCCAACACTGCTATGCAATGTTCAAGAAGACTGAACTCTGGAGACATGAGAATCATGAGACATGAAAAACGATGAGATGATATGTACATATGGAGATGCATTATTTGCGAGAAAAGGCTGTGAACAATCTCAGCATAGATACATTGCCCAATAGATGAGAGAACTGGGGCGGTTTGTGTTGGCTGCCAAAAAATTGACATCAAGGTCAAAACAGAAAGATTTTAACTGGTAATTAAAGTAGCCAGGAGTGTGTCAAACTATAGTGAAAACACAATTGAATATGGAAAGCCTTCTACTACAGTCAAAATTGGATTTTCTCTTAAAGGGGCAACAGAAACGTGGATTGGCCATTGTTTGAGGACGTCCGATGTTTTGGCTGAAAAGAAAGCTAAAAAAATTCAAGGAATTGCTAGATAATTCCTGGTCCAGTGACGGCTAATGTTCATAGTACAACAGAACAATGAAGGTGGAGCAATGAAGGCTGTGTTCCATTCACAGAGAATACTGTTACTCTTCAGAACTACTTAAGGAAAGTTGTGGATGAGGCCAAGGCAGAGTTAAGTAAGAATGTGAGCATACGAAATGTTAAGCGAGAGCCTTCTCGCACAAATAATAAGTTTTAATAAGAAGCATGAAGGAGAAGCATCACGTGTAAGCTTAGAGACGTATCTTAAAGCAGATACAGGCCCTGTTAACAAGGACATATGAAACCCTATCACCAGTGGAAAAGCAGCTGAGCCACAGGCTGACACGAATAGTGACACGTGGAAAAAGAGGTATAAAAGTGGAAATTTGAGGAAATTTTCTGAAGAATGCAAGGCCAAAAATCCAGAGCTCCTTAGATCAACAAAACTGAGAAAGCATGTTGCTACCTTATGCCAACTTCTGGACCCTGACAATCAAGAACTTGAGCAAGTAGCTCGTTCTGTTTCATTCCTACTGACCGCCAGAGGCAGTATGAATACTTTGGATTATCACAGCACTAACCAGATAGGTCGAGAGAATATACCAAAGTCACGTGGTGACGTATGCCGAGCTCTGGACCATTATAACTCAGCACTCCGCCTCTTTCGCTTTCTCGCTTGGTTGAGATAGGTCGTTTATGGTTGAATTATATATTTGTGCTGTTAAGTGCAGCTTACTAGAGCAGCGAAATATCGTCCTCACAAGCTGTGTCAGCATACTTCTATGTCTTCAAAGGTTTTGGAACACTTCAGATGTACTTCTGGTGAGTTTAAATTTTAGTTGTCCATTATTTTTCGTTGGTAACACCGTGTCTCTCTCGGTGCAATCCGGTGACTGGCGTTAACCAGTTTTATCTGCGGCAGCCGGTGCTAGTCACCCGTCTAAGAAAAAGGCCACATCACGAAGTCATATACATTCGCGTGTGGAGGAAAATTCGCTTTCTAAGACGGTTTCCATGCTTTCTTCAGAAATGGCGGAACTGAAATGCCTGCTTCATTCACTTCAGCCTGCCCAATCTGCTCAAACCAGCATTTTTTCCCGAGACAGCCCTCAGCTGCGAATTCCTTTGCCATACCACAATGTAAGGATTTCGCGACTGAATTTTTTAACGCTCTCACAGGTTTTGGTCCGCCTAAGCGGCGCCTTAAAGGTTGCTCGAGTTCTTGCGACTATGACTGAAGCTGATTCCATTGGGATGGGTTGTGCTCCAGAACTAGAGCAGCCTGTTGCAGCCTTGGTGGTGTCCCCTGACGAGGCTTTACGAGGTAATGTGCAAAGTCCCAGTGCGCAATGTGGTCGCACAGATTCATTACTGAAAAAGGCAAACGAGTCTGTCGCCTACATAGCTCATACAGAACACACAATCTGTCAATTATTTCTTGCTGCCACCAGTACTCTGGAAACTGCAAATGGCTGTTTTGGTCAGGGGCCATGTAACCTGTGAGCTGGGTAACCTTACAGCCACACTTTTGGCAGCCTGCCACCAAGTGTGACTTGCCCAAGCACGACTACCTGAGGACTGTAAGAAAACCTTGAGAGCTTCCATTTGTTCTTGGACATCTTTTTGGACCTAATGTTTCAGAACTGTTGGAAAAGAGGGTAAAATTGTCTGAAGCCACTCGCCAACTGACCCAGGTATAGAGCAACTCTACTTTTAAGATGCCAGCAGTTCAGAATAGTCATCACTATGCCACAATACACACCCGTTTCCGCTAACATGCTGCATCTCAGTCACAGCTCCATCAAAGGCCTCGTGTTAATGACATAAGGGCTTCTCGGCCACCTCAACGACAGTTGCCAGGAGGACCCAGTCAGCGTCCCTCCACGGCCACTAAAAGCTGTATACATAAAGCCTGAGATATCCAGGCCGGTGGTCGATCGTTTTTCAATAGAACAGCTAAAGTACTGGAAGACCAACACAGCAGACCCCTGGGTCTTGTCAACTCAAACAGAGGATATACTTTACAGTTTCGATGCCGGCCTCCCAGATTTTCAGGAATTGTTCCAATGGTTGTCAGAGACACAGTTCATTCAATGGCTCTCTCTCTGGAAATTTGTTGTCTGATAGAGAAGGGAGCCACAGAAAAAGTTCATCCCCTCGTTCAGAAAGACCGGTTTTATTCAACACGTTTATTTGTTCCGAAAAAGGACGGTGGGTTCCGCCCAATTCTCTTTCTCCAATTCAATCGGCAGCAGACGATTGGTTTGGGAATGTCGACCTGAAAGATGCATATTTTCACGTTCCAACTGCTGTTCATCAAAGGAAGTTTCTGCGTTTCAGTTTCCAAAATCAAGCCTACCAGTTCAAGGTTCTACCTTTCGGCCTTTCCCTTGCTCTCTGCATCTTCATAAGGTGTCTCTGGATGAAAGGCATGCGTGTCCTGCCATATCTGGATGACTGGCTGCTTTGTGCACGCACAAGACAGCAGACCATGCAAGACTCCAAACTGCTTTTGAGGCACGTGCAGAAGTTCGGTTTCCTGTGAACGAGAAAAAGAGCTGTCTGATTCCAGCACAGACCACTACGTTCATAGGAATGACTCTGAACTCCCGTCTGACGTCTGCCTCCCTGTCTCAGGGATGTGTGACAAACATTCTGCAACTCTTGGCTGTGTGTGTTTGTTCCCCAGAATGAAGAAATAAAGTGACTTGATTCTGGTGTACACAAATTTGTTTGTGTTAAGACAAAGCATATTCATTTTATGTATTGTAAGTATATTTTGTGAATGTTAATTAGAATTAAAATTTGTTTTTGTTTTTTTTGATTCAGTCAACTATAATAACTTCTATATATATATAGTTCACAGTTGCATCTCATTGCATAAATTGTTAATACTTTTCATTATGACTTTTTGTTCTTAAATAACGTTCAGTGATAATTAGCTACAATTGTAGTGCACTTCTGAACAAATTCTTCTGCATGTGGCAGCGCCATATTACAACATTAAGAAACTCAGCAGAACCTACAAAATTTCAGCAAACACAGTAAAATTGTATCTAACTTTAGTACAGTGAACATCAGGGAAGAGCGCGAACGCAGTCCCCCACTACCAGAAATTATGCAGTCGAGATTCCCACATTTGGGGAATTCGCACGGGTCAGCACAACCGGAGTGCAATGGCTGAACCTCGCCCTGGGTGAACCACCTTCTTGATCATGGTATCTCCCCTGCCAGGTAAGTATGAATTGCAGAGCCCTCGGCTAGCGACTGCACCAACAAACACACCCTTTACCATCATGGCGAAGAACACAGAGCTAATCATTACACAAACATCTGAATCTAAAATGCTGCAGTCTATAAATGCTGCTAAAAATAAGGCTACATTTATTACATATAAAACAATGTGATGATTATTTTCTAAGCCACTAAACAGTACAATACTTCCCATGATGCATTGCTGCTGAATATGTAATGAGATCCACAGTGTTCAGGAAAATGCTTTTGTAACCAAAACACTTTACACTAAAAAGTAGTCAGTCCAGAAGAAAGGGCACAAAGCTATACTGCTACATATCACAAAGCTATATCAGCAGCAGGAAACAACTAAACTATTTTCAACAATTTTATTAAGGTTGTTTTACAGTTAGCCCCAACCCCCCCCTCCCTCCCTCGGTTTGCAGGATAGTTGGCGAGTTAGATCTAAGACAAAAACGACTTCTCTACAGGAAAACCTGCTTCAGTTCATTTTAGCACGTAAATGAAAGGACGGAACAGGAAAAGTGCTTTGAACTTGCAATTATAAGTGACTCTAAAATCACAATATTTAAACAAAAGCAAGCAAGAAGTTTGTGTCCGACCGGTAATGTGATCCGGACACAACATTCCCGATAGATAGTTCCGGATGGATAGTTCCGTATGCCGTAAATGATCCGTTTGTTGTACCCAGGCTTACAAATGGAATTTTAGATTAATAACTATAAATACTATAATTGATACTTTAGAATATTTTATCGACACATCAGGCTTCCTTTGAATTCACGAGAAACACCGCTTGATGATTAAGACAAAACATTTAGTAAACGCTACGTGTTTTACAGAAAATAATACGCATTTATTGTGCTTTTATAAGATCAAAAAGTCAGAGTCGGATGTTCATTACAGAGAGAAACCATGATCTAATGGTGTAAAAGCACATGTTAGTTTAAGAGCAGAGTAACTTCTACAGACACACTGACCCTACATAAACACCGTTATAAACCTCTTCTCTGTGGTGAACTGTGATTATAAGGGTATCACAAACAGCTCAGATACAGAGCTCCACAAATAAACCACACAGAGAACACCAATATACACCTGGTTTACATTATAACTAAACAAACAGAAATAATCTATCTTTAACAGTAGAGAGAGGGGTGCACCGTTCCCGGAGGTACTGCAATACCAGGCCGATGCGTGGATCGGACGGAGCAAGCCCCTTTTCCAGCTCCCAGCTCTAAAAATCCGTTTAATATAGAGCCCTCATATAGAGGGCGTATCAGATATTAAACTGATGAGAACAGATTTTTTTTTTTTTTTTTTTTATTAGAACCAGTTCAACACAACAATAAACGATACATCAAATCCAGCAAAACAAAACCAGTCCGTCCCTCTTAAATCCCTCCCACTTACCACACATCAATATAAAACCCAAAACAATCAGATCCACAGTCACATTTCTTGTCATAACACAAACCACCTTACACAAAAATTTAATTCACAAAGAAAATGATCACAAATACGTCAGGAGACCAAAATGTTCAAATCCAACAGAATACAGAAATTTAAACGATCCCACCCCCATCACCTCAGCGGTCTGGCCACCATGGGGCCCCCAGTACCGTGGTTCCCAAAAAACCTCCCCCCTCCAAAACTCCCACTCCTACCCTCACAAAGCCCTCCCCCCCTTGCTCCTCACCTTGCACCTTACGGAGCTTGGCCCTGAATAACCGGAATAGACGTGCCTGACTGACGCATCGGGACAGGCTCCGAATGCCCTCGCACCTCGCGCCCCAAAGAATGCACTTTGCCACCGAGACGGCCTGCCACAGAGGCCTTGCCATCCCTGGCCCCATGAGCCCCAATCCGCTGCCATACAGCACAAGATCGCGGCCTATCGCTGCCCCCTCTTCAGCGGGCAACCACTCCGACACGTGTCTCCAGAAGAGGGCCGCGATGGGACATGACCACAATGCATGGTCAATGGTCTCCTCGCCCCCGCACCCATTTGGACACAGGGGCGTCCGAGTTGAGCCGTGCCTATAGAGCCTCTCCCTCACAGGGAGGCGCCCCAGCGCCCCCAACCAGTGCAGATCCTTGCTGGCCCCATCTAGCCACTTCGGCTGAATCCTCGCCCAATCTACACCCGGCATGCGGGTCAATGCCTCGCTCATGTGTTCTGCGCAACAGTCCTTCCACTTCTTATACAGCCTACGGTGTTCCAGGACGAGACTGTCCACCAGGCACCACGGCTGGTCCCGGACGAACTCGACCGCCTTTTGGTAATGCCATGGGCGGTCGACCGACCACGGTGCCGTGCCTCTCCAGGGAATCACCGTTCGCAAAGTGAAACCCAGCCAAAACTTTGCAAACAGGGCCGATATATGTCCCTCCGACCCCCTGGTCAATCTCGCCGCAAAGGACATGAACAAGGCCATGGTCTTGAGGGGGGCACAAATCACACCTCTGCCCCCTTTCTCTCAATCCCTATACATTCGTACGCGGGCGACCTGCTCGTTCCTCCCTCCCCAAATGAACGTAAACACAAGGCGCTCTAGGCGCCATCCTGTCACAAAGGGGACAGGGAAGACATAGGCAAGATGGTTCAATCTTGCCAACAGGTCGGCATTGACCGCAAGCACCCTCCCCGAAAGAGAGAGATCCCTCCGGTTCCAGCTTTCAGCCCTCGCCTGTACTTTCCTGAGGGCAACGTCCCAGTTCTTCTGGGCGTTGTCCTCCCTCCAGAAGACGATGCCCAGAATCCTGAGCCCATCCTGGCACAGAGAGAAACCCCCCGGGACCTCAGACCTTCCAGCCCACGTTCCAGCATAAAGTACGGAGGACTTCCCGCGGTTAACCCGTGCACCAGTAGCATCTGAGAACGCCTCGATCACCCGCTCCAATGCGCGGAAGTCCTCATCTTGGCCGAGGAACAGCGTAGTGTCGTCGGCATACGCCGACACCTTGGCCCTAACCCCGTTCGCGCCCGGGATATGAAGTCCCTGAAATGGATCTCTTCTCAGCCTCTCCACCAGAGGCTCTAGGAACAGCACATAGAGCATCGGCGAGAGCGGGCACCCCTGCCTGACCCCCCCTTTCTGCTCGATCAACGCGGAAAGATGTCCGTTAATGGTGACACGGCTCACTGCCCCGGTATAAAGCAGTCGCACCATGGCAGTGAAAACCGGACCAAAGCCCATTCGCTCCAGGAGCGCAAACAGAAACGCGTTCGACACACGATCGAAGGCCTTCTCCTGGTCCAAATTCAGCAAAGCCAACGGTACCTGGCGTTGCGTCGCCCATGCCAAAGCATCTCTGACCAGCGCCAGGTTCATACCACACGTCCATCCGGGCACCCCACAAGTCTGGTCAGGGTGCACCACCGTGGCCATCACCCTTCTGAGGCGTAGGGCCAGTAACTTGGCAACGATCTTATAATCTGCCGTCAGCAACGTGATCGGCCGCCAGTTTGCCAAGTCCGCCCTGTCACCCTTCTTGTGTAGAAGGGCGATATGCCCGACTCTCGCTGACTGTGGAAGGAGCCCAGCCCCAAATGCCTCCCTGTAAACGGCCATCAGATCTGGGCCCACGAGGGGCCAAAAGGTCCGGTACCACTCCACAGGGAGACCGTCCCCTCCAGGAGCCACGCCTGTCTCCAGAGAGAGCATAGCGCTCTCCATCTCCTCTAGAGACACCTGCTCTTCCAACTCCACTATGCTTTCCCCAGGCAGTCTATCTACCACAGAGTCCAGAAACCCGGCTGCCAGTTCACCGCTCGATCCCCTTCGTTGGAAGAGGTCACAGTAAAAGGCACTAGCGCAGCCCAACATGTCCTCGGGCACGGTCAGTACCCGGGTACCATCACTTAAACCCTCTATATAAGACCCTCGCTGCCGGCTTCTGACACTATTAAAAAAGAAGCGTGTAGGGCGCTCGTCCAACTCAAGTGCCTGCCTACCCGCCTGAACAAAGTAGTTGCGGGCCTCCGCCTCAAAGTGAGCTCGTAGGGCTTCACTGGCATCCCTGAGCCGCCCGCAATCTCCATCTATCCAAGCCGAAGCAAGGACTCTTGACCACTGCCTGGCTCTTTCCACTCTCCGTCTTGCCATCTCCTGGCCCCACCAGCGGACCAGGGTGGCAACTCTCTTTTTCAGGTCCTCCCACCACTCACGCTGTGTGTCGTACAGCACCCGCATCCCTCGCCAACCTGTGTACAGATGGCGAAAAATCTCAACAAAGGCAGGGTCCTGCAAGATGGAACAGTTCAATCTCCAACAACCTCGTCCCCTTTGACAACCCTCAACTTCGATGCTGCCGAGCACCATGCAGTGGTCGGAGGCCCAAAAGGGCCTCAGGAAGCACGCGTGCACCTTCACCCCCTCTGGCAAAAACAGGAGGTCGAGCCTAGATGCATCACCCCGTGAGTTCCTCCAAGTCCAGCCCGGAGAATGCGGATCGACCACCCTGTAAACGTCAACCAGGCCTGCTCCTGACATCGTATGGGCCAGCTCCGCCCCCCCCCTCCGACTCTACATCCACATTGAAATCCCCCCCAACCAGCAATACTCTATTTGTGCAGAAAAGAGGCTCCAGCAGGCGGAAGAACCCCCGCCGTTGCCCTCCCCTACACGGTGCGTACACCCCTATAGCCCTGTACTTAGTCCCCCTCCACTTCCCATCCACACAGATAATCCTCCCTGGCACTACCGAAACTACATTTTCCACCTCCCACTCAAAAGATTTGAACAGCACCCCCACTCCATCTCCCCTCCCCTCACCCACACCCCAAACGGCTGGACCGAGATCCCACCCTTTCGTGAACTCAACCACCTCCCACTCCGAGCTTAAATGGACTTCCTGCAAAAATAACAGATCAAAAGAAACTGAACGCAAACTCAAAAACACGGCTGTCCTTTTGAGAGGCTGCTTGATGCCCCGCACATTAAGTGATGCTATTCTAATCATCAACAAAAATTTTAGAAGAATCCGAACCAGTCAACACAATCTCAAGGCACTTTCCCCAAAACCAAGCCTTCCCCAAAAAAACCTCCCTCCACCCACCCTCACCAGCCAAACCTTCACTCCCCTCCCTCCCTCCCTCCCTCCCCACCTCCCCAAAATCCACAGTCCTCCTCACACCCCAACTGTTGCTCATTCCATTTTCCACTACCCATCTTATTCAATGGTATTACTATCCCCCTCCACCCCTGCCAGCCCCTGTTCTGACCCGTCTTGCCACAACTTGTGTCCACCCCTCCTCCTCCCTTGTCCCTCCATCCCGCTGTAAACAATCCTCCCCCAATGTATGTACAGCCCGCGCTCCCTCCACCTCAATCTCCCTTGTACCTATAATGTCCCCTGCGGTCAGGAGGTCAAACTCCCGTCCTCTCTCCAGACGTGACCTCTTTGTTCTTCTCTCCTCCGTCGCCCCCTCCGCCTCTGTGGTAGCTCCAGACCCGGAGAGTCTGCCGCCCTCCCCCATATCCTGCTCTGGATCTGATCCCACATCCTCCATGCCGTCCGAGAACTCCATTGAGGCCCAATCCGGTCGCACCAGGGTCGAGGCCTCCGCTACCCCTTCTGTCGCCTCCGCCTAACTTCCAAACAGCCCGGCCTCCAGCCCCAGACCGGGCCACGAAGCCTGTTCTTCCCCCGACGGCGCTCCCACGGCTGGGGTTACCCGGCCGGCTGTCAGCTACTCTCCCGGGGTCAGGTCCGAAGAACCTCCTTGCCAGATGGCCCTGCTACCTCCTCGCTCACTGGCCCGCTTGATGCCGCAGGCTCTGCTGCCCCTTCGGTGAACACCGCTTCCTCCCCCTTTTCCCGGGCACTTAAGGAAAAAAATTCCTCAGCAAAAAGACTAGCATAAGTCCCCTTTCTCGATGGGCACTGGCGATACAGGTGCTCCTCGCTACCACACAGACTGCAGGCCTTTGGCGCACCACACTCGGCCGCGAGGTGGTCCTCCGAACCACAGATGCGGCACCTCCGTCCAGGGCAGACCTCCTTTGCGTGGCCAAGGGCCCCACACTTCCAGCAGTACAACGGCTGGCCAGGGTAGTGGAGGAAGCCCCGGTTGGGACCGATGGAAAAATTCCCCGGAGGGTGGACCAGACCACCCGGAGCAGCCGGGTCCGTCTTCAATCTGACGAGAAACCTGCGCTTCCCGTTCCAGACGCCGAAGCGCCCCCGCAGCTTCTCCCCTGCTGAGACAGAAGAGCATTACCGTGCCAAAAAAAGCTCTGCGGCCAAAAAAAGCTCATCCGCCACAAAGGGGTTATAAACGTGCACAGTGATGGGGACCTCATCCATGGCGAACAACGGGACCAGCCGAAGACCACGAAGCACCTCCTCTTCCCTGAGCCGCGAGCACCGGTCGAAAAAGGTAGAGCAGTCAGTGAAGGCAGCGAAAGTGATGTCCAGGAACCCCGAAGAGCAAAAATCCTGCAGGCAAAGAACCTTGGAGGGAGCCATTCCGCTAAAGTCCCTGAGCAGCCGGAGCAAAATCCAATCCCAGCAAAATCGCTTCTTCACGTCCTCCGCAGCATCTCTGCAGAGCACCACCCGAACAGAATGACGAAGCCGCACCACTCGAGCCGGCTGACGTTCAGCTCCTCTCTCCATGGCTACACTTGATCTTAGCCAAAAGGCCGAGAAGCGATACCGAGAACAGCCAACAACAAACGGTGCCATTCTACAGAACTGTAAACCCGAGGACGGAAAATATCGTTCTCGCTTAATATTCTATAATAAACCAGTAGAAATCATGCTGAACATATTCATACTAAAATTAGCGGAGAAAATAGTGATTTAAGCGGCATTTAACAATGAAACAAAAGGGAAACGATAAAGAACGCGCGCGCACACACACAGTCCTATCAGATGCGAGCACACACAATCCTCCACACTACAAACTCACAATTTAGTCAGAAAGTAAGTTTCCAAGACAAACATTTAAACTGGATTAAAATCCTTCGATTGCAGCAACCAACACATTACAAATAATATGTAGGGATTTTAAAAAGATGTTCAAATTTACATGAGTTTAACAATACTGCCTCTCAGCGGTCAAATTTGGTATTGCAGGGGAAAAAATGTATACCTACAACTTGACCCTTAAATTGCCTACAACTTTGTACAACATTTTTAAAAAGTATTTCTTTGCTAGAAGAAGATAAATTACTGGCAAACGTTTTAATACATGCAATATAAATATACAGTAAGAGATCAGAATCACCAAACGTACTAAATACAATTTTAAGCAGAAATACTGATTTATAGTTATTACCTAAAAACACGTTTTATCGTGGTACTGAGGAGGAATATTTTTTTCCAGATAAACTCTCTCAACTATTCTAAGACATGGACAACATTTTCATCAGTCCTAAATTGACTAAAACTGAAAAGAAGCTCGTCTTTATAACTGCGCCACTCATCCGCCATTTTCACTCAGCCCTTCAGAGAGGCCTAATTATATACAAAGCTCTGCTTACCTTAATATCATTTACTCTGGACACACAATATTTCCCAACAAAATGCATTCAAGTGACACTTTGTGTTTTTAAATAAATAAATAAAACCTTTTTGTTCTTGTTTATCTTACACACACTGTCACGGGTATCTAACGGACAGTCTTGAGCCAGCAATCCAAACTCATGTGACGGTATAAAATTTCCAAACAAACTAATTTTAAACGCGTTTCAAATCATGAAAACAATTATAACACATTAAAGAAGTGAGCTTTGATTACTCCAAGTACTTGTCCGGTTAGGTGAAATGTAGGAAAATGTAATCTTTTACCGAAAATTGCAATCACCTGCAGCTGCAAAATCAGCAGTCAGATCTGCAGCAGCGCCACCTAGAGGTCTGATTCAAAACAGCGGGGCACAAATAAAGCGTCATCACATGGCCATACTGTGTTATTATTGACGATATAAGATTGTTTTAAATCGTTATTACAAATTAATACACATAGTTACAACCCCTGACGGTCCTAGAATACCCCTGTCCCGAACACTTTAACGTTTTCCATTGCTGTAATTTACTCAGATAGTTGTTAACTAGCTGATTAAGTGAATCAGGTGAAGTGGGAGCAGAGAAAACACTAAACTGGGTATAGTTCTGGACCTGTGTTGGGATCCTAGAAGATAATGAATTTGTTCCTATAGTCTGTCTCTCTGTCTGTTCTCTGCAAATGAATGTGTTAAATAGTTTCCTGCAGCAAATATATCTTTTAAAACAATATACTGATAACATATCACGGTGTGCATGAAGAGACCGACACATCATGTACCTGCTAATGCTTGAGCTAATATTGCCAATAAAGCAATAACAATGCTAAACAATTAACTTATTTTTGCAATACTGTGTCAACTGTAGCATTTGTAACTAAATACACATCTTTTATTGCCAAAGACACACATTACTCACACTTACAAAATGTAAATTGAACCAGAATCACAGTTCATATTTCTCATAATTAGACAGTAAGTAACTGACAAATATTACAATAGAAAAAAGAAATCCATAAAGAGTCGGATCAGCATTAATTCCCAAAACAGGAATGAAACTACAGTGAAACGAACAGAATCAAAGAGCCTTTTCTAACGGCATGTGCAGCACAACAGAACATAACCTATCGCCTTTTACAAGCCTCAAAAGAAGCCATCATACAAGCCATGTACAAACACTTTCAATCACTTGAATATAACAGTTGATTATCAGCCTATAGTTTACAAAATTGTAATTCATTTTACAGTTTTTGTGCTTGAATTGCATATCGTGTGACAACTCTTTCCTCTCATTTATTCCAGACACCACTAAACTAAACAGCAGCTACTATGTAGAAACCTTATATGTATCCTGATTTCATGCTAGGTGAGATTCTCCAAAAGCATGTAAACAGACCATTTTAATTACAATATAAACAACAAATTTATAACATATCAAAATGTGTCATAAAAAAAAAGCAGGGGAAATAAGCAATTTGGGTCAAACTCTGAATCCAGTGTCCATCACTATACTGTATAATAATCTGAAGGAAAATGCATAAACCATAAATCTTTTATTTTCATAGATCCTCTGGGATGGAAATATTTACAAAGTGATCAGAAATTAACTACATTGTCAAACCAAATACCCCCACAGACAAAATCTCCTTTAAACTACAAGAACACCCAGTTGCCACCTCTGTGAACACGATTTCTTCATATATTTCGTTTAGCAACATCACCTTGTTGTTTTTAGAAAATTTCTTTTACCCAATCACATTAAACTTGTGCCCATCCTCTGAATATTTGAATAGACATTGGTCAGTTTCCAGATAAGAACATTACTGTCTAACCCTGCACTGAAATCAAATGTTCGAGTGACGAGTAAAAGGCACGTCCTTATTACGTCAGGAAGTGATTGGTTAAAATAAATTATTTTAGCAACAACAAAGGGAAAAAAACAGGAAATATCCTAGCTGAAGAAATCACATTCACCTGACCTCTGGGTTGTGCTCTTTTTGACATGGTCATAGCACTATTGGTATTGATGTGCTCTTAGTGGGGTTTTTAGCATGTGTGTAATCACAGCGATGTCTCCAGACTGTGCATGGGACTTATTATTAAAAACAAACAGGTGGGACCTCGCACACTACTTTATTTGTTTGCTTGTTATATTTATCACTTTACCATTCAACTGTCTGCTAAGCCAGGTTTCTTTAGGCACCACCATGCTGTGCATAATGAATTTCCAATATAGAATTACTTAGCGTTTTTCAGGAAACAAACACTGTTTTTAAAGAGGGCTTCTTCCCCATCTTAGACTTTATAGTTCAGCTTCAACTGTTTGGTCTTGGCCCTGCTTTTTTATTTTCTGGGCACCATTTAATAAGAAAACAGTCAGCATTAAAGTTTATTCAGGGAAAGAAGGATGGGCTTTCCTATGCCTCCAGTAGGGTTGCTAAACCAGTCGACTGCCCTGGCCCATGCCGAAAATCTCCTTGTGGAATAGGGAATCTCCACACCGAGACGTCAGCAGTGTCTAGGAAAGCCGGTCCTGCCATTTGGACAATATGAAAATGCATCGTTCCAGTGGCTTGTTTCAAATGATGCCGGATACATGAAATAGTAATCATGTTACATTTAATACCGTTATAGTCGATGCATATTTATGACATGTTTAAAAAAATACCTGTACATTTGTGCAAAAACGTGGGTATGATCAGTGTTTAACTTTGCAAAATTTGTAAATCCCATTATTACAATCACAGATATATTAATGTTAACTGTACCAAGTTGATGTCCTGTATGTGATTGCAGCATACTTCACAAGCACAGAGCTGAGGTGACAAATATAAAAATGCAGTTACAGCGAGCCAGTCGGTGAAAGACTACCTTTTACTGAGTATACACAGAGCTTCCCATAAGTCTCCATTCTCCTCGGGGACAACATGGATAGATGTATCTATGGTCATAAAGGTTTTGAGAATCAGTACCATCAGCACTTCACTATAAACAAGCCAGTGCTTTACCACTGAGCAGAGGGAGATCATTCAGAAAGCATACACCCCTATGAGTAGATGGTTACACACACCTCTCACCCACATCATAAACATGCAGATGAGGCTAAAATAGTACATTAACGACAAGAAACCAGTAACTAACAAAGAGGAGAACAGCATACAGCAATAAAAAAAAAAAGGAAGGCTCCAAACAAAGGAAGACGCAGTTGGAATTCCTTCGAAATAAGGGTGACTGGCACCATAATCTGAAGGTTTCGGAAGAAGGACATGGGGAAATAGTAACATGGAAACAGCCCTCTGAGAAGGCTTTAGTTCAGGACTACCTACCATGCCAACACTGCTATGCAATGTTCAAGAAGACTGAACTCTGGAGACATGAGAATCATGAGACATGAAAAACGATGAGATGATATGTACATATGGAGATGCATTATTTGCGAGAAAAGGCTGTGAACAATCTCAGCATAGATACATTGCCCAATAGATGAAAGAACTGGGGCGGTTTGTGTTGACTGCCAAGAAACTGACATCCGGGTCAAAACACAAAGATTTTAACTGGTAATTAAAGTAGCCAGGAGTGTGTCAAACTATAGTGCAAACAATTGAATATGGAAAGCCTTCTACTGCAGTCAAAATTGGATTTTCTCTTAAAGGGGCAACAGAAACCTGGATTGGCCATTGTTTGAGGACGTCCGATGTTTTGGCTGAAAAGAAAGCTAAAAAAATTCAAGGAATTGCTAGATAATTCCTGGTCCAGTGACGGCTAATGTTCATAGTACAATAGAACAACGAAGGCTGTGTTCCATTCACAGAGAATATTGTTCCTCTTCAGAACTACTTAAGGAAAGTGGTGGATGAGGCCAAGGCAGAGTTAAGTAAGAATGTGAGCACCACAGCATACAAAATGTTAAGTGAGAGCCTTCTCGCACAAATAATAGGTTTTAATACGAAGCATGAAGGAGAAGCATCACGTGTAAGCTTAGAGACGTATCTTAAAGCAGATACAGGCCCTGTTAACAAGGACATATATGAAACCCTATCACCAGTGGAAAAGCAGCTGAGCCACAGGCTGACACGAATAGTGACACGTGGAAAAAGAGGTATAAAAGTGGAAATTTGAGGAAATTTTCTGAAGAGTGCAAGGCCAAAAATCCAGAGCTCCTTAGATCAACAAAACTGAGAAAGCATGTTGCTACCTTATGCCAACTTCTGGACCTTGACAATCAAGAACTGGAACAAGTAGCTCGTTCTGTTTCATTCCTACTGACCACCAGAGGCAGTATGAATACTTTGGATTATCACAGCACTAGCCAGATAGGTCGAGAGAATATACCAAAGTCACGTGGTGACGTATGCCGAGCTCTGGAGCATTATAACTCAGCACTCCGTCTCTTTCGCTTTCTCGCTTGGTCGAGATAGGTCGTTTTTGGTTGAATTATATATTCGTGCTGTTAAGTACAGCTTACTAGAGCAGCGAAATATCGTCCTCACAAGCTGTGTCAGCGTATTTCTATGTCTTTTCAAAGGTTTTGGAACACTTCAGATGTACTTCTGGTGAGTTTTCATTTTAGTTTTCCATTATTTTTCGTTGGTAACACCCTGTCTCTCTCGGTGCAATCCGGTGACTGGCGTTAACCAGTTTTATCTGCGGCAGCCGGTGCTAGTCACCCGTCTAAGAAAAAGGCCACATCACGAAGTGATAAACATTCGCGTGTGGAGGAAAATTCGCTTTCTAAAACGGTTTCCATGCTTTCTTCAGAAATGGCGGAACTGAAACGCCTGCTTCATTCACTTCAGCCTGCCCAATCTGCTCAAACCAGCATTTTTTCCCCAGACAGCCCTCAGCTGCGAATTCCTTTGCCATACCACCATGTAAGGATTTTGCGACTGAATTTTTTAACGCTCTCACAGGTTTTGGTCCGCCTAAGCGGCGCCTTAAAGGTTGCTCGAGTTCTTGCGACTATGACTGAAGCTGATTCCATTGGGATGGGTTGTGCTCCAGAAATAGAGCAGCCTGTTGCAGCCTTGGTGGTGTCCCCTGACGAGGCTTTACGAGGTAATGTGCAAAGTCCCAGTGCGCAATGTGGTCGCACAGATTCATTACTGAAAAAGGCAAACGAGTCTGTCGCCTACATAGCTCATACAGAACACACGATCTGTCAATTATTTCTTGCTGCCACCAGTCCTCTGGAACCAGCAAATGGCTGTTTTGGCCACGGGCCATGTAACCTGTGAGCTGGGTAACCTTACAGCCACACTTTTGGCAGCCTGCCAAAAGTGGAAAAGAGGGTAAAATTGTCTGAAGCCACTCGCCAACTGACCCAGGTGCAGTGCAACTCTACTTTTAAGATGCCAGCAGTTCAGAATAGTCATCACTATGCCACAATACACACCCGTTTCCGCTAGCATGCTGCATCTCACAGCTCCATCAAAGGCCTAGTGTTAATGACACAAGGGCTTCTCGGCCACCTCAACGACAGTTGCCAGGAGGACCCAGTCAGCGTCCCTCCACGGCCACTAAAAGCTGTATACATAAAGCCTGAGATATCCAGGCCGGTGGTCGATCGTTTTTCAACAGAACAGCTAAAGTACTGGAAGACCAACACAGCAGACCCCTGGGTCTTGTCAACTCAAACAGAGGATATACTTTACAGTTTCGATGCCGGCCTCCCAGATTTTCAGGAATTGTTCCAATGGTTGTCAGAGACACAGTTCATTCAATGGCTCTCTCTCTAGAATTTCATTGTCTGATAGAGAAGGGAACCATAGAAAAAGTTCATCCCCTCGTTCAGGAAGACGGGTTTTATTCAACACGTTTTTTAGTTCCGAAAAAGGATGGTGGGTTCTCGATTTCAGGGGTCTGAATTCTCGATTTCAGGGGTCTGAATTTGTTCCTGAAAGTCCTTCCTTTTTCGAATGCTGCGCACAGCCGATGTTCTTTGGTCTGCGGCAGCAGATGATTGGTTTGGGAATGTCGACCTGAAAGATGCATATTTTCACATTCCAATTGCTGTTCATCAAAGGAAGTTTCTGCGTTTTAGTTTCCAAAATCAAGCCTACCAGTTCAAGGTTCTACCTTTCGGCCTTTCCCTTGCTCTCTGCGTCTTCATAAGGTGTCTCTGGATGAAAGGCATGCATGTCCTGCCATATCTGGATGACTGGCTGCTTTGTGCACCCGCAAGACAGCAGGCCATGCAAGACTCCAAACTGCTTTTGAGGCACGTGCAGAAGTTGGGTTTCCTGTGAACGAGAAAAAGAGCTGTCTGATTCCAGCACAGACCACTACGTTCATAGGAATGACTCTGAACTCCCATCTGACGTCTGCCTCCCTGTCTCAGGGATGTGGGACAAACATTCTGCAACTCTTGGCTGTGTGTGTTTGTTCCCCAGAATGAAGAAATAAAGTGACTTGATTCTGGTGTACACAAATTTGTGTGTTAAGACAAAGCATATTCATTTTATGTATTGTAAGTATATTTTGTGAATGTTAATTAGAATTAAAATTTGTTTTTGTTTTTTTTGATTCAGTCAACTATAATAACATATATATAGTTCACAGTTGCATCTCATTGCATAAATTGTTAATACTTTTCATTTTTATGACTTTTTGTTCTTACCCCCTTCTTGTTTGTACCCCCCCCTCGGTTTGCAGGATAGGTGGCGAGTTAGATCTAAGACAAAAACGACTTCTCTACAGGAAAACCTGCTTCAGTTCATTTTAGCACGTAAATAAAAGGACGGAACAGGAAAAGTGCTTTGAACTTGCAATTATAAGTGAATATTTTATCGACACATCAGGCTTCCTTTGAATTCACGACAAACACCGCTTGATTAAGACAAGACATTTAGTAAATGCTACGTGTTTTACAGTAAATAATACGCATTTATTGTGCTTTTATAAGATCAAAAAGTCAGAGTCGGATGTTCATTACAGAGAGAAACCATGATCTAATGGTGTAAAAGCACATGTTAGTTTAAGAGCAGAGTAACTTCTACAGACACACTGACCCTACATAAACACCGTTATAAACCTCTTCTCTGTGGTGAACTGTGAATATAAGGAGATCACAAACAGCTCGGATACAGAGCTCCACAAATAAACCACAGAGAGAGCACCAACATACACCTGGTTTACATTATAACTAAACAAACAGAAACAGTCTATCTTTAACAGTAGAGAGAGGGGTGCACCGTTCCCGGAGGTACTGCAATACCGGGTCGATGCGTGGAGTGGACGGAGCAAGCCCCTATTCCATCTCCCTGCTCCAAAAATCAATTTAATATATGGTCCCCGGGTAGGGGACGTATCAGATATTAAACTGATAAGAACAGATACTACACTTGATCTTAGCCAAAAGGCCGAGAAGCGATACCGAGAACAGCCAACAACAAACGGTGCCATTCTACAGAACTGTAAACCCGAGGACGGTTAATATTCTCGCTTAATATTCTATAATAAACCAGTAGAAATCATGCTGAACATATTCATACTAAAATTAGCGGAGAAAATAGTGATTTAAGCGGCATTTAACAATGAAACAAAAGGGAAACGATAAAGAACGCGCGCGCGCACACAGTCCTATCAGATGCGAGCACACACAATCCTCCACACTACAAACTCACAATTTAGTCAGAAAGTAAGTTTCCAAGACAACCATTTAAACTGGATTAAAATCCTTCGATTGCAGCAACCAACACATTACAAATAATATGTAGGGATTTTAAAAAGATTTAAGAAAATTTACATGAGTTTAACAATACTGCCTCTCAGCGGTCAAATTTGGTATTGCAGGGGAGAAAATGTATACCTACAACTTGACCCTCAAATTGCCTACAACTTTGTACAACATTTTTAAAAAGTATTTCTTTGCTAGAAGAAGATAAATTACTGGCAAACTTTTTAATACATGCAATATAAATATACAGTAAGAGGTCAGAATCACCAAACATGTACTAAATACAATTTTAAGCAGAAATACTGATTTATAGTTATTACCTAAAAACACGTTTTATCGTGGTACTGAGGAGGAATACTTTTTTCCAGATAAACTCTCT
The DNA here is from genome assembly GCF_019097595.1 of Hemibagrus wyckioides. Taxonomy (NCBI): domain Eukaryota; kingdom Metazoa; phylum Chordata; class Actinopteri; order Siluriformes; family Bagridae; genus Hemibagrus; species Hemibagrus wyckioides. The sequence goes on from NC_080717.1 coordinate 22,177,246, forward strand.
CAACTATTCTAAGACATGGACAACATTTTCATCAGTCCTAAATTGACTAAAACTGAAAAGAAGCTCGTCTTTATAACTGCGCCACTCATCCGCCATTTTCACTCAGCCCTTCAGAGAGGCCTAATTATATACAAAGCTCTGCTTACCTTAATGTCATTTACTCTGGACACACAATATTTCCCAACAAAATGCATTCAAGTGACACTTTGTGTTTTTAAATAAATAAATAAAACCTTTTTGTTCTTGTTTATCTTACACACACTGTCACGGGTATCTAACGGACAGTCTTGAGCCAGCAATCCAAACTCATGTGACGGTATAAAATTTCCAAACAAACTAATTTTAAACGCGTTTCAAATCATGAAAACAATTATAACACATTAAAGAAATGAGCTTTAATTACTCCAAGTACTTGTCCGGTTAGGTGAAATGTAGGAAAATGTAATCTTTTACCGAAAATTGCAATCACCTGCAGCTGCAAAATCAGCAGTCGGATCTGCAGCAGCGCCACCTAGAGGTCTGATTCAAAAGAGCGGGGCAAAAATAAAGCGTCATCACATGGCCATACTGTGTTATTATTGACGATATAAGATTGTTTTGAATCGTTATTACAAATTAATACACATACTTACAACCCCTGACGGTCCTAGAATACCCCTGTCCCGAACACTTTAACGTTTTCCATTGCTGTAATTTACTCAGATAGTTGTTAACTAGCTGATTAAGTGAATCAGGTGAAGTGGGAGCAGAGAAAACACTAAACTGGGTATAGTTCTGGACCTGTGTTGGGATCCTAGAAGATAATGAATTTGTTCCTATAGTCTGTCTCTCTGTCTGTTCTCTGCAAATGAATGTGTTAAATAGTTTCCTGCAGCAAATATATCTTTTAAAACAATATACTGATAACATATCACGGTGTGTATGAAGAGACCGACACATCATGTACCTGCTAATGCTTGAGCTAATATTGCCAATAAAGCAATAACAATGCTAAACAATTAACTTATTTTTGCAATACTGTGTAACTGTAGCATTTGTAACTAAATACACATCTTTTATTGCCAAAGACACACATTACTCACACTTACAAAATGTAAATTGAACCAGAATCACAGTTCATATTTCTCATAATTAGACAGTAAGTAACTGACAAATATTACAATAGAAAAATGAAATCCATAAAGAGTCGGATCAGCATTAATTCCCAAAACAGGAATGAAACTACAGTGAAACGAACAGAATCAAAGAGCCTTTTCTAACGGCATGTGCAGCACAACAGAACATAACTTATCGCCTTTTACAAGTCTCAAAAGAAGCCATCATTTTCAGGTCAAGAGGTGAAAAACTTCTGCACTAAAGAAATATCGTCAACAGATCATCAATTTGTTATATTCCCAAAGGGCCTATGGGATAATTTGGTAAAACTAAATTTAGTGTGCTCATCATTCAGAAGTATTTTTAAGATTTAAGATTTAAGTAAGATTTTGTTCAGTTAGGGAGAATTATATTTTACTGCTCACCATTTTATAGGTTTGGTTTATGAGTTTCTGCAAACCGATTTTCATTTAGCAATCTCATTATGTTGGCTTGAAAAAGCCGTTCACAGTTTTGCTTTATCAGATTATTACTATTATAAATAAACAGGTGGGACCTTGGACACTACTTTATTTGTTTGCTTGTTACATTTACCACTTAACCATTCGACTGCCTGCTAAACCGGGTTTCTTCAGGCACCACCATGCTGTACATAATGAATTTCCAACATAGAATTACTTATCGGTTTTTCAGTAAACAGACACTTCTTAAAGAGGCTTCTTCCCCCATCATAGTCTTTATATCTTGGCTCAACTGTTTGGTGTTGGCCCTGCTTTTTTTAGTTTCTGGACACCATGTAATAAGAAAACAGTCAGCATTAAAGCTCATCATCATCAGGCTGCTGCTGTTGTTTTAAAAGTGTATTTCAGTAGGCTATAGCTTTGTTTATTGATTTAATATTTTCAACTATCTAACTGAGTATCAAACGTTGTGCTTTTTTGTGAAATGTCCGACACGTCTTTCTTTAGCTGTGTGCTTTCACGGTCACGTGACCTGAATACATAAACAGTCATAATGGTGATCAGACAGGATATTCAAATAATGAGCTTGTTTCTTTTTAGGTGTACGTGTTTGTTATTGTTTTATATTGAAACTACACATCTACAAGAACACAGTTGCATCTCATTGTGTAAACTGTCAATACTTTCAATTTTATGACTTTTTATTCTTAATTACTTTCAATAGTTGAATTAAGTTTAATTAAGGTTGATGGCAGACAATGAAATAAATTTATTATTAAAATATAAATCCCAATCTATCTTTCTATATATTATAGAGTTTACACATTTATTTATATATTATTTTATTTTTATATATAGAATATATTATATTACATTTTTTTAATTTTTATTTTATACTTTTATATTATATTTACTGTTTATATTTATATTATATATACATGTATATACACACACACACGCATATGCATAGCCGATAACTATTGGTTTTTCACAATTATTTTGTCTTTGATTTCTACGTTTAATTTTACCTATTTTTCTCTCTATATTTTTAACTATATCCCTTTATTTTTCATTTCCACACACTAATTTTTACTCTTTTCTTTCTTTAATGTAGGACAGTCGTAAAAAGCATTTCACTACATGTCATACTGTGTATGATTTCGTATGTGATGAATAAAATTTCAATTTGAATTTGATCATGATACAAGATCCCAGACTTAGACAAAGGAGACAAAGGAGACTAAGCATTCCGCTTAGTATTGCAGCTTTCAAACCTGCTTAAAACAAACCTGCTTGTTTGCAACAGCTACCACACACAACCACTGGGAAACCACTAGCATCGCATTTTACATTAATGAATTAGTAATTTCTATGTAGTAAATTCAGGATGTTTTCAAAATCTGGTAAGCATCATTGTCCTTTCGCAGCATGACCGGCTGTATCTTATTCATAATGAAATCAAATGTGCTTCTTCTGCATGTGGCAGTGCAATGTTACAACATTAAGAAACTCAGCAGAACCTGCACAGGTTCAGCAAACACAACAAAATTGTATCTAACTTTAGTACAGTGGATATCAGGGGAGAGCGCGAACGCAGTCCCCCACTACCAGAAATTATGCAGTCGAGATTCCCACATTTGGGGAATTCGCACGGGTCAGCACAACCGGAGTGCAATGGCTGAGCCTCGCCCTGGGTGAACCACCTTCTTGATCATGGTATCTCCCCTGCCAGGTAAGTATGAATTGCAGAGCCCTCGGCTAGAGACTGCACCACCAAACACACCCTTCACCATCATGGTGAGGAACCTAACACTAATCATTACACAATAATCTGAGACTAAAACACTGCAGTTTACACGTGCTGCAAAAAAATAAAGTCAGTAGAGAAGAAAGAGTGCACTTTTACAGTCAGCAATAAGAGGGAGCAGAAACGCTGAATTTTAAGAAGACTGTTTTAAAGAGTGTTTTAAAGCCTGCCTACCATTAACCCCGCCCCTTCGCTTTGCACTCCCACAGCTTGCTAATCAGTTTTAGCCAAAACAAAACAACTCTACAAGAAATCTTGATTCCGTTCGTTGATCTATAACTAGTACTGTAAAAGGTTGTTTTCTATTAAAGAAACTTAAAACATTTATTACTCATAGGTCAATGGAAGACAAGAAATTTCTTCACCTTCTTGATCATGGTATCTCCCCTGCCAGGTAAGTATGAATTGCAGATCCCTCGGCTAGCGACTGCACTACCCTTTACCATCATGGTGAGGAACCTAACACTAATCATTACACAAACATCTGAGACTAAAACACTGCAGTCTACACGTGCTGCTAAAAATAAAACTACATTTATTACATAAAAAACAGTGTGATCGACCATTTTCTAAGCAACTAAACAGTACAATAACCCCACCCCCACGGCTTGCAGCTCAGAGACAATGTTTCTCCAGGACCCTGGTGTTACATAAGAGAACGTAACATATAGCTACAGAACCGAAACACCACCACAGAGCTAAGAACAAAGTCTGTCTGAACTACAGAGCTACATGTTAAATGTTAAGCCACTGTTGAAAACTTTGATTTGAGATTGTTCAGTTAGGGAGAATTATATTTTACTGCTCACCATTTTATAGGTTTGGTTTATGAGTTTGTCGTTTCTGCAAACCGATTTGCATTTAGCAATCTCATTATGTTGGCTTGAAAAAGCCGTTCAGTTTTGCTTTATCAGATTATTACTATTATAAATAAACAGGTGGGACCTTGGACACTACTTTATTTGTTTGCTTGTTACATTTACCACTTAACCATTCGACTGCCTGCTAAACCGAGTTTCTTCAGGCACTACCATGCTGTACATAATGAATTCCCAATGTAGAATTACTTATCGGTTTTTCAGTAAACAGACACAGTTCTTATTGCATATTGCAGTGCTCCAGTCTTCCCAGTATTGTAGCTTTCAAACTAGCTGAAAGCAGCCCACAAACATGCTTGATTGCACCAGTTAATAGCCCACTGTGTCTTATTCCACATAAAACCAGGTGTGGTTCTTCTGCACGCTTTAACGCCATGTCAGAATAGAAACATACTCAGCAGAACCTGTACAGCTTCAGCAAATGCAATAACATTGTATCTAACTTTAGTACAGTGAATATCAGGGGAGAGCGCGAACGCAGTCCCCCACCACCAGAAATTATGCAGTCGAGATTCCCACATTTGGGGAATTCGCACGGGTCAGCACAACCGGAGTGCAATGGCTGAGCCTCGCCCTGGGTGAACCACCTTCTTGATCATGGTATCTCCCCCTGCCAGGTAAGTATGAATTGCAGAGCTCTCGGCTAGAGACTGCACCACCAAACACACCCTTCACCATCATGGTGAGGAACCTAACACTAATCATTACACAATAATCTGAGACTAAAACACTGCAGTTTACACGTGCTGCAAAAAATAAAGTCAGTAGAGAAGAAAGAGTGCAATTTTACAGAGTCAGCAATAAGAGGGAGCAGAAACACTGAATTTTAAGAAGACTGTTTTAAAGAGAATTTTAAAGCCTGCCTACCATTAACCCCGCCCCTTCGCTTTGCACTCCCACAGCTTGCTAATCAGTTTTAGCCAAAACAAAACAACTCTACAAGAAATCTTGATTCCGTTCGTTGATCTATAACTAGTACTGTAAAAGGTTGTTTTCTATTAAAGAAACTTAAAACATTTATTACTCATAGGTCAATGGAAGACAAGAAATTTCTTCATTTGAACAATAAAATTGTTATAACTGGAAAAATAAAGAGCTCAATCACAGGGATTAATACACACAGACACTGAAATAAAAGATCACTAAAGCTCACTGTCATGTATTTTATAGCAACATGTGGCTAAATTCTTGAAGCAAAATGTGTGCATTAGTTTTCTATAAACTACATGACTGACAGTAGGTCTGGCCGTAACAAATGAAAGCTCCATATAATCTAAGGCTAATATAATTTCCTACAGCCGAACATCCAGTCCTGTTATTATTATTTATAAAACCAGATGTGGTACATCTGCATATTGCAGTGCTCCATTCTGCCCAGTATTGTAGCTTTCCAACTTGCTTGATTGCACCAGTTAACAGGCCACTGTAGCTTGTTCCTCATAAAACCAGGTGGGGTTCTTCTGCACGCTTTAATGCCATGTCAGAGCAGAAAGATACCCAGCAGAACCTGTACAGCTTCAGCAAATGCAATAACATTGTATCTAACTTTAGTACGCTGAATATCAGGGGAGAGCGCGAACGCAGTCCCCCACTACCAGAAATTATGCAGTCGAGATTCCCACATTTGGGGAATTCACACGGGTCAGCACAGCCGGAGTGCAATAGCTGAGCCTCGCCCTGGGTGAACCACCTTCTTGATCATGGTATCTCCCCTGCCAGGTAAGTATGAATTGCAGAGCCCTCGGCTAGCGACTGCACCAACAAACACACCCTTTACCATCATGGCGAAGAACACAGAGCTAATCATTACACAAACATCTGAATCTAAAATGCTGCAGTCTATAAATGCTGCTAAAAATAAGGCTACATTTATTACATATAAAACAATGTGATGATTATTTTCTAAGCCACTAAACAGTACAATACTTCCCATGATGCATTGCTGCTGAATATGTAATGAGATCCACAGTGTTCAGGAAAATGCTTTTGTAACCAAAACACTTTACACTAAAAAGTAGTCAGTCCAGAAGAAAGGGCACAAAGCTATACTGCTACATATCACAAAGCTATATCAGCAGCAGGAAACAACTAAACTATTTTCAACAATTTTATTAAGGTTGTTTTACAGTTAGTTACAGTTTGCAATTATAAGTGACTCTAAAATCACAATATTTAAACAAAAGCAAGCAAGAAGTTTGTGTCCGACCGGTAATGTGATCCGGACACAACATTCCCGATAGATAGTTCCGGATGGATAGTTCCGTATGCCGTAAATGATCCGTTTGTTGTACCCAGGCTTACAAATGGAGTTTTAGATTACTAACTATAAATACTATAATTGATACTTTAGAATATTTTATCGACACATCAGGCATCCTTTGAATTCACGAGAAACACCGCTTGATGATTAAGACAAGACATTTAGTAAACGCTACGTGTTTTACAGAAAATAATACGCATTTATGGTGCTTTTATAAGATCAAAAAGTCAGAGTCGGATGTTCATTACAGAGAGAAACCATGATCTAATGGTGTAAAAGCACATGTTAGTTTAAGAGCAGAGTAACTTCTACAGACACACTGACCCTACATAAACACCGTTATAAACCTCTTCTCTGTGGTGAACTGTGAATATAAGGAGATCACAAACAGCTCGGATACAGAGCTCCACAAATAAACCACAGAGAGAGCACCAACATACACCTAGCTTACATTATAACTAAACAAACAGAAACAGTCTATCTTTAACAGTAGAGAGAGGGGTGCACCGTTCCCAGAGGTACTGCAATAACGGGTCGATGCGTGGAGTGGACGGAGCAAGCCCCTATTCCATCTCTTTGCTCCAAAAATCAATTTAATATAGGGTCCCCGGATAGGGGACGTATCAGATATTAAACTGATAAGAACAGATTTTTTTTTTTTTTTTTTTTTTATTAGAACCAGTTCCACACAACAATAAACGATACATCAAATCCAGCAAAACAAAACCAGTCCGTCCCTCTTAAATCCCTCCCACTTACCACACATCAATATAAAACCCAAAACAATCAGATCCACAGTCACATTTCTTGTCATAACACAAACCACCTTACACAAAAATTTAATTCACAAAGAAAATGATCACAAATACGTCAGGAGACCAAAATGTTCAAATCCAACAGAATACAGAAATTTAAACGATCCCACCCCCATCACCTCACCGGTCTGGCCACCATGGGGCCCCCAGTACCGTGGTTCCCAAAAAACCTCCCCCCTCCAAAACTCCCACTCCTACCCTCACAAAGCCCTCCCCCCCTTGCTCCTCACCTTGCACCTTACGGAGCTTGGCCCTGAATAACCGGAATAGACGTGCCTGACTGACGCATCGGGACAGGCTCCGAATGCCCTCGCACCTCGCGCCCCAAAGAATGCACTTTGCCACCGAGACGGCCTGCCACAGAGGCCTTGCCATCCCTGGCCCCATGAGCCCCAATCCGCTGCCATACAGCACAAGATCGCGGCCTATCGCTGCCCCCCTCTTCAGCGGGCAACCACTCCGACACGTGTCTCCAGAAGAGGGCCGCGATGGGACATGACCACAATGCATGGTCAATGGTCTCCTCGCCCCCGCACCCATTTGGACACAGGGGCGTCCGAGTTGAGCCGTGCCTATAGAGCCTCTCCCTCACAGGGAGGCGCCCCAGCGCCCCCAACCAGTGCAGATCCTTGCTGGCCCCATCTAGCCACTTCGGCTGAATCCTCGCCCAATCTACACCCGGCGTGCGGGTCAATGCCTCGCTCATGTGTTCTGCGCAACAGTCCTTCCACTTCTTATACAGCCTACGGTGTTCCAGGACGAGACTGTCCACCAGGCACCACGGCTGGTCCCGGACGAACTCGACCGCCTTTTGGTAATGCCATGGGCGGTCGACCGACCACGGTGCCGTGCCTCTCCAGGGAATCACCGTTCGCAAAGTGAAACCCAGCCAAAACTTTGCAAACAGGGCCGATATATGTCCCTCCGACCCCCTGGTCAATCTCGCCGCAAAGGACATGAACAAGGCCATGGTCTTGAGGGGGGCACAAATCACACCTCTGCCCCCTTTCTCTCAATCCCTATACATTCGTACGCGGGCGACCTGCTCGTTCCTCCCTCCCCAAATGAACGTAAACACAAGGCGCTCTAGGCGCCGTCCTGTCACAAAGGGGACAGGGAAGACATAGGCAAGATGGTTCAATCTTGCCAACAGGTCGGCATTGACCGCAAGCACCCTCCCCGAAAGAGAGAGATCCCTCCGGTTCCAGCTTTCAGCCCTCGCCTGTACTTTCCTGAGGGCAACGTCCCAGTTCTTCTGGGCGTTGTCCTCCCTCCAGAAGACGATGCCCAGAATCCTGAGCCCATCCTGGCACAGAGAGAAACCCCCCGGGACCTCAGACCTTCCAGCCCACGTTCCAGCATAAAGTACGGAGGACTTCCCGCGGTTAACCCGTGCACCAGTAGCATCTGAGAACGCCTCGATCACCCGCTCCAATGCGCGGAAGTCCTCATCTCGGCCGAGGAACAGCGTAGTGTCGTCGGCATACGCCGACACCTTGGCCCTAACCCCGTTCGCGCCCGGGATATGAAGTCCCTGAAATGGATCTCTTCTCAGCCTCTCCACCAGAGGCTCTAGGAACAGCACATAGAGCATCGGCGAGAGCGGGCACCCCTGCCTGACCCCCCCTTTCTGCTCGATCAACGCGGAAAGATGTCCGTTAATGGTGACACGGCTCACTGCCCCGGTATAAAGCAGTCGCACCATGGCAGTGAAAACCGGACCAAAGCCCATTCGCTCCAGGAGCGCAAACAGAAACGCGTTCGACACACGATCGAAGGCCTTCTCCTGGTCCAAATTCAGCAAAGCCAACGGTACCTGGCGTTGCGTCGCCCATGCCAAAGCATCTCTGACCAGCGCCAGGTTCATACCACACGTCCATCCGGGCACCCCACAAGTCTGGTCAGGGTGCACCACCGTGGCCATCACCCTTCTGAGGCGTAGGGCCAGTAACTTGGCAACGATCTTATAATCTGCCGTCAGCAACGTGATCGGCCGCCAGTTTGCCAAGTCCGCCCTGTCACCCTTCTTGTGTAGAAGGGCGATATGCCCGACTCTCGCTGACTGTGGAAGGAGCCCAGCCCCAAATGCCTCCCTGTAAACGGCCATCAGATCTGGGCCCACGAGGGGCCAAAAGGTCCGGTACCACTCCACAGGGAGACCGTCCCCTCCAGGAGCCACGCCTGTCTCCAGAGAGAGCATAGCGCTCTCCATCTCCTCTAGAGACACCTGCTCTTCCAACTCCACTACGCTTTCCCCAGGCAGTCTATCTACCACAGAGTCCAGAAACCCGGCTGCCAGTTCACCGCTCGATCCCCTTCGTTGGAAGAGGTCACAGTAAAAGGCACTAGCGCAGCCCAACATGTCCTCGGGCACGGTCAGTACCCGGGTACCATCACTTAAACCCTCTATATAAGACCCTCGCTGCCGGCTTCTGACACTATTAAAAAAGAAGCGTGTAGGGCGCTCGTCCAACTCAAGTGCCTGCCTACCCGCCTGAACAAAGTAGTTGCGGGCCTCCGCCTCAAAGTGAGCTCGTAGGGCTTCACTGGCATCCCTGAGCCGCCCGCAATCTCCATCTATCCAAGCCGAAGCAAGGACTCTTGACCACTGCCTGGCTCTTTCCACTCTCCGTCTTGCCATCTCCTGGCCCCACCAGCGGACCAGGGTGGCAACTCTCTTTTTCAGGTCCTCCCACCACTCACGCTGTGTGTCGTACAGCACCCGCAACCCTCGCCAACCTGTGTACAGATGGCGAAAAATCTCAACAAAGGCAGGGTCCTGCAAGATGGAACAGTTCAATCTCCAACAACCTCGTCCCCTTTGACAACCCTCAACTTCGATGCTGCCGAGCACCATGCAGTGGTCGGAGGCCCAAAAGGGCCTCAGGAAGCACGCGTGCACCTTCACCCCCTCTGGCAAAAACAGGAGGTCGAGCCTAGATGCATCACCCCGTGAGTTCCTCCAAGTCCAGCCCGGAGAATGCGGATCGACCACCCTGTAAACGTCAACCAGGCCTGCTCCTGACATCGTATGGGCCAGCTCCGCCCCCCCCCCTCCGACTCTACATCCACATTGAAATCCCCCCCAACCAGCAATACTCTATTTGTGCAGAAAAGAGGCTCCAGCAGGCGGAAGAACCCCCGCCGTTGCCCTCCCCTACACGGTGCGTACACCCCTATAGCCCTGTACTTAGTCCCCCTCCACTTCCCATCCACACAGATAATCCTCCCTGGCACTACCGAAACTACATTTTCCACCTCCCACTCAAAAGATTTGAACAGCACCCCCACTCCATCTCCCCTCCCCTCACCCACACCCCAAACGGCTGGACCGAGATCCCACCCCCTCGTGAACTCAACCGCCTCCCGCTCCGAGCCCAAATGGACTTCCTGCAAAAATAACAGATCAAATGAAACCGAACGCAAACTCGAAAACACGGCCATCCTTTTGAGAGGCTGCTTGATGCCCCGCACATTAAGTGATGCTATTCTAATCATCAAAAAAAACTTTTTCCTTCTTTTTTTTTTTCTAGAAGAATCCGAACCAGTCAACACAATCCCAAGGCACTTTCCCCAAAACCAAGCCTTCAACAAAAAAAAACCTCCCTCCACCCACCCTCACCAGCCAAACCTTCACTCCCCTCCTTCCCTCCCTCCCCACCCCCCCAAAATCCACAGTCCTCCTCACACCCCAACTGTTGCTCATTCCATTTTCCACTACCCATCTTATTCAATGGTATTACTATCCCCCTCCACCCCTGCCAGCCCCTGTTCTGACCCGTCTTGCCACAACTTGTGTCCACCCCTCCTCCTCCCTTGTCCCTCCATCCCGCTGTAAACAATCCTCCCCCAAAGTATGTACAGCCCGCGCCCCCTCCACCTCAATCTCCCTTGTACCTATAATGTCCCCTGCAGTCAGGAGGTCAAACTCCCGTCCTCTCTCCAGACGTGACCTCTTTGTTCTTCTCTCCTCCGTCGCCCCCTCCGCCTCTGTGGTAGCTCCAGACCCGGAGAGTCTGCCGCCCTCCCCCATATCCTGCTCTGGATACCTGCTGGATCCGAACCTCCTTGCCAGATGGCCCTGCTACCTCCTCGCTCACTGGCCCGCTTGATGCCGCAGGCTCTGCTGCCCCTTCGGTGAACACCGCTTCCTCCCCCTTTTCCCGGGCACTTAAGGAAAAAAATTCCTCAGCAAAAAGACTAACATAAGTCCCCTTTCTCGATGGGCACTGGCGATACAGGTGCTCCTCGCTACCACACAGACTGCAGGCCTTTGGCGCACCACACTCGGCCGCGAGGTGGTCCTCCGAACCACAGATGCGGCACCTCCGTCCAGGGCAGACCTCCTTTGCGTGGCCAAGGGCCCCACACTTCCAGCAGTACAACGGCTGGCCAGGGTAGTGGAGGAAACCCCGGTTGGGACCGATAGAAAAATTCCCCGGAGGGTGGACCAGACCACCCGGAGCAGCCGGGTCCGTCTCCAATCTGACGAGAAACCTGCGCTTCCCGTTCCAGACGCCGAAGCGCCCCCGCAGCTTCTCCCCTGCTGAGACAGAAGAGCAGTACCGTGCCAAAAAAGATCTGATGACCTCATCCGCCACGAAGGGGTTATAAACGTGCACAGTGATGGGGACCTCATCCATGGCGAACAACGGGACCAGCCGAAGACCACGAAGCACCTCCTCTTCCCTGAGCCGCGAGCACCGGTCGAAAAAGGTAGAGCAGTCAGTGAAGGCAGCGAAAGTGATGTCCAGGAACCCCGAAGAGCAAAAATCCTGCAGGCAAAGAACCTTGGAGGGAGCCATTCCGCTAAAGTCCCTGAGCAGCCGGAGCAAAATCCAATCCCAGCAAAATCGCTTCTTCACGTCCTCCGCAGCATCTCTGCAGAGCTCCACCCGAACAGAATGACGAAGCCGTACCACTCGAGCCGGCTGACGTTCAGCTCCTCTCTCCATGGCCACACTTGATCTTAGCCAAAAGGCCGAGAAGCGATACCGAGAACAGCCAACAACAAACGGTGCCATTCTACAGAACTGTAAACCCGAGGACGGAAAATACCGTTCTCGCTTAATATTCTATAATAAACCAGTAGAAATCATGCTGAACATATTCATACTAAAATTAGCGGAGAAAATAGTGATTTAAGCGGCATTTAACAATGAACCAAAAGGGAAACGATAAAGAACGCGCGCGCGCGCACACACACACAGTCCTATCAGATGCGAGCACACACAATCCTCCACACTACAAACTCATAATTTAGTCAGAAAGTAAGTTTCCAAGACAACCATTTAAACTGGATTAAAATCCTTCGATTGCAGCAACCAACACATTACAAATAATATGTAGGGATTTTAAAAAGATTTAAGAAAATTTACATGAGTTTAACAATACTGCCTCTCAGCGGTCAAATTTGGTATTGCAGGGGAGAAAATGTATACCTACAACTTGACCCTCAAATTGCCTACAACTTTGTACAACATTTTTAAAAAGTATTTCTTTGCTAGAAGAAGATAAATTACTGGCAAACTTTTTAATACATGCAATATAAATATACAGTAAGAGGTCAGAATCACCAAACATGTACTAAATACAATTTTAAGCAGAAATACTGATTTATAGTTATTACCTAAAAACACGTTTTATCGTGGTACTGAGGAGGAATACTTTTTTCCAGATAAACTCTCTCAACTATTCTAAGACATGGACAACATTTTCATCAGTCCTAAATTGACTAAAACTGAAAAGAAGCTCGTCTTTATAACTGCGCCACTCATCCGCCATTTTCACTCAGCCCTTCAGAGAGGCCTAATTATATACAAAGCTCTGCTTACCTTAATGTCATTTACTCTGGACACACAATATTTCCCAACAAAATGCATTCAAGTGACACTTTGTGTTTTTAAATAAATAAATAAAACCTTTTTGTTCTTGTTTATCTTACACACACTGTCACGGGTATCTAACGGACAGTCTTGAGCCAGCAATCCAAACTCATGTGACGGTATAAAATTTCCAAACAAACTAATTTTAAACGCGTTTCAAATCATGAAAACAATTATAACACATTAAAGAAATGAGCTTTAATTACTCCAAGTACTTGTCCGGTTAGGTGAAATGTAGGAAAATGTAATCTTTTACCGAAAATTGCAATCACCTGCAGCTGCAAAATCAGCAGTCGGATCTGCAGCAGCGCCACCTAGAGGTCTGATTCAAAAGAGCGGGGCAAAAATAAAGCGTCATCACATGGCCATACTGTGTTATTATTGACGATATAAGATTGTTTTGAATCGTTATTACAAATTAATACACATACTTACAACCCCTGACGGTCCTAGAATACCCCTGTCCCGAACACTTTAACGTTTTCCATTGCTGTAATTTACTCAGATAGTTGTTAACTAGCTGATTAAGTGAATCAGGTGAAGTGGGAGCAGAGAAAACACTAAACTGGGTATAGTTCTGGACCTGTGTTGGGATCCTAGAAGATAATGAATTTGTTCCTATAGTCTGTCTCTCTGTCTGTTCTCTGCAAATGAATGTGTTAAATAGTTTCCTGCAGCAAATATATCTTTTAAAACAATATACTGATAACATATCACGGTGTGTATGAAGAGACCGACACATCATGTACCTGCTAATGCTTGAGCTAATATTGCCAATAAAGCAATAACAATGCTAAACAATTAACTTATTTTTGCAATACTGTGTAACTGTAGCATTTGTAACTAAATACACATCTTTTATTGCCAAAGACACACATTACTCACACTTACAAAATGTAAATTGAACCAGAATCACAGTTCATATTTCTCATAATTAGACAGTAAGTAACTGACAAATATTACAATAGAAAAATGAAATCCATAAAGAGTCGGAGCAGCATTAATTCCCAAAACAGGAATGAAACTACAGTGAAACGAACAGAATCAAAGAGCCTTTTCTAACGGCATGTGCAGCACAACAGAACATAACTTATCGCCTTTTACAAGTCTCAAAAGAAGCCATCATTTTCAGGTCAAGAGGTGAAAAACTTCTGCACTAAAGAAATATCGTCAACAGATCATCAATTTGTTATATTCCCAAAGGGCCTATGGGATAATTTGGTAAAACTAAATTTAGTGTGCTCATCATTCAGAAGTATTTTTAAGATTTAAGATTTAAGTAAGATTTTGTTCAGTTAGGGAGAATTATATTTTACTGCTCACCATTTTATAGGTTTGGTTTATGAGTTTCTGCAAACCGATTTTCATTTAGCAATCTCATTATGTTGGCTTGAAAAAGCCGTTCACAGTTTTGCTTTATCAGATTATTACTATTATAAATAAACAGGTGGGACCTTGGACACTACTTTATTTGTTTGCTTGTTACATTTACCACTTAACCATTCGACTGCCTGCTAAACCGGGTTTCTTCAGGCACCACCATGCTGTACATAATGAATTTCCAACATAGAATTACTTATCGGTTTTTCAGTAAACAGACACTTCTTAAAGAGGCTTCTTCCCCCATCATAGTCTTTATATCTTGGCTCAACTGTTTGGTGTTGGCCCTGCTTTTTTTAGTTTCTGGACACCATGTAATAAGAAAACAGTCAGCATTAAAGCTCATCATCATCAGGCTGCTGCTGTTGTTTTAAAAGTGTATTTCAGTAGGCTATAGCTTTGTTTATTGATTTAATATTTTCAACTATCTAACTGAGTATCAAACGTTGTGCTTTTTTGTGAAATGTCCGACACGTCTTTCTTTAGCTGTGTGCTTTCACGGTCACGTGACCTGAATACATAAACAGTCATAATGGTGATCAGACAGGATATTCAAATAATGAGCTTGTTTCTTTTTAGGTGTACGTGTTTGTTATTGTTTTATATTGAAACTACACATCTACAAGAACACAGTTGCATCTCATTGTGTAAACTGTCAATACTTTCAATTTTATGACTTTTTATTCTTAATTACTTTCAATAGTTGAATTAAGTTTAATTAAGGTTGATGGCAGACAATGAAATAAATTTATTATTAAAATATAAATCCCAATCTATCTTTCTATATATTATAGAGTTTACACATTTATTTATATATTATTTTATTTTTATATATAGAATATATTATATTACATTTTTTTAATTTTTATTTTATACTTTTATATTATATTTACTGTTTATATTTATATTATATATACATGTATATACACACACACACGCATATGCATAGCCGATAACTATTGGTTTTTCACAATTATTTTGTCTTTGATTTCTACGTTTAATTTTACCTATTTTTCTCTCTATATTTTTAACTATATCCCTTTATTTTTCATTTCCACACACTAATTTTTACTCTTTTCTTTCTTTAATGTAGGACAGTCGTAAAAAGCATTTCACTACATGTCATACTGTGTATGATTTCGTATGTGATGAATAAAATTTCAATTTGAATTTGATCATGATACAAGATCCCAGACTTAGACAAAGGAGACAAAGGAGACTAAGCATTCCACTTAGTATTGCAGCTTTCAAACCTGCTTAAAACAAACCTGCTTGTTTGCAACAGCTACCACACACAACCACTGGGAAACCACTAGCATCGCATTTTACATTAATGAATTAGTAATTTCTATGTAGTAAATTCAGGATGTTTTCAAAATCTGGTAAGCATCATTGTCCTTTCGCAGCATGACCGGCTGTATCTTATTCATAATGAAATCAAATGTGCTTCTTCTGCATGTGGCAGTGCAATGTTACAACATTAAGAAACTCAGCAGAACCTGCACAGGTTAAGCAAACACAACAAAATTGTATCTAACTTTAGTACAGTGGATATCAGGGGAGAGCGCGAACGCAGTCCCCCACTACCAGAAATTATGCAGTCGAGATTCCCACATTTGGGGAATTCGCACGGGTCAGCACAACCGGAGTGCAATGGCTGAGCCTCGCCCTGGGTGAACCACCTTCTTGATCATGGTATCTCCCCTGCCAGGTAAGTATGAATTGCAGAGCCCTCGGCTAGAGACTGCACCACCAAACACACCCTTCACCATCATGGTGAGGAACCTAACACTAATCATTACACAATAATCTGAGACTAAAACACTGCAGTTTACACGTGCTGCAAAAAAATAAAGTCAGTAGAGAAGAAAGAGTGCACTTTTACAGTCAGCAATAAGAGGGAGCAGAAACACTGAATTTTAAGAAGACTGTTTTAAAGAGTGTTTTAAAGCCTGCCTACCATTAACCCCGCCCCTTCGCTTTGCACTCCCACAGCTTGCTAATCAGTTTTAGCCAAAACAAAACAACTCTACAAGAAATCTTGATTCCGTTCGTTGATCTATAACTAGTACTGTAAAAGGTTGTTTTCTATTAAAGAAACTTAAAACATTTATTACTCATAGGTCAATGGAAGACAAGAAATTTCTTCACCTTCTTGATCATGGTATCTCCCCTGCCAGGTAAGTATGAATTGCAGATCCCTCGGCTAGCGACTGCACTACCCTTTACCATCATGGTGAGGAACCTAACACTAATCATTACACAAACATCTGAGACTAAAACACTGCAGTCTACACGTGCTGCTAAAAATAAAACTACATTTATTACATAAAAAACAGTGTGATCGACCATTTTCTAAGCAACTAAACAGTACAATAACCCCACCCCCACGGCTTGCAGCTCAGAGACAATGTTTCTCCAGGACCCTGGTGTTACATAAGAGAACGTAACATATAGCTACAGAACCGAAACACCACCACAGAGCTAAGAACAAAGTCTGTCTGAACTACAGAGCTACATGTTAAATGTTAAGCCACTGTTGAAAACTTTGATTTGAGATTGTTCAGTTAGGGAGAATTATATTTTACTGCTCACCATTTTATAGGTTTGGTTTATGAGTTTGTCGTTTCTGCAAACCGATTTGCATTTAGCAATCTCATTATGTTGGCTTGAAAAAGCCATTCAGTTTTGCTTTATCAGATTATTACTATTATAAATAAACAGGTGGGACCTTGTACACTACTTTGTTTGCTTGTTACATTTAACACTTAACCATTCGACTGCCTACTAAACCGAGTTTCTTCAGGCACTACCATGCTGTACATAATGAATTCCCAATGTAGAATTACTTATCGGTTTTTCAGTAAACAGACACAGTTCTTATTGCATATTGCAGTGCTCCAGTCTTCCCAGTATTGTAGCTTTCAAACTAGCTGAAAGCAGCCCACAAACATGCTTGATTGCACCAGTTAATAGCCCACTGTGTCTTATTCCACATAAAACCAGGTGTGGTTCTTCTGCACGCTTTAACGCCATGTCAGAATAGAAACATACTCAGCAGAACCTGTACAGCTTCAGCAAATGCAATAACATTGTATCTAACTTTAGTACAGTGGATATCAGGGGAGAGCGCGAACGCAGTCCCCCACCACCAGAAATTATGCAGTCGAGATTCCCACATTTGGGGAATTCGCACGGGTCAGTACAACCGGAGTGCAAAGGCTGAGCCTCGCCCTGGGTGAACCACCTTCTTGATCATGGTATCTCCCCCTGCCAGGTAAGTATGAATTGCAGAGCTCTCGGCTAGAGACTGCACCACCAAACACACCCTTCACCATCATGGTGAGGAACCTAACACTAATCATTACACAATAATCTGAGACTAAAACACTGCAGTTTACACGTGCTGCAAAAAATAAAGTCAGTAGAGAAGAAAGAGTGCAATTTTACAGAGTCAGCAATAAGAGGGAGCAGAAACACTGAATTTTAAGAAGACTGTTTTAAAGAGAATTTTAAAGCCTGCCTACCATTAACCCCGCCCCTTCGCTTTGCACTCCCACAGCTTGCTAATCAGTTTTAGCCAAAACAAAACAACTCTACAAGAAATCTTGATTCCGTTCGTTGATCTATAACTAGTACTGTAAAAGGTTGTTTTCTATTAAAGAAACTTAAAACATTTATTACTCATAGGTCAATGGAAGACAAGAAATTTCTTCATTTGAACAATAAAATTGTTATAACTGGAAAAATAAAGAGCTCAATCACAGGGATTAATACACACAGACACTGAAATAAAAGATCACTAAAGCTCACTGTCATGTATTTTATAGCAACATGTGGCTAAATTCTTGAAGCAAAATGTGTGCATTAGTTTTCTATAAACTACATGACTGACAGTAGGTCTGGCCGTAACAAATGAAAGCTCCATATAATCTAAGGCTAATATAATTTCCTACAGCCGAACATCCAGTCCTGTTATTATTATTTATAAAACCAGATGTGGTACATCTGCATATTGCAGTGCTCCATTCTGCCCAGTATTGTAGCTTTCCAACTTGCTTGATTGCACCAGGTAACAGGCCACTGTAGCTTGTTCCTCATAAAACCAGGTGGGGTTCTTCTGCACGCTTTAATGCCATGTCAGAGCAGAAAGATACCCAGCAGAACCTGTACAGCTTCAGCAAATGCAATAACATTGTATCTAACTTTAGTACGCTGAATATCAGGGGAGAGCGCGAACGCAGTCCCCCACTACCAGAAATTATGCAGTCGAGATTCCCACATTTGGGGAATTCGCACGGGTCAGCACAGCCGGAGTGCAATGGCTGAGCCTCGCCCTGGGTGAACCACCTTCTTGATCATGGTATCTCCCCTGCCAGGTAAGTATGAATTGCAGAGCCCTCGGCTAGCGACTGCACCAACAAACACACCCTTTACCATCATGGCGAAGAACACAGAGCTAATCATTACACAAACATCTGAATCTAAAATGCTGCAGTCTATAAATGCTGCTAAAAATAAGGCTACATTTATTACATATAAAACAATGTGATGATTATTTTCTAAGCCACTAAACAGTACAATACTTCCCATGATGCATTGCTGCTGAATATGTAATGAGATCCACAGTGTTCAGGAAAATGCTTTTGTAACCAAAACACTTTACACTAAAAAGTAGTCGGTCCAGAAGAAAGGGCACAAAGCTATACTGCTACATATCACAAAGCTATATCAGCAGCAGGAAACAACTAAACTATTTTCAACAATTTTATTAAGGTTGTTTTACAGTTAGTTACAGTTTGCAATTATAAGTGACTCTAAAATCACAATATTTAAACAAAAGCAAGCAAGAAGTTTGTGTCCGACCGGTAATGTGATCCGGACACAACATTCCCGATAGATAGTTCCGGATGGATAGTTCCGTATGCCGTAAATGATCCGTTTGTTGTACCCAGGCTTACAAATGGAGTTTTAGATTACTAACTATAAATACTATAATTGATACTTTAGAATATTTTATCGACACATCAGGCATCCTTTGAATTCACGAGAAACACCGCTTGATGATTAAGACAAGACATTTAGTAAACGCTACGTGTTTTACAGAAAATAATACGCATTTATGGTGCTTTTATAAGATCAAAAAGTCAGAGTCGGATGTTCATTACAGAGAGAAACCATGATCTAATGGTGTAAAAGCACATGTTAGTTTAAGAGCAGAGTAACTTCTACAGACACACTGACCCTACATAAACACCGTTATAAACCTCTTCTCTGTGGTGAACTGTGAATATAAGGAGATCACAAACAGCTCGGATACAGAGCTCCACAAATAAACCACAGAGAGAGCACCAACATACACCTAGTTTACATTATAACTAAACAAACAGAAACAGTCTATCTTTAACAGTAGAGAGAGGGGTGCACCGTTCCCGGAGGTACTGCAATAACGGGTCGATGCGTGGAGTGGACGGAGCAAGCCCCTATTCCATCTCCCTGCTCCAAAAATCAATTTAATATATGGTCCCCGGATAGGGGACGTATCAGATATTAAACTGATAAGAACAGATTTTTTTTTTTTTTTTTTTTTTTTTATTAGAACCAGTTCCACACAACAATAAACGATACATCAAATCCAGCAAAACAAAACCAGTCCGTCCCTCTTAAATCCCTCCCACTTACCACACATCAATATAAAACCCAAAACAATCAAAACCACAGTCACATTTCTTGTCATAACACAAACCACCTTACACAAAAATTTAATTCACAAAGAAAATGATCACAAATACGTCAGGAGACCAAAATGTTCAAATCCAACAGAATACAGAAATTTAAACGATCCCACCCCCCTCACCTCACCGGTCTGGCCACCATGGGGCCCCCAGTACCGTGGTTCCCGAAAAACCTCCCCCCTCCAAAACTCCCACTCCTACCCTCACAAAACCCTCCCCCCCTTGCTCCTCACCTTGCACCTTACGGAGCTTGGCCCTGAATAACCGGAATAGACGTGCCTGACTGACGCGTCGGGACAGGCTCCGAATGCCCTCGCACCTCGCGCCCCAAAGAATGCACTTTGCCACCGAGACGGCCTGCCACAGAGGCCTTGCCATCCCTGGCCCCACGAGCCCCAATCCGCTGCCATACAGCACAAGATCGCGGCCTATCGCTGCCCCCTCTTCAGCGGGCAACCACTCCGACACGTGTCTCCAGAAGAGGGCCGCGACGGGACATGACCACAATGCATGGTCAATGGTCTCCTCGCCCCCGCACCCATTTGGACACAGGGGCGTCCGAGTTGAGCCGTGCCTATAGAGCCTCTCCCTCACAGGGAGGCGCCCCAGCGCCCCCAACCAGTGCAGATCCTTGCTGGCCCCATCTAGCCACTTCGGCTGAATCCTCACCCAATCTACACCCGGCATGCGGGTCAACGCCTCGCTCATGTGTTCTGCGCAACAGTCCCTCCACTTCTTATACAGCCTACGGTGTTCCAGGACGAGACTGTCCGCCAGGCACCACGGCTGGTCCCGGACGAACTCGACCGCCTTTTGGTAATGCCATGGGCGGTCGACCGACCACGGTGCCGTGCCTCTCCAGGGAATCACCGTTCGCAAAGTGAAACCCAGCCAAAACTTTGCAAACAGGGCCGATATATGTCCCTCCGACCCCCTGGTCAATCTCGCCGCAAAGGACATGAACAAGGCCATGGTCTTGAGGGGGGCACAAATCACACCTCTGCCCCCTTTCTCTCGATCCCTATACATTCGTACGCGGGCGACCTGCTCGTTCCTCCCTCCCCAAATGAACGTAAACACAAGGCGCTCTAGGCGCCGTCCTGTCACAAAGGGGACAGGGAAGACATAGGCAAGATGGTTCAATCTTGCCAACAGGTCGGCATTGACCGCAAGCACCCTCCCCGAAAGAGAGAGATCCCTCCGGTTCCAGCTTTCAGCCCTCGCCTGTACTTTCCTGAGGGCAACGTCCCAGTTCTTCTGGGCGCTGTCCTCCCTCCAGAAGACGATGCCCAGAATCCTGAGCCCATCCTGGCACAGAGAAAAACCCCCCGGGACCTCAGACCTTCCAGCCCACAGTCCAGCATAAAGTACGGAGGACTTCCCGCGGTTAACCCGTGCACCAGTAGCATCTGAGAACGCCTCGATCACCCGCTCCACTGCGCGGAAGTCTTCATCTCGGCCGAGGAACAGCGTAGTGTCGTCGGCATACGCCGACACCTTGGCCCTAACCCCGTTCGCGCCCGGGATATGCAGTCCCTGAAAATCCGGATCTCTTCTCAGCCTCTCCACCAGAGGCTCAAGGAACAGCACATAGAGCATTGGCGAGAGCGGGCACCCCTGCCTGACCCCCCCTTTCTGCTCGATCAACTCGGAAAGATGTCCGTTAATGGCGACACGGCTCACTGCCCCGGCATAAAGCAGTCGCACCATGGCAGTGAAAACCGGACCAAAGCCCATTCGCTCCAGGAGCGCAAACAAAAACGCGTGCGACACACGATCGAAGGCCTTCTCCTGGTCCAAATTCAGCAAAGCCAACGGTACCTGACGTTGCGTCGCCCATGCCAAAGCATCTCTGACCAGCGCCAGGTTCATACCGCACGTCCGTCCGGGCACCCCACAAGTCTGGTCAGGGAGCACCACCGTGGCCATCACCCTTCTGAGGCGTAGGGCCAGTGACTTGGCAACGATCTTATAATCCGCCGTCAGCAACGTGATCGGCCGCCAGTTTGCCAAGTCCGCCCTATCACCCTTCTTGTGTAGAAGGGCGATATGCCCGACTCTCGCTGACTGTGGAAGGAGCCCAGCCCCAAATGCCTCCCTGTAAACGGCCATCAGATCTGGGCCCACGAGGGGCCAAAAGGTCCGGTACCACTCCACAGGGAGACCGTCCCCTCCAGGAGCCACGCCCGTCTTCAGAGAGAGCATAGCGCCCTCCATCTCCTCTAGAGACACCTGCTCTTCCAACTCCACTACGCTTTCCCCAGGCAATCTATCTACCACAGAGTCCAGAAACCCGGCTGCCAATTCACCGCTCGATCCCCTTCGTTGGAAGAGGTCACAGTAAAAGGCACTAGCGCAGCCCAACATGTCCTCGGGCACGGTCAGTACCCGGGTACCATCACTTAAACCCTCTATATAAGACCCTCGCTGCCGGCTTCTGACACTATTAAAAAAGAAGCGTGTAGGGCGCTCGTCCAACTCAAGTGCCTGCCTACCCGCCTGAACAAAGTAGTTGCGGGCCTCCGCCTCAAAGTGAGCTCATAGGGCTTCACTGGCATCCCCGAGCCGCCCGCAATCTCCATCTATCCAAGCCGAAGCAAGGACTCTCGACCACTGCCTGGCTCTTTCCACTCTCCGTCTTGCCATCTCCTGGCCCCACCAGCGGACCAGGGTGGCAACTCTCTTTTTCAGGTCCTCCCACCACTCACGCTGTGTGTCGTACAGCACCCGCAACCCTCGCCAACCTGTGTACAGATGGCGAAAAATCTCAACAAAGGCAGGGTCCTGCAAGATGGAACAGTTCAATCTCCAACAACCTCGTCCCCTTTGACAACCCTCAACTTCGATGCTGCCGAGCACCATGCAGTGGTCGGAGGCCCAAAAGGGCCTCAGGAAGCACGCGTGCACCTTCACCCCCTCTGGCAAAAACAGGAGGTCGAGCCTAGATGCATCACCCCGTGAGTTCCTCCAAGTCCAGCCCGGAGAATGCGGATCGACCACCCTGTAAACGTCAACCAGGCCTGCTCCTGACATCGTATGGGCCAGCTCCGCCCCCCCCCTCCGACTCTACATCCACATTGAAATCCCCCCCAACCAGCAATACTCTATTTGTGCAGAAAAGAGGCTCCAGCAGGCGGAAGAACCCCCGCCGTTGCCCTCCCCTACACGGTGCGTACACCCCTATAGCCCTGTACTTAGTCCCCCTCCACTTCCCATCCACACAGATAATCCTCCCTGGCACTACCGAAACTACATTTTCCACCTCCCACTCAAAAGATTTGAACAGCACCCCCACTCCATCTCCCCTCCCCTCACCCACACCCCAAACGGCTGGACCGAGATCCCACCCCCTCGTGAACTCAACCGCCTCCCGCTCCGAGCCCAAATGGACTTCCTGCAAAAATAACAGATCAAATGAAACCGAACGCAAACTCGAAAACACGGCCATCCTTTTGAGAGGCTGCTTGATGCCCCGCACATTAAGTGATGCTATTCTAATCATCAAAAAAAACTTTTTCCTTCTTTTTTTTTTTCTAGAAGAATCCGAACCAGTCAACACAATCCCAAGGCACTTTCCCCAAAACCAAGCCTTCAACAAAAAAAAACCTCCCTCCACCCACCCTCACCAGCCAAACCTTCACTCCCCTCCTTCCCTCCCTCCCCACCCCCCCAAAATCCACAGTCCTCCTCACACCCCAACTGTTGCTCATTCCATTTTCCACTACCCATCTTATTCAATGGTATTACTATCCCCCTCCACCCCTGCCAGCCCCTGTTCTGACCCGTCTTGCCACAACTTGTGTCCACCCCTCCTCCTCCCTTGTCCCTCCATCCCGCTGTAAACAATCCTCCCCCAATGTATGTACAGCCCGCGCCCCCTCCACCTCAATCTCCCTTGTACCTATAATGTCCCCTGCAGTCAGGAGGTCAAACTCCCGTCCTCTCTCCAGACGTGACCTCTTTGTTCTTCTCTCCTCCGTCGCCCCCTCCGCCTCTGTGGTAGCTCCAGACCCGGAGAGTCTGCCGCCCTCCCCCATATCCTGCTCTGGATCTGATCCCACATCCTCCATGCCGTCCGAGAACTCCATTGAGGCCCAATCCGGTCACACCAGGGTCGAGGCCTCCGCTACCCCTTCTGTCGCCTCCGCCCAAATTCCAAACAGCCCGGCCTCCAGCCCCAGACCGGGCCACGAAGCCTGTTCTTCCCCCGACGGCGCTCCCACGGCTGGGGTTACCTGGCCGGCTGTCAGCGACTCTCCCGGGGTCAGGTCCGAAGAACCCCCCTCTGCCTGCGTCAGCCGAACCTCCTTGCCAGATGGCCCTGCTACCTCCTCGCTCACTGGCCCGCTTGATGCCGCAGGCTCTGCTGCCCCTTCGGTGAACACCGCTTCCTCCCCCTTTTCCCGGGCACTTAAGGAAAAAAATTCCTCAGCAAAAAGACTAACATAAGTCCCCTTTCTCGATGGGCACTGGCGATACAGGTGCTCCTCGCTACCACACAGACTGCAGGCCTTTGGCGCACCACACTCGGCCGCGAGGTGGTCCTCCGAACCACAGATGCGGCACCTCCGTCCAGGGCAGACCTCCTTTGCGTGGCCAAGGGCCCCACACTTCCAGCAGTACAACGGCTGGCCAGGGTAGTGGAGGAAACCCCGGTTGGGACCGATAGAAAAATTCCCCGGAGGGTGGACCAGACCACCCGGAGCAGCCGGGTCCGTCTCCAATCTGACGAGAAACCTGCGCTTCCCGTTCCAGACGCCGAAGCGCCCCCGCAGCTTCTCCCCTGCTGAGACAGAAGAGCAGTACCGTGCCAAAAAAGCTCTGATGACCTCATCCGCCACGAAGGGGTTATAAACGTGCACAGTGATGGGGACCTCATCCCTGGCGAACAACGGGACCAGCCGAAGACCACGAAGCACCTCCTCTTCCCTGAGCCGCGAGCACCGGTCGAAAAAGGTAGAGCAGTCAGTGAAGGCAGCGAAAGTGATGTCCAGGAACCCCGAAGAGCAAAAATCCTGCAGGCAAAGAACCTTGGAGGGAGCCATTCCGCTAAAGTCCCTGAGCAGCCGGAGCAAAATCCAATCCCAGCAAAATCGCTTCTTCACGTCCTCCGCAGCATCTCTGCAGAGCTCCACCCGAACAGAATGACGAAGCCGTACCACTCGAGCCGGCTGACGTTCAGCTCCTCTCTCCATGGCTACACTTGATCTTAGCCAAAAGGCCGAGAAGCGATACCGAGAACAGCCAACAACAAACGGTGCCATTCTACAGAACTGTAAACCCGAGGACGGAAAATACCGTTCTCGCTTAATATTCTATAATAAACCAGTAGAAATCATGCTGAACATATTCATACTAAAATTAGCGGAGAAAATAGTGATTTAAGCGGCATTTAACAATGAAACAAAAGGGAAACGATAACACACACACAGTCCTATCAGATGCGAGCACACACAATCCTCCACACTACAAACTCACAATTTAGTCAGAAAGTAAGTTTCCAAGACAACCATTTAAACTGGATTAAAATCCTTCGATTGCAGCAACCAACACATTACAAATAATATGTAGGGATTTTAAAAAGATTTAAGAAAATTTACATGAGTTTAACAATACTGCCTCTCAGCGGTCAAATTTGGTATTGCAGGGGAGAAAATGTATACCTACAACTTGACCCTCAAATTGCCTACAACTTTGTACAACATTTTTAAAAAGTATTTCTTTGCTAGAAGAAGATAAATTACTGGCAAACTTTTTAATACATGCAATATAAATATACAGTAAGAGGTCAGAATCACCAAACATGTACTAAATACAATTTTAAGCAGAAATACTGATTTATAGTTATTACCTAAAAACACGTTTTATCGTGGTACTGAGGAGGAATACTTTTTTCCAGATAAACTCTCTCAACTATTCTAAGACATGGACAACATTTTCATCAGTCCTAAATTGACTAAAACTGAAAAGAAGCTCGTCTTTATAACTGCGCCACTCATCCGCCATTTTCACTCAGCCCTTCAGAGAGGCCTAATTATATACAAAGCTCTGCTTACCTTAATGTCATTTACTCTGGACACACAATATTTCCCAACAAAATGCATTCAAGTGACACTTTGTGTTTTTAAATAAATAAATAAAACCTTTTTGTTCTTGTTTATC
The DNA here is from genome assembly GCF_019097595.1 of Hemibagrus wyckioides. Taxonomy (NCBI): domain Eukaryota; kingdom Metazoa; phylum Chordata; class Actinopteri; order Siluriformes; family Bagridae; genus Hemibagrus; species Hemibagrus wyckioides. The sequence goes on from NC_080717.1 coordinate 22,203,724, forward strand.
TTACACACACTGTCACGGGTATCTAACGGACAGTCTTGAGCCAGCAATCCAAACTCATGTGACGGTATAAAATTTCCAAACAAACTAATTTTAAACGCGTTTCAAATCATGAAAACAATTATAACACATTAAAGAAATGAGCTTTAATTACTCCAAGTACTTGTCCGGTTAGGTGAAATGTAGGAAAATGTAATCTTTTACCGAAAATTGCAATCACCTGCAGCTGCAAAATCAGCAGTCGGATCTGCAGCAGCGCCACCTAGAGGTCTGATTCAAAAGAGCGGGGCAAAAATAAAGCGTCATCACATGGCCATACTGTGTTATTATTGACGATATAAGATTGTTTTGAATCGTTATTACAAATTAATACACATACTTACAACCCCTGACGGTCCTAGAATACCCCTGTCCCGAACACTTTAACGTTTTCCATTGCTGTAATTTACTCAGATAGTTGTTAACTAGCTGATTAAGTGAATCAGGTGAAGTGGGAGCAGAGAAAACACTAAACTGGGTATAGTTCTGGACCTGTGTTGGGATCCTAGAAGATAATGAATTTGTTCCTATAGTCTGTCTCTCTGTCTGTTCTCTGCAAATGAATGTGTTAAATAGTTTCCTGCAGCAAATATATCTTTTAAAACAATATACTGATAACATATCACGGTGTGTATGAAGAGACCGACACATCATGTACCTGCTAATGCTTGAGCTAATATTGCCAATAAAGCAATAACAATGCTAAACAATTAACTTATTTTTGCAATACTGTGTAACTGTAGCATTTGTAACTAAATACACATCTTTTATTGCCAAAGACACACATTACTCACACTTACAAAATGTAAATTGAACCAGAATCACAGTTCATATTTCTCATAATTAGACAGTAAGTAACTGACAAATATTACAATAGAAAAATGAAATCCATAAAGAGTCGGAGCAGCATTAATTCCCAAAACAGGAATGAAACTACAGTGAAACGAACAGAATCAAAGAGCCTTTTCTAACGGCATGTGCAGCACAACAGAACATAACTTATCGCCTTTTACAAGTCTCAAAAGAAGCCATCATTTTCAGGTCAAGAGGTGAAAAACTTCTGCACTAAAGAAATATCGTCAACAGATCATCAATTTGTTATATTCCCAAAGGGCCTATGGGATAATTTGGTAAAACTAAATTTAGTGTGCTCATCATTCAGAAGTATTTTTAAGATTTAAGATTTAAGTAAGATTTTGTTCAGTTAGGGAGAATTATATTTTACTGCTCACCATTTTATAGGTTTGGTTTATGAGTTTCTGCAAACCGATTTTCATTTAGCAATCTCATTATGTTGGCTTGAAAAAGCCGTTCACAGTTTTGCTTTATCAGATTATTACTATTATAAATAAACAGGTGGGACCTTGGACACTACTTTATTTGTTTGCTTGTTACATTTACCACTTAACCATTCGACTGCCTGCTAAACCGGGTTTCTTCAGGCACCACCATGCTGTACATAATGAATTTCCAACATAGAATTACTTATCGGTTTTTCAGTAAACAGACACTTCTTAAAGAGGCTTCTTCCCCCATCATAGTCTTTATATCTTGGCTCAACTGTTTGGTGTTGGCCCTGCTTTTTTTAGTTTCTGGACACCATGTAATAAGAAAACAGTCAGCATTAAAGCTCATCATCATCAGGCTGCTGCTGTTGTTTTAAAAGTGTATTTCAGTAGGCTATAGCTTTGTTTATTGATTTAATATTTTCAACTATCTAACTGAGTATCAAACGTTGTGCTTTTTTGTGAAATGTCCGACACGTCTTTCTTTAGCTGTGTGCTTTCACGGTCACGTGACCTGAATACATAAACAGTCATAATGGTGATCAGACAGGATATTCAAATAATGAGCTTGTTTCTTTTTAGGTGTACGTGTTTGTTATTGTTTTATATTGAAACTACACATCTACAAGAACACAGTTGCATCTCATTGTGTAAACTGTCAATACTTTCAATTTTATGACTTTTTATTCTTAATTACTTTCAATAGTTGAATTAAGTTTAATTAAGGTTGATGGCAGACAATGAAATAAATTTATTATTAAAATATAAATCCCAATCTATCTTTCTATATATTATAGAGTTTACACATTTATTTATATATTATTTTATTTTTATATATAGAATATATTATATTACATTTTTTTAATTTTTATTTTATACTTTTATATTATATTTACTGTTTATATTTATATTATATATACATGTATATACACACACACACGCATATGCATAGCCGATAACTATTGGTTTTTCACAATTATTTTGTCTTTGATTTCTACGTTTAATTTTACCTATTTTTCTCTCTATATTTTTAACTATATCCCTTTATTTTTCATTTCCACACACTAATTTTTACTCTTTTCTTTCTTTAATGTAGGACAGTCGTAAAAAGCATTTCACTACATGTCATACTGTGTATGATTTCGTATGTGATGAATAAAATTTCAATTTGAATTTGATCATGATACAAGATCCCAGACTTAGACAAAGGAGACAAAGGAGACTAAGCATTCCGCTTAGTATTGCAGCTTTCAAACCTGCTTAAAACAAACCTGCTTGTTTGCAACAGCTACCACACACAACCACTGGGAAACCACTAGCATCGCATTTTACATTAATGAATTAGTAATTTCTATGTAGTAAATTCAGGATGTTTTCAAAATCTGGTAAGCATCATTGTCCTTTCGCAGCATGACCGGCTGTATCTTATTCATAATGAAATCAAATGTGCTTCTTCTGCATGTGGCAGTGCAATGTTACAACATTAAGAAACTCAGCAGAACCTGCACAGGTTAAGCAAACACAACAAAATTGTATCTAACTTTAGTACAGTGGATATCAGGGGAGAGCGCGAACGCAGTCCCCCACTACCAGAAATTATGCAGTCGAGATTCCCACATTTGGGGAATTCGCATGGGTCAGCACAACCGGAGTGCAATGGCTGAGCCTCGCCCTGGGTGAACCACCTTCTTGATCATGGTATCTCCCCTGCCAGGTAAGTATGAATTGCAGAGCCCTCGGCTAGAGACTGCACCACCAAACACACCCTTCACCATCATGGTGAGGAACCTAACACTAATCATTACACAATAATCTGAGACTAAAACACTGCAGTTTACACGTGCTGCAAAAAAATAAAGTCAGTAGAGAAGAAAGAGTGCACTTTTACAGTCAGCAATAAGAGGGAGAAGAAACACTGAATTTTAAGAAGACTGTTTTAAAGAGTGTTTTAAAGCCTGCCTACCATTAACCCCGCCCCTTCGCTTTGCACTCCCACAGCTTGCTAATCAGTTTTAGCCAAAACAAAACAACTCTACAAGAAATCTTGATTCCGTTCGTTGATCTATAACTAGTACTGTAAAAGGTTGTTTTCTATTAAAGAAACTTAAAACATTTATTACTCATAGGTCAATGGAAGACAAGAAATTTCTTCACCTTCTTGATCATGGTATCTCCCCTGCCAGGTAAGTATGAATTGCAGATCCCTCGGCTAGCGACTGCACTACCCTTTACCATCATGGTGAGGAACCTAACACTAATCATTACACAAACATCTGAGACTAAAACACTGCAGTCTACACGTGCTGCTAAAAATAAAACTACATTTATTACATAAAAAACAGTGTGATCGACCATTTTCTAAGCAACTAAACAGTACAATAACCCCACCCCCACGGCTTGCAGCTCAGAGACAATGTTTCTCCAGGACCCTGGTGTTACATAAGAGAACGTAACATATAGCTACAGAACCGAAACACCACCACAGAGCTAAGAACAAAGTCTGTCTGAACTACAGAGCTACATGTTAAATGTTAAGCCACTGTTGAAAACTTTGATTTGAGATTGTTCAGTTAGGGAGAATTATATTTTACTGCTCACCATTTTATAGGTTTGGTTTATGAGTTTGTCGTTTCTGCAAACCGATTTGCATTTAGCAATCTCATTATGTTGGCTTGAAAAAGCCGTTCAGTTTTGCTTTATCAGATTATTACTATTATAAATAAACAGGTGGGACCTTGTACACTACTTTGTTTGCTTGTTACATTTAACACTTAACCATTCGACTGCCTGCTAAACCGAGTTTCTTCAGGCACTACCATGCTGTACATAATGAATTCCCAATGTAGAATTACTTATCGGTTTTTCAGTAAACAGACACAGTTCTTATTGCATATTGCAGTGCTCCAGTCTTCCCAGTATTGTAGCTTTCAAACTAGCTGAAAGCAGCCCACAAACATGCTTGATTGCACCAGTTAATAGCCCACTGTGTCTTATTCCACATAAAACCAGGTGTGGTTCTTCTGCACGCTTTAACGCCATGTCAGAATAGAAACATACTCAGCAGAACCTGTACAGCTTCAGCAAATGCAATAACATTGTATCTAACTTTAGTACAGTGGATATCAGGGGAGAGCGCGAACGCAGTCCCCCACCACCAGAAATTATGCAGTCGAGATTCCCACATTTGGGGAATTTGCACGGGTCAGTACAACCGGAGTGCAATGGCTGAGCCTCGCCCTGGGTGAACCACCTTCTTGATCATGGTATCTCCCCCTGCCAGGTAAGTATGAATTGCAGAGCTCTCGGCTAGAGACTGCACCACCAAACACACCCTTCACCATCATGGTGAGGAACCTAACACTAATCATTACACAATAATCTGAGACTAAAACACTGCAGTTTACACGTGCTGCAAAAAATAAAGTCAGTAGAGAAGAAAGAGTGCAATTTTACAGAGTCAGCAATAAGAGGGAGCAGAAACACTGAATTTTAAGAAGACTGTTTTAAAGAGAATTTTAAAGCCTGCCTACCATTAACCCCGCCCCTTCGCTTTGCACTCCCACAGCTTGCTAATCAGTTTTAGCCAAAACAAAACAACTCTACAAGAAATCTTGATTCCGTTCGTTGATCTATAACTAGTACTGTAAAAGGTTGTTTTCTATTAAAGAAACTTAAAACATTTATTACTCATAGGTCAATGGAAGACAAGAAATTTCTTCATTTGAACAATAAAATTGTTATAACTGGAAAAATAAAGAGCTCAATCACAGGGATTAATACACACAGACACTGAAATAAAAGATCACTAAAGCTCACTGTCATGTATTTTATAGCAACATGTGGCTAAATTCTTGAAGCAAAATGTGTGCATTAGTTTTCTATAAACTACATGACTGACAGTAGGTCTGGCCGTAACAAATGAAAGCTCCATATAATCTAAGGCTAATATAATTTCCTACAGCCGAACATCCAGTCCTGTTATTATTATTTATAAAACCAGATGTGGTACATCTGCATATTGCAGTGCTCCATTCTGCCCAGTATTGTAGCTTTCCAACTTGCTTGATTGCACCAGGTAACAGGCCACTGTAGCTTGTTCCTCATAAAACCAGGTGGGGTTCTTCTGCACGCTTTAATGCCATGTCAGAGCAGAAAGATACCCAGCAGAACCTGTACAGCTTCAGCAAATGCAATAACATTGTATCTAACTTTAGTACGCTGAATATCAGGGGAGAGCGCGAACGCAGTCCCCCACTACCAGAAATTATGCAGTCGAGATTCCCACATTTGGGGAATTCGCACGGGTCAGCACAGCCGGAGTGCAATGGCTGAGCCTCGCCCTGGGTGAACCACCTTCTTGATCATGGTATCTCCCCTGCCAGGTAAGTATGAATTGCAGAGCCCTCGGCTAGCGACTGCACCAACAAACACACCCTTTACCATCATGGCGAAGAACACAGAGCTAATCATTACACAAACATCTGAATCTAAAATGCTGCAGTCTATAAATGCTGCTAAAAATAAGGCTACATTTATTACATATAAAACAATGTGATGATTATTTTCTAAGCCACTAAACAGTACAATACTTCCCATGATGCATTGCTGCTGAATATGTAATGAGATCCACAGTGTTCAGGAAAATGCTTTTGTAACCAAAACACTTTACACTAAAAAGTAGTCGGTCCAGAAGAAAGGGCACAAAGCTATACTGCTACATATCACAAAGCTATATCAGCAGCAGGAAACAACTAAACTATTTTCAACAATTTTATTAAGGTTGTTTTACAGTTAGTTACAGTTTGCAATTATAAGTGACTCTAAAATCACAATATTTAAACAAAAGCAAGCAAGAAGTTTGTGTCCGACCGGTAATGTGATCCGGACACAACATTCCCGATAGATAGTTCCGGATGGATAGTTCCGTATGCCGTAAATGATCCGTTTGTTGTACCCAGGCTTACAAATGGAGTTTTAGATTACTAACTATAAATACTATAATTGATACTTTAGAATATTTTATCGACACATCAGGCATCCTTTGAATTCACGAGAAACACCGCTTGATGATTAAGACAAGACATTTAGTAAACGCTACGTGTTTTACAGAAAATAATACGCATTTATGGTGCTTTTATAAGATCAAAAAGTCAGAGTCGGATGTTCATTACAGAGAGAAACCATGATCTAATGGTGTAAAAGCACATGTTAGTTTAAGAGCAGAGTAACTTCTACAGACACACTGACCCTACATAAACACCGTTATAAACCTCTTCTCTGTGGTGAACTGTGAATATAAGGAGATCACAAACAGCTCGGATACAGAGCTCCACAAATAAACCACAGAGAGAGCACCAACATACACCTAGCTTACATTATAACTAAACAAACAGAAACAGTCTATCTTTAACAGTAGAGAGAGGGGTGCACCGTTCCCGGAAGTACTGCAATAACGGGTCGATGCGTGGAGTGGACGGAGCAAGCCCCTATTCCATCTCTTTGCTCCAAAAATCAATTTAATATATGGTCCCCGGATAGGGGACGTATCAGATATTAAACTGATAAGAACAGATTTTTTTTTTTTTTTTTTTTTTTTTTTATTAGAACCAGTTCCACACAACAATAAACGATACATCAAATCCAGCAAAACAAAACCAGTCCGTCCCTCTTAAATCCCTCCCACTTACCACACATCAATATAAAACCCAAAACAATCAGAACCACAGTCACATTTCTTGTCATAACACAAACCACCTTACACAAAAATTTAATTCACAAAGAAAATGATCACAAATACGTCAGGAGACCAAAATGTTCAAATCCAACAGAATACAGAAATTTAAACGATCCCACCCCCCTCACCTCACCGGTCTGGCCACCATGGGGCCCCCAGTACCGTGGTTCCCGAAAAACCTCCCCCCTCCAAAACTCCCACTCCTACCCTCACAAAACCCTCCCCCCCTTGCTCCTCACCTTGCACCTTACGGAGCTTGGCCCTGAATAACCGGAATAGACGTGCCTGACTGACGCGTCGGGACAGGCTCCGAATGCCCTCGCACCTCGCGCCCCAAAGAATGCACTTTGCCACCGAGACGGCCTGCCACAGAGGCCTTGCCATCCCTGGCCCCACGAGCCCCAATCCGCTGCCATACAGCACAAGATCGCGGCCTATCGCTGCCCCCTCTTCAGCGGGCAACCACTCCGACACGTGTCTCCAGAAGAGGGCCGCGACGGGACATGACCACAATGCATGGTCAATGGTCTCCTCGCCCCCGCACCCATTTGGACACAGGGGCGTCCGAGTTGAGCCGTGCCTATAGAGCCTCTCCCTCACAGGGAGGCGCCCCAGCGCCCCCAACCAGTGCAGATCCTTGCTGGCCCCATCTAGCCACTTCGGCTGAATCCTCACCCAATCTACACCCGGCATGCGGGTCAACGCCTCGCTCATGTGTTCTGCGCAACAGTCCCTCCACTTCTTATACAGCCTACGGTGTTCCAGGACGAGACTGTCCGCCAGGCACCACGGCTGGTCCCGGACGAACTCGACCGCCTTTTGGTAATGCCATGGGCGGTCGACCGACCACGGTGCCGTGCCTCTCCAGGGAATCACCGTTCGCAAAGTGAAACCCAGCCAAAACTTTGCAAACAGGGCCGATATATGTCCCTCCGACCCCCTGGTCAATCTCGCCGCAAAGGACATGAACAAGGCCATGGTCTTGAGGGGGGCACAAATCACACCTCTGCCCCCTTTCTCTCGATCCCTATACATTCGTACGCGGGCGACCTGCTCGTTCCTCCCTCCCCAAATGAACGTAAACACAAGGCGCTCTAGGCGCCGTCCTGTCACAAAGGGGACAGGGAAGACATAGGCAAGATGGTTCAATCTTGCCAACAGGTCGGCATTGACCGCAAGCACCCTCCCCGAAAGAGAGAGATCCCTCCGGTTCCAGCTTTCAGCCCTCGCCTGTACTTTCCTGAGGGCAACGTCCCAGTTCTTCTGGGCGCTGTCCTCCCTCCAGAAGACGATGCCCAGAATCCTGAGCCCATCCTGGCACAGAGAAAAACCCCCCGGGACCTCAGACCTTCCAGCCCACAGTCCAGCATAAAGTACGGAGGACTTCCCGCGGTTAACCCGTGCACCAGTAGCATCTGAGAACGCCTCGATCACCCGCTCCACTGCGCGGAAGTCTTCATCTCGGCCGAGGAACAGCGTAGTGTCGTCGGCATACGCCGACACCTTGGCCCTAACCCCGTTCGCGCCCGGGATATGCAGTCCCTGAAAATCCGGATCTCTTCTCAGCCTCTCCACCAGAGGCTCAAGGAACAGCACATAGAGCATTGGCGAGAGCGGGCACCCCTGCCTGACCCCCCCTTTCTGCTCGATCAACTCGGAAAGATGTCCGTTAATGGCGACACGGCTCACTGCCCCGGCATAAAGCAGTCGCACCATGGCAGTGAAAACCGGACCAAAGCCCATTCGCTCCAGGAGCGCAAACAAAAACGCGTGCGACACACGATCGAAGGCCTTCTCCTGGTCCAAATTCAGCAAAGCCAACGGTACCTGACGTTGCGTCGCCCATGCCAAAGCATCTCTGACCAGCGCCAGGTTCATACCGCACGTCCGTCCGGGCACCCCACAAGTCTGGTCAGGGAGCACCACCGTGGCCATCACCCTTCTGAGGCGTAGGGCCAGTGACTTGGCAACGATCTTATAATCCGCCGTCAGCAACGTGATCGGCCGCCAGTTTGCCAAGTCCGCCCTATCACCCTTCTTGTGTAGAAGGGCGATATGCCCGACTCTCGCTGACTGTGGAAGGAGCCCAGCCCCAAATGCCTCCCTGTAAACGGCCATCAGATCTGGGCCCACGAGGGGCCAAAAGGTCCGGTACCACTCCACAGGGAGACCGTCCCCTCCAGGAGCCACGCCCGTCTTCAGAGAGAGCATAGCGCCCTCCATCTCCTCTAGAGACACCTGCTCTTCCAACTCCACTACGCTTTCCCCAGGCAATCTATCTACCACAGAGTCCAGAAACCCGGCTGCCAATTCACCGCTCGATCCCCTTCGTTGGAAGAGGTCACAGTAAAAGGCACTAGCGCAGCCCAACATGTCCTCGGGCACGGTCAGTACCCGGGTGCCATCACTTAAACCCTCCATATAAGATCCTCGCTGCCGGCTTCTGACACTATTAAAAAAGAAGCGTGTAGGGCGCTCGTCCAACTCAAGCGCCTGCCTACCCGCCTGAACAAAGTAGTTGCGGGCCTCCGCCTCAAAGTGAGCTCGTAGGGCTTCACTGGCATCCCTGAGCCGCCCGCAATCTCCATCTTTCCAAGCCGAGGCAAGGACTCTTGACCACTGCCTGGCTCTTTCCACTCTCCGTCTCGCCATCTCCTGGCCCCACCAGCGGGCCAGGGTGGCAACTCTCTTTTTCAGGTCCTCCCACCACTCACACTGAGTGTCGTACAGCACCCGCAACCCTCGCCAACCTGTGTACAGGTGGCGAAAAATCTCAACAAAGGCAGGGTCCTGCAAGATGGAACAGTTCAATCTCCAACAACCTCGTCCCCTTTGACAACCCTCAACTTCGATGCTGCCGAGCACCATGCAGTGGTCGGAGGCCCAAAAGGGCCTCAGGAAGCACGCGTGCACCTTCACCCCCTCTGGCAAAAACAGGAGGTCGAGCCTAGATGCATCACCCCGTGAGTTCCTCCAAGTCCAGCCCGGAGAATGCGGATCGACCACCCTGTAAACGTCAACCAGGCCTGCTCCTGACATCGTATGGGCCAGCTCCGCCCCCCCCCTCCGACTCTACATCCACATTGAAATCCCCCCCAACCAGCAATACTCTATTTGTGCAGAAAAGAGGCTCCAGCAGGCGGAAGAACCCCCGCCGTTGCCCTCCCCTACACGGTGCGTACACCCCTATAGCCCTGTACTTAGTCCCCCTCCACTTCCCATCCACACAGATAATCCTCCCTGGCACTACCGAAACTACATTTTCCACCTCCCACTCAAAAGATTTGAACAGCACCCCCACTCCATCTCCCCTCCCCTCACCCACACCCCAAACGGCTGGACCGAGATCCCACCCCCTCGTGAACTCAACCGCCTCCCGCTCCGAGCCCAAATGGACTTCCTGCAAAAATAACAGATCAAATGAAACCGAACGCAAACTCGAAAACACGGCCATCCTTTTGAGAGGCTGCTTGATGCCCCGCACATTAAGTGATGCTATTCTAATCATCAAAAAAAACTTTTTCCTTCTTTTTTTTTTTCTAGAAGAATCCGAACCAGTCAACACAATCCCAAGGCACTTTCCCCAAAACCAAGCCTTCAACAAAAAAAAACCTCCCTCCACCCACCCTCACCAGCCAAACCTTCACTCCCCTCCTTCCCTCCCTCCCCACCCCCCCAAAATCCACAGTCCTCCTCACACCCCAACTGTTGCTCATTCCATTTTCCACTACCCATCTTATTCAATGGTATTACTATCCCCCTCCACCCCTGCCAGCCCCTGTTCTGACCCGTCTTGCCACAACTTGTGTCCACCCCTCCTCCTCCCTTGTCCCTCCATCCCGCTGTAAACAATCCTCCCCCAAAGTATGTACAGCCCGCGCCCCCTCCACCTCAATCTCCCTTGTACCTATAATGTCCCCTGCAGTCAGGAGGTCAAACTCCCGTCCCCTCTCGAGTCGTGACCTCTCTGTTCTTCTCTCCTCCGTCGCCCCCCTCCGCCTCTGTGGTAGCTCCAGACCCGGAGAGTCTGCCGCCCTCCCCCATATCCTGCTCTGGGTCTGGTCCCACATCCTCCATGCCCTCCGAGAACTCCATTGAGGCCCAATCCGGTCACACCAGGGTCGAGGCCTCCGCTACCCCCTTCTGTCGCCTCCGCCCAAATTCCAAACAGCCCGGCCTCCAGCCCCAGACCGGGCCACGAAGCCTGTTCTTCCCCCGACGGCGCTCCCACGGCTGGGGTTACCTGGCCGGCTGTCAGCGACTCTCCCGGGGTCAGGTCCGAAGAACCCCCCTCTGCCTGCGTCAGCCGAACCTCCTTGCCAGATGGCCCTGCTACCTCCTCGCTCACTGGCCCGCTTGATGCCGCAGGCTCTGCTGCCCCTTCGGTGAACACCGCTTCCTCCCCCTTTTCCCGGGCACTTAAGGAAAAAAATTCCTCAGCAAAAAGACTAACATAAGTCCCCTTTCTCGATGGGCACTGGCGATACAGGTGCTCCTCGCTACCACACAGACTGCAGGCCTTTGGCGCACCACACTCGGCCGCGAGGTGGTCCTCCGAACCACAGATGCGGCACCTCCGTCCAGGGCAGACCTCCTTTGCGTGGCCAAGGGCCCCACACTTCCAGCAGTACAACGGCTGGCCAGGGTAGTGGAGGAAACCCCGGTTGGGACCGATAGAAAAATTCCCCGGAGGGTGGACCAGACCACCCGGAGCAGCCGGGTCCGTCTCCAATCTGACGAGAAACCTGCGCTTCCCGTTCCAGACGCCGAAGCGCCCCCGCAGCTTCTCCCCTGCTGAGACAGAAGAGCAGTACCGTGCCAAAAAAGCTCTGATGACCTCATCCGCCACGAAGGGGTTATAAACGTGCACAGTGATGGGGACCTCATCCCTGGCGAACAACGGGACCAGCCGAAGACCACGAAGCACCTCCTCTTCCCTGAGCCGCGAGCACCGGTCGAAAAAGGTAGAGCAGTCAGTGAAGGCAGCGAAAGTGATGTCCAGGAACCCCGAAGAGCAAAAATCCTGCAGGCAAAGAACCTTGGAGGGAGCCATTCCGCTAAAGTCCCTGAGCAGCCGGAGCAAAATCCAATCCCAGCAAAATCGCTTCTTCACGTCCTCCGCAGCATCTCTGCAGAGCTCCACCCGAACAGAATGACGAAGCCGTACCACTCGAGCCGGCTGACGTTCAGCTCCTCTCTCCATGGCCACACTTGATCTTAGCCAAAAGGCCGAGAAGCGATACCGAGAACAGCCAACAACAAACGGTGCCATTCTACAGAACTGTAAACCCGAGGACGGAAAATACCGTTCTCGCTTAATATTCTATAATAAACCAGTAGAAATCATGCTGAACATATTCATACTAAAATTAGCGGAGAAAATAGTGATTTAAGCGGCATTTAACAATGAAACAAAAGGGAAACGATAACACACACACAGTCCTATCAGATGCGAGCACACACAATCCTCCACACTACAAACTCACAATTTAGTCAGAAAGTAAGTTTCCAAGACAACCATTTAAACTGGATTAAAATCCTTCGATTGCAGCAACCAACACATTACAAATAATATGTAGGGATTTTAAAAAGATTTAAGAAAATTTACATGAGTTTAACAATACTGCCTCTCAGCGGTCAAATTTGGTATTGCAGGGGAGAAAATGTATACCTACAACTTGACCCTCAAATTGCCTACAACTTTGTACAACATTTTTAAAAAGTATTTCTTTGCTAGAAGAAGATAAATTACTGGCAAACTTTTTAATACATGCAATATAAATATACAGTAAGAGGTCAGAATCACCAAACATGTACTAAATACAATTTTAAGCAGAAATACTGATTTATAGTTATTACCTAAAAACACGTTTTATCGTGGTACTGAGGAGGAATACTTTTTTCCAGATAAACTCTCTCAACTATTCTAAGACATGGACAACATTTTCATCAGTCCTAAATTGACTAAAACTGAAAAGAAGCTCGTCTTTATAACTGCGCCACTCATCCGCCATTTTCACTCAGCCCTTCAGAGAGGCCTAATTATATACAAAGCTCTGCTTACCTTAATGTCATTTACTCTGGACACACAATATTTCCCAACAAAATGCATTCAAGTGACACTTTGTGTTTTTAAATAAATAAATAAAACCTTTTTGTTCTTGTTTATCTTACACACACTGTCACGGGTATCTAACGGACAGTCTTGAGCCAGCAATCCAAACTCATGTGACGGTATAAAATTTCCAAACAAACTAATTTTAAACGCGTTTCAAATCATGAAAACAATTATAACACATTAAAGAAATGAGCTTTAATTACTCCAAGTACTTGTCCGGTTAGGTGAAATGTAGGAAAATGTAATCTTTTACCGAAAATTGCAATCACCTGCAGCTGCAAAATCAGCAGTCGGATCTGCAGCAGCGCCACCTAGAGGTCTGATTCAAAAGAGCGGGGCAAAAATAAAGCGTCATCACATGGCCATACTGTGTTATTATTGACGATATAAGATTGTTTTGAATCGTTATTACAAATTAATACACATACTTACAACCCCTGACGGTCCTAGAATACCCCTGTCCCGAACACTTTAACGTTTTCCATTGCTGTAATTTACTCAGATAGTTGTTAACTAGCTGATTAAGTGAATCAGGTGAAGTGGGAGCAGAGAAAACACTAAACTGGGTATAGTTCTGGACCTGTGTTGGGATCCTAGAAGATAATGAATTTGTTCCTATAGTCTGTCTCTCTGTCTGTTCTCTGCAAATGAATGTGTTAAATAGTTTCCTGCAGCAAATATATCTTTTAAAACAATATACTGATAACATATCACGGTGTGTATGAAGAGACCGACACATCATGTACCTGCTAATGCTTGAGCTAATATTGCCAATAAAGCAATAACAATGCTAAACAATTAACTTATTTTTGCAATACTGTGTAACTGTAGCATTTGTAACTAAATACACATCTTTTATTGCCAAAGACACACATTACTCACACTTACAAAATGTAAATTGAACCAGAATCACAGTTCATATTTCTCATAATTAGACAGTAAGTAACTGACAAATATTACAATAGAAAAATGAAATCCATAAAGAGTCGGAGCAGCATTAATTCCCAAAACAGGAATGAAACTACAGTGAAACGAACAGAATCAAAGAGCCTTTTCTAACGGCATGTGCAGCACAACAGAACATAACTTATCGCCTTTTACAAGTCTCAAAAGAAGCCATCATTTTCAGGTCAAGAGGTGAAAAACTTCTGCACTAAAGAAATATCGTCAACAGATCATCAATTTGTTATATTCCCAAAGGGCCTATGGGATAATTTGGTAAAACTAAATTTAGTGTGCTCATCATTCAGAAGTATTTTTAAGATTTAAGATTTAAGTAAGATTTTGTTCAGTTAGGGAGAATTATATTTTACTGCTCACCATTTTATAGGTTTGGTTTATGAGTTTCTGCAAACCGATTTTCATTTAGCAATCTCATTATGTTGGCTTGAAAAAGCCGTTCAGTTTTGCTTTATCAGATTATTACTATTATAAATAAACAGGTGGGACCTTGGACACTACTTTATTTGTTTGCTTGTTACATTTACCACTTAACCATTCGACTGCCTGCTAAACCGGGTTTCTTCAGGCACCACCATGCTGTACATAATGAATTTCCAACATAGAATTACTTATCGGTTTTTCAGTAAACAGACACTTCTTAAAGAGGCTTCTTCCCCCATCATAGTCTTTATATCTTGGCTCAACTGTTTGGTGTTGGCCCTGCTTTTTTTAGTTTCTGGACACCATGTAATAAGAAAACAGTCAGCATTAAAGCTCATCATCATCAGGCTGCTGCTGTTGTTTTAAAAGTGTATTTCAGTAGGCTATAGCTTTGTTTATTGATTTAATATTTTCAACTATCTAACTGAGTATCAAACGTTGTGCTTTTTTGTGAAATGTCCGACACGTCTTTCTTTAGCTGTGTGCTTTCACGGTCACGTGACCTGAATACATAAACAGTCATAATGGTGATCAGACAGGATATTCAAATAATGAGCTTGTTTCTTTTTAGGTGTACGTGTTTGTTATTGTTTTATATTGAAACTACACATCTACAAGAACACAGTTGCATCTCATTGTGTAAACTGTCAATACTTTCAATTTTATGACTTTTTATTCTTAATTACTTTCAATAGTTGAATTAAGTTTAATTAAGGTTGATGGCAGACAATGAAATAAATTTATTATTAAAATATAAATCCCAATCTATCTTTCTATATATTATAGAGTTTACACATTTATTTATATATTATTTTATTTTTATATATAGAATATATTATATTACATTTTTTTAATTTTTATTTTATACTTTTATATTATATTTACTGTTTATATTTATATTATATATACATGTATATACACACACACACGCATATGCATAGCCGATAACTATTGGTTTTTCACAATTATTTTGTCTTTGATTTCTACGTTTAATTTTACCTATTTTTCTCTCTATATTTTTAACTATATCCCTTTATTTTTCATTTCCACACACTAATTTTTACTCTTTTCTTTCTTTAATGTAGGACAGTCGTAAAAAGCATTTCACTACATGTCATACTGTGTATGATTTCGTATGTGATGAATAAAATTTCAATTTGAATTTGATCATGATACAAGATCCCAGACTTAGACAAAGGAGACAAAGGAGACTAAGCATTCCGCTTAGTATTGCAGCTTTCAAACCTGCTTAAAACAAACCTGCTTGTTTGCAACAGCTACCACACACAACCACTGGGAAACCACTAGCATCGCATTTTACATTAATGAATTAGTAATTTCTATGTAGTAAATTCAGGATGTTTTCAAAATCTGGTAAGCATCATTGTCCTTTCGCAGCATGACCGGCTGTATCTTATTCATAATGAAATCAAATGTGCTTCTTCTGCATGTGGCAGTGCAATGTTACAACATTAAGAAACTCAGCAGAACCTGCACAGGTTAAGCAAACACAACAAAATTGTATCTAACTTTAGTACAGTGGATATCAGGGGAGAGCAGTCCCCCACTACCAGAAATTATGCAGTCGAGATTCCCACATTTGGGGAATTCGCATGGGTCAGCACAACCGGAGTGCAATGGCTGAGCCTCGCCCTGGGTGAACCACCTTCTTGATCATGGTATCTCCCCTGCCAGGTAAGTATGAATTGCAGAGCCCTCGGCTAGAGACTGCACCACCAAACACACCCTTCACCATCATGGTGAGGAACCTAACACTAATCATTACACAATAATCTGAGACTAAAACACTGCAGTTTACACGTGCTGCAAAAAAATAAAGTCAGTAGAGAAGAAAGAGTGCACTTTTACAGTCAGCAATAAGAGGGAGCAGAAACACTGAATTTTAAGAAGACTGTTTTAAAGAGTGTTTTAAAGCCTGCCTACCATTAACCCCGCCCCTTCGCTTTGCACTCCCACAGCTTGCTAATCAGTTTTAGCCAAAACAAAACAACTCTACAAGAAATCTTGATTCCGTTCGTTGATCTATAACTAGTACTGTAAAAGGTTGTTTTCTATTAAAGAAACTTAAAACATTTATTACTCATAGGTCAATGGAAGACAAGAAATTTCTTCACCTTCTTGATCATGGTATCTCCCCTGCCAGGTAAGTATGAATTGCAGATCCCTCGGCTAGCGACTGCACTACCCTTTACCATCATGGTGAGGAACCTAACACTAATCATTACACAAACATCTGAGACTAAAACACTGCAGTCTACACGTGCTGCTAAAAATAAAACTACATTTATTACATAAAAAACAGTGTGATCGACCATTTTCTAAGCAACTAAACAGTACAATAACCCCACCCCCACGGCTTGCAGCTCAGAGACAATGTTTCTCCAGGACCCTGGTGTTACATAAGAGAACGTAACATATAGCTACAGAACCGAAACACCACCACAGAGCTAAGAACAAAGTCTGTCTGAACTACAGAGCTACATGTTAAATGTTAAGCCACTGTTGAAAACTTTGATTTGAGATTGTTCAGTTAGGGAGAATTATATTTTACTGCTCACCATTTTATAGGTTTGGTTTATGAGTTTGTCGTTTCTGCAAACCGATTTGCATTTAGCAATCTCATTATGTTGGCTTGAAAAAGCCGTTCAGTTTTGCTTTATCAGATTATTACTATTATAAATAAACAGGTGGGACCTTGGACACTACTTTATTTGTTTGCTTGTTACATTTACCACTTAACCATTCGACTGCCTGCTAAACCGAGTTTCTTCAGGCACTACCATGCTGTACATAATGAATTCCCAATGTAGAATTACTTATCGGTTTTTCAGTAAACAGACACAGTTCTTATTGCATATTGCAGTGCTCCAGTCTTCCCAGTATTGTAGCTTTCAAACTAGCTGAAAGCAGCCCACAAACATGCTTGATTGCACCAGTTAATAGCCCACTGTGTCTTATTCCACATAAAACCAGGTGTGGTTCTTCTGCACGCTTTAACGCCATGTCAGAATAGAAACATACTCAGCAGAACCTGTACAGCTTCAGCAAATGCAATAACATTGTATCTAACTTTAGTACAGTGAATATCAGGGGAGAGCGCGAACGCAGTCCCCCACCACCAGAAATTATGCAGTCGAGATTCCCACATTTGGGGAATTCGCACGGGTCAGCACAACCGGAGTGCAATGGCTGAGCCTCGCCCTGGGTGAACCACCTTCTTGATCATGGTATCTCCCCCTGCCAGGTAAGTATGAATTGCAGAGCTCTCGGCTAGAGACTGCACCACCAAACACACCCTTCACCATCATGGTGAGGAACCTAACACTAATCATTACACAATAATCTGAGACTAAAACACTGCAGTTTACACGTGCTGCAAAAAATAAAGTCAGTAGAGAAGAAAGAGTGCAATTTTACAGAGTCAGCAATAAGAGGGAGCAGAAACACTGAATTTTAAGAAGACTGTTTTAAAGAGAATTTTAAAGCCTGCCTACCATTAACCCCGCCCCTTCGCTTTGCACTCCCACAGCTTGCTAATCAGTTTTAGCCAAAACAAAACAACTCTACAAGAAATCTTGATTCCGTTCGTTGATCTATAACTAGTACTGTAAAAGGTTGTTTTCTATTAAAGAAACTTAAAACATTTATTACTCATAGGTCAATGGAAGACAAGAAATTTCTTCATTTGAACAATAAAATTGTTATAACTGGAAAAATAAAGAGCTCAATCACAGGGATTAATACACACAGACACTGAAATAAAAGATCACTAAAGCTCACTGTCATGTATTTTATAGCAACATGTGGCTAAATTCTTGAAGCAAAATGTGTGCATTAGTTTTCTATAAACTACATGACTGACAGTAGGTCTGGCCGTAACAAATGAAAGCTCCATATAATCTAAGGCTAATATAATTTCCTACAGCCGAACATCCAGTCCTGTTATTATTATTTATAAAACCAGATGTGGTACATCTGCATATTGCAGTGCTCCATTCTGCCCAGTATTGTAGCTTTCCAACTTGCTTGATTGCACCAGTTAACAGGCCACTGTAGCTTGTTCCTCATAAAACCAGGTGGGGTTCTTCTGCACGCTTTAATGCCATGTCAGAGCAGAAAGATACCCAGCAGAACCTGTACAGCTTCAGCAAATGCAATAACATTGTATCTAACTTTAGTACGCTGAATATCAGGGGAGAGCGCGAACGCAGTCCCCCACTACCAGAAATTATGCAGTCGAGATTCCCACATTTGGGGAATTCGCACGGGTCAGCACAGCCGGAGTGCAATGGCTGAGCCTCGCCCTGGGTGAACCACCTTCTTGATCATGGTATCTCCCCTGCCAGGTAAGTATGAATTGCAGAGCCCTCGGCTAGCGACTGCACCAACAAACACACCCTTTACCATCATGGCGAAGAACACAGAGCTAATCATTACACAAACATCTGAATCTAAAATGCTGCAGTCTATAAATGCTGCTAAAAATAAGGCTACATTTATTACATATAAAACAATGTGATGATTATTTTCTAAGCCACTAAACAGTACAATACTTCCCATGATGCATTGCTGCTGAATATGTAATGAGATCCACAGTGTTCAGGAAAATGCTTTTGTAACCAAAACACTTTACACTAAAAAGTAGTCAGTCCAGAAGAAAGGGCACAAAGCTATACTGCTACATATCACAAAGCTATATCAGCAGCAGGAAACAACTAAACTATTTTCAACAATTTTATTAAGGTTGTTTTACAGTTAGTTACAGTTTGCAATTATAAGTGACTCTAAAATCACAATATTTAAACAAAAGCAAGCAAGAAGTTTGTGTCCGACCGGTAATGTGATCCGGACACAACATTCCCGATAGATAGTTCCGGATGGATAGTTCCGTATGCCGTAAATGATCCGTTTGTTGTACCCAGGCTTACAAATGGAGTTTTAGATTACTAACTATAAATACTATAATTGATACTTTAGAATATTTTATCGACACATCAGGCATCCTTTGAATTCACGAAAAACACCGCTTGATGATTAAGACAAGACATTTAGTAAACGCTACGTGTTTTACAGAAAATAATACGCATTTATGGTGCTTTTATAAGATCAAAAAGTCAGAGTCGGATGTTCATTACAGAGAGAAACCATGATCTAATGGTGTAAAAGCACATGTTAGTTTAAGAGCAGAGTAACTTCTACAGACACACTGACCCTACATAAACACCGTTATAAACCTCTTCTCTGTGGTGAACTGTGAATATAAGGAGATCACAAACAGCTCGGATACAGAGCTCCACAAATAAACCACAGAGAGAGCACCAACATACACCTAGCTTACATTATAACTAAACAAACAGAAACAGTCTATCTTTAACAGTAGAGAGAGGGGTGCACCGTTCCCAGAGGTACTGCAATAACGGGTCGATGCGTGGAGTGGACGGAGCAAGCCCCTATTCCATCTCTTTGCTCCAAAAATCAATTTAATATAGGGTCCCCGGATAGGGGACGTATCAGATATTAAACTGATAAGAACAGATACTACACTTGATCTTAGCCAAAAGGCCGAGAAGCGATAACTTGTTATTCCCCTCGCTTGGCGGACAGCCCATAGCCCCGCTTTCCGAGGCTTACGGAAGCCCCAATGAAGGAATCGGGGCCACCCCCAGCTGTTGACCTGAATATGGGGGAGGGGGGTGTTGACGAGGAACAGCTGACAGTGGTGAGCACAGCCTGGCGATGATTAGCAAGGGAACATGGGTGGGGACACGTGGACGAGGAGCAGCTGATAGTGGTGAGCACATCGTGGCGATGATAGGCTAGGGGTAAGTGGCATTTGCTGGCCACATGCACTTTCCATATTAGGCTAAGTCAGTCAGTAATAATAATAAGTGAGTAACAAAGTAAGTCAGTAAGTCAGTCAGTAATAAAATACGTCAGTCAGTAAGTAAGTAAGTAATAAGAAAGTAATAAGTGAGTAACAAAGTAAGTCAGTAATTAAGTCAGTCAGTAATAAAGGATGTCAGTAAGTAAGAAATAAGAAAGTAAAAAGTGAACAACAAAGTAAGTGAGTAAGTAAGTAATAAGAACATAATAAGTGAGTAACAAAGTAAGTGAGTAAGTAAGTAATAAGAACGTAATAAGTGAGTAACAAAGTAAGTCAGTAAATAAGTCAGTCAGTAATAAAGGATGTCAGTCAGTAAGTAAGAAATAAGAAAGAAAAAAGTGAGCAACAAAGTGAATAAGTAAGTAATAAGGACATAATAAGTGAATAACAAAGCAAGCAAGTAAGTCAGTAATAAGAATACATTAAGTAATGAAGTAAGTAAGTTTTTTTTTTTTCTACTTTTTTACATTAGAAAACGGTGCACCAAGCCTGGAAGTACTGCAATACCAGGCCGATGCGTGGATCGGACGGAGCAAGCCCCTTTTCCAGCTCCCAGCTCTAAAAATCCGTTTAATATAGAGCCCTCATATAGAGGGCGTATCAGATATTAAACTGATGAGAACAGATTTTTTTTTTTTTTTTTTTTATTAGAACCAGTTCAACACAACAATAAACGATACATCAAATCCAGCAAAACAAAACCAGTCCGTCCCTCTTAAATCCCTCCCACTTACCACACATCAATATAAAACCCAAAACAATCAGATCCACAGTCACATTTCTTGTCATAACACAAACCACCTTACACAAAAATTTAATTCACAAAGAAAATGATCACAAATACGTCAGGAGACCAAAATGTTCAAATCCAACAGAATACAGAAATTTAAACGATCCCACCCCCATCACCTCACCGGTCTGGCCACCATGGGGCCCCCAGTACCGTGGTTCCCAAAAAACCTCCCCCCTCCAAAACTCCCACTCCTACCCTCACAAAGCCCTCCCCCCCTTGCTCCTCACCTTGCACCTTACGGAGCTTGGCCCTGAATAACCGGAATAGACGTGCCTGACTGACGCATCGGGACAGGCTCCGAATGCCCTCGCACCTCGCGCCCCAAAGAATGCACTTTGCCACCGAGACGGCCTGCCACAGAGGCCTTGCCATCCCTGGCCCCATGAGCCCCAATCCGCTGCCATACAGCACAAGATCGCGGCCTATCGCTGCCCCCTCTTCAGCGGGCAACCACTCCGACACGTGTCTCCAGAAGAGGGCCGCGATGGGACATGACCACAATGCATGGTCAATGGTCTCCTCGCCCCCGCACCCATTTGGACACAGGGGCGTCCGAGTTGAGCCGTGCCTATAGAGCCTCTCCCTCACAGGGAGGCGCCCCAGCGCCCCCAACCAGTGCAGATCCTTGCTGGCCCCATCTAGCCACTTCGGCTGAATCCTCGCCCAATCTACACCCGGCGTGCGGGTCAATGCCTCGCTCATGTGTTCTGCGCAACAGTCCTTCCACTTCTTATACAGCCTACGGTGTTCCAGGACGAGACTGTCCACCAGGCACCACGGCTGGTCCCGGACGAACTCGACCGCCTTTTGGTAATGCCATGGGCGGTCGACCGACCACGGTGCCGTGCCTCTCCAGGGAATCACCGTTCGCAAAGTGAAACCCAGCCAAAACTTTGCAAACAGGGCCGATATATGTCCCTCCGACCCCCTGGTCAATCTCGCCGCAAAGGACATGAACAAGGCCATGGTCTTGAGGGGGGCACAAATCACACCTCTGCCCCCTTTCTCTCAATCCCTATACATTCGTACGCGGGCGACCTGCTCGTTCCTCCCTCCCCAAATGAACGTAAACACAAGGCGCTCTAGGCGCCGTCCTGTCACAAAGGGGACAGGGAAGACATAGGCAAGATGGTTCAATCTTGCCAACAGGTCGGCATTGACCGCAAGCACCCTCCCCGAAAGAGAGAGATCCCTCCGGTTCCAGCTTTCAGCCCTCGCCTGTACTTTCCTGAGGGCAACGTCCCAGTTCTTCTGGGCGTTGTCCTCCCTCCAGAAGACGATGCCCAGAATCCTGAGCCCATCCTGGCACAGAGAGAAACCCCCCGGGACCTCAGACCTTCCAGCCCACGTTCCAGCATAAAGTACGGAGGACTTCCCGCGGTTAACCCGTGCACCAGTAGCATCTGAGAACGCCTCGATCACCCGCTCCAATGCGCGGAAGTCCTCATCTCGGCCGAGGAACAGCGTAGTGTCGTCGGCATACGCCGACACCTTGGCCCTAACCCCGTTCGCGCCCGGGATATGAAGTCCCTGAAATGGATCTCTTCTCAGCCTCTCCACCAGAGGCTCTAGGAACAGCACATAGAGCATCGGCGAGAGCGGGCACCCCTGCCTGACCCCCCCTTTCTGCTCGATCAACGCGGAAAGATGTCCGTTAATGGTGACACGGCTCACTGCCCCGGTATAAAGCAGTCGCACCATGGCAGTGAAAACCGGACCAAAGCCCATTCGCTCCAGGAGCGCAAACAGAAACGCGTTCGACACACGATCGAAGGCCTTCTCCTGGTCCAAATTCAGCAAAGCCAACGGTACCTGGCGTTGCGTCGCCCATGCCAAAGCATCTCTGACCAGCGCCAGGTTCATACCACACGTCCATCCGGGCACCCCACAAGTCTGGTCAGGGTGCACCACCGTGGCCATCACCCTTCTGAGGCGTAGGGCCAGTAACTTGGCAACGATCTTATAATCCGCCGTCAGCAACGTGATCGGCCGCCAGTTTGCCAAGTCCGCCCTGTCACCCTTCTTGTGTAGAAGGGCGATATGCCCGACTCTCGCTGACTGTGGAAGGAGCCCAGCCCCAAATGCCTCCCTGTAAACGGCCATCAGATCTGGGCCCACGAGGGGCCAAAAGGTCCGGTACCACTCCACAGGGAGACCGTCCCCTCCAGGAGCCACGCCTGTCTCCAGAGAGAGCATAGCGCTCTCCATCTCCTCTAGAGACACCTGCTCTTCCAACTCCACTACGCTTTCCCCAGGCAGTCTATCTACCACAGAGTCCAGAAACCCGGCTGCCAGTTCACCGCTCGATCCCCTTCGTTGGAAGAGGTCACAGTAAAAGGCACTAGCGCAGCCCAACATGTCCTCGGGCACGGTCAGTACCCGGGTACCATCACTTAAACCCTCTATATAAGACCCTCGCTGCCGGCTTCTGACACTATTAAAAAAGAAGCGTGTAGGGCGCTCGTCCAACTCAAGTGCCTGCCTACCCGCCTGAACAAAGTAGTTGCGGGCCTCCGCCTCAAAGTGAGCTCGTAGGGCTTCACTGGCATCCCTGAGCCGCCCGCAATCTCCATCTATCCAAGCCGAAGCAAGGACTCTCGACCACTGCCTGGCTCTTTCCACTCTCCGTCTTGCCATCTCCTGGCCCCACCAGCGGACCAGGGTGGCAACTCTCTTTTTCAGGTCCTCCCACCACTCACGCTGTGTGTCGTACAGCACCCGCAACCCTCGCCAACCTGTGTACAGATGGCGAAAAATCTCAACAAAGGCAGGGTCCTGCAAGATGGAACAGTTCAATCTCCAACAACCTCGTCCCCTTTGACAACCCTCAACTTCGATGCTGCCGAGCACCATGCAGTGGTCGGAGGCCCAAAAGGGCCTCAGGAAGCACGCGTGCACCTTCACCCCCTCTGGCAAAAACAGGAGGTCGAGCCTAGATGCATCACCCCGTGAGTTCCTCCAAGTCCAGCCCGGAGAATGCGGATCGACCACCCTGTAAACGTCAACCAGGCCTGCTCCTGACATCGTATGGGCCAGCTCCGCCCCCCCCCTCCGACTCTACATCCACATTGAAATCCCCCCCAACCAGCAATACTCTATTTGTGCAGAAAAGAGGCTCCAGCAGGCGGAAGAACCCCCGCCGTTGCCCTCCCCTACACGGTGCGTACACCCCTATAGCCCTGTACTTAGTCCCCCTCCACTTCCCATCCACACAGATAATCCTCCCTGGCACTACCGAAACTACATTTTCCACCTCCCACTCAAAAGATTTGAACAGCACCCCCACTCCATCTCCCCTCCCCTCACCCACACCCCAAACGGCTGGACCGAGATCCCACCCCCTCGTGAACTCAACCGCCTCCCGCTCCGAGCCCAAATGGACTTCCTGCAAAAATAACAGATCAAATGAAACCGAACGCAAACTCGAAAACACGGCCATCCTTTTGAGAGGCTGCTTGATGCCCCGCACATTAAGTGATGCTATTCTAATCATCAAAAAAAACTTTTTCCTTCTTTTTTTTTTTCTAGAAGAATCCGAACCAGTCAACACAATCCCAAGGCACTTTCCCCAAAACCAAGCCTTCAACAAAAAAAAACCTCCCTCCACCCACCCTCACCAGCCAAACCTTCACTCCCCTCCTTCCCTCCCTCCCCACCCCCCCAAAATCCACAGTCCTCCTCACACCCCAACTGTTGCTCATTCCATTTTCCACTACCCATCTTATTCAATGGTATTACTATCCCCCTCCACCCCTGCCAGCCCCTGTTCTGACCCGTCTTGCCACAACTTGTGTCCACCCCTCCTCCTCCCTTGTCCCTCCATCCCGCTGTAAACAATCCTCCCCCAATGTATGTACAGCCCGCGCCCCCTCCACCTCAATCTCCCTTGTACCTATAATGTCCCCTGCAGTCAGGAGGTCAAACTCCCGTCCTCTCTCCAGACGTGACCTCTTTGTTCTTCTCTCCTCCGTCGCCCCCTCCGCCTCTGTGGTAGCTCCAGACCCGGAGAGTCTGCCGCCCTCCCCCATATCCTGCTCTGGATCTGATCCCACATCCTCCATGCCGTCCGAGAACTCCATTGAGGCCCAATCCGGTCACACCAGGGTCGAGGCCTCCGCTACCCCTTCTGTCGCCTCCGCCCAAATTCCAAACAGCCCGGCCTCCAGCCCCAGACCGGGCCACGAAGCCTGTTCTTCCCCCGACGGCGCTCCCACGGCTGGGGTTACCTGGCCGGCTGTCAGCGACTCTCCCGGGGTCAGGTCCGAAGAACCCCCCTCTGCCTGCGTCAGCCGAACCTCCTTGCCAGATGGCCCTGCTACCTCCTCGCTCACTGGCCCGCTTGATGCCGCAGGCTCTGCTGCCCCTTCGGTGAACACCGCTTCCTCCCCCTTTTCCCGGGCACTTAAGGAAAAAAATTCCTCAGCAAAAAGACTAACATAAGTCCCCTTTCTCGATGGGCACTGGCGATACAGGTGCTCCTCGCTACCACACAGACTGCAGGCCTTTGGCGCACCACACTCGGCCGCGAGGTGGTCCTCCGAACCACAGATGCGGCACCTCCGTCCAGGGCAGACCTCCTTTGCGTGGCCAAGGGCCCCACACTTCCAGCAGTACAACGGCTGGCCAGGGTAGTGGAGGAAACCCCGGTTGGGACCGATAGAAAAATTCCCCGGAGGGTGGACCAGACCACCCGGAGCAGCCGGGTCCGTCTCCAATCTGACGAGAAACCTGCGCTTCCCGTTCCAGACGCCGAAGCGCCCCCGCAGCTTCTCCCCTGCTGAGACAGAAGAGCAGTACCGTGCCAAAAAAGCTCTGATGACCTCATCCGCCACGAAGGGGTTATAAACGTGCACAGTGATGGGGACCTCATCCATGGCGAACAACGGGACCAGCCGAAGACCACGAAGCACCTCCTCTTCCCTGAGCCGCGAGCACCGGTCGAAAAAGGTAGAGCAGTCAGTGAAGGCAGCGAAAGTGATGTCCAGGAACCCCGAAGAGCAAAAATCCTGCAGGCAAAGAACCTTGGAGGGAGCCATTCCGCTAAAGTCCCTGAGCAGCCGGAGCAAAATCCAATCCCAGCAAAATCGCTTCTTCACGTCCTCCGCAGCATCTCTGCAGAGCTCCACCCGAACAGAATGACGAAGCCGTACCACTCGAGCCGGCTGACGTTCAGCTCCTCTCTCCATGGCCACACTTGATCTTAGCCAAAAGGCCGAGAAGCGATACCGAGAACAGCCAACAACAAACGGTGCCATTCTACAGAACTGTAAACCCGAGGACGGAAAATACCGTTCTCGCTTAATATTCTATAATAAACCAGTAGAAATCATGCTGAACATATTCATACTAAAATTAGCGGAGAAAATAGTGATTTAAGCGGCATTTAACAATGAACCAAAAGGGAAACGATAAAGAACGCGCGCGCGCGCGCACACACACACAGTCCTATCAGATGCGAGCACACACAATCCTCCACACTACAAACTCATAATTTAGTCAGAAAGTAAGTTTCCAAGACAACCATTTAAACTGGATTAAAATCCTTCGATTGCAGCAACCAACACATTACAAATAATATGTAGGGATTTTAAAAAGATTTAAGAAAATTTACATGAGTTTAACAATACTGCCTCTCAGCGGTCAAATTTGGTATTGCAGGGGAGAAAATGTATACCTACAACTTGACCCTCAAATTGCCTACAACTTTGTACAACATTTTTAAAAAGTATTTCTTTGCTAGAAGAAGATAAATTACTGGCAAACTTTTTAATACATGCAATATAAATATACAGTAAGAGGTCAGAATCACCAAACATGTACTAAATACAATTTTAAGCAGAAATACTGATTTATAGTTATTACCTAAAAACACGTTTTATCGTGGTACTGAGGAGGAATACTTTTTTCCAGATAAACTCTCTCAACTATTCTAAGACATGGACAACATTTTCATCAGTCCTAAATTGACTAAAACTGAAAAGAAGCTCGTCTTTATAACTGCGCCACTCATCCGCCATTTTCACTCAGCCCTTCAGAGAGGCCTAATTATATACAAAGCTCTGCTTACCTTAATGTCATTTACTCTGGACACACAATATTTCCCAACAAAATGCATTCAAGTGACACTTTGTGTTTTTAAATAAATAAATAAAACCTTTTTGTTCTTGTTTATCTTACACACACTGTCACGGGTATCTAACGGACAGTCTTGAGCCAGCAATCCAAACTCATGTGACGGTATAAAATTTCCAAACAAACTAATTTTAAACGCGTTTCAAATCATGAAAACAATTATAACACATTAAAGAAATGAGCTTTAATTACTCCAAGTACTTGTCCGGTTAGGTGAAATGTAGGAAAATGTAATCTTTTACCGAAAATTGCAATCACCTGCAGCTGCAAAATCAGCAGTCGGATCTGCAGCAGCGCCACCTAGAGGTCTGATTCAAAAGAGCGGGGCAAAAATAAAGCGTCATCACATGGCCATACTGTGTTATTATTGACGATATAAGATTGTTTTGAATCGTTATTACAAATTAATACACATACTTACAACCCCTGACGGTCCTAGAATACCCCTGTCCCGAACACTTTAACGTTTTCCATTGCTGTAATTTACTCAGATAGTTGTTAACTAGCTGATTAAGTGAATCAGGTGAAGTGGGAGCAGAGAAAACACTAAACTGGGTATAGTTCTGGACCTGTGTTGGGATCCTAGAAGATAATGAATTTGTTCCTATAGTCTGTCTCTCTGTCTGTTCTCTGCAAATGAATGTGTTAAATAGTTTCCTGCAGCAAATATATCTTTTAAAACAATATACTGATAACATATCACGGTGTGTATGAAGAGACCGACACATCATGTACCTGCTAATGCTTGAGCTAATATTGCCAATAAAGCAATAACAATGCTAAACAATTAACTTATTTTTGCAATACTGTGTAACTGTAGCATTTGTAACTAAATACACATCTTTTATTGCCAAAGACACACATTACTCACACTTACAAAATGTAAATTGAACCAGAATCACAGTTCATATTTCTCATAATTAGACAGTAAGTAACTGACAAATATTACAATAGAAAAATGAAATCCATAAAGAGTCGGAGCAGCATTAATTCCCAAAACAGGAATGAAACTACAGTGAAACGAACAGAATCAAAGAGCCTTTTCTAACGGCATGTGCAGCACAACAGAACATAACTTATCGCCTTTTACAAGTCTCAAAAGAAGCCATCATTTTCAGGTCAAGAGGTGAAAAACTTCTGCACTAAAGAAATATCGTCAACAGATCATCAATTTGTTATATTCCCAAAGGGCCTATGGGATAATTTGGTAAAACTAAATTTAGTGTGCTCATCATTCAGAAGTATTTTTAAGATTTAAGATTTAAGTAAGATTTTGTTCAGTTAGGGAGAATTATATTTTACTGCTCACCATTTTATAGGTTTGGTTTATGAGTTTCTGCAAACCGATTTTCATTTAGCAATCTCATTATGTTGGCTTGAAAAAGCCGTTCAGTTTTGCTTTATCAGATTATTACTATTATAAATAAACAGGTGGGACCTTGGACACTACTTTATTTGTTTGCTTGTTACATTTACCACTTAACCATTCGACTGCCTGCTAAACCGGGTTTCTTCAGGCACCACCATGCTGTACATAATGAATTTCCAACATAGAATTACTTATCGGTTTTTCAGTAAACAGACACTTCTTAAAGAGGCTTCTTCCCCCATCATAGTCTTTATATCTTGGCTCAACTGTTTGGTGTTGGCCCTGCTTTTTTTAGTTTCTGGACACCATGTAATAAGAAAACAGTCAGCATTAAAGCTCATCATCATCAGGCTGCTGCTGTTGTTTTAAAAGTGTATTTCAGTAGGCTATAGCTTTGTTTATTGATTTAATATTTTCAACTATCTAACTGAGTATCAAACGTTGTGCTTTTTTGTGAAATGTCCGACACGTCTTTCTTTAGCTGTGTGCTTTCACGGTCAC
Organism: Hemibagrus wyckioides; assembly: GCF_019097595.1. NCBI lineage: Eukaryota > Metazoa > Chordata > Actinopteri > Siluriformes > Bagridae > Hemibagrus > Hemibagrus wyckioides. The sequence goes on from NC_080717.1 coordinate 22,232,981, forward strand.
GTGACCTGAATACATAAACAGTCATAATGGTGATCAGACAGGATATTCAAATAATGAGCTTGTTTCTTTTTAGGTGTACGTGTTTGTTATTGTTTTATATTGAAACTACACATCTACAAGAACACAGTTGCATCTCATTGTGTAAACTGTCAATACTTTCAATTTTATGACTTTTTATTCTTAATTACTTTCAATAGTTGAATTAAGTTTAATTAAGGTTGATGGCAGACAATGAAATAAATTTATTATTAAAATATAAATCCCAATCTATCTTTCTATATATTATAGAGTTTACACATTTATTTATATATTATTTTATTTTTATATATAGAATATATTATATTACATTTTTTTAATTTTTATTTTATACTTTTATATTATATTTACTGTTTATATTTATATTATATATACATGTATATACACACACACACGCATATGCATAGCCGATAACTATTGGTTTTTCACAATTATTTTGTCTTTGATTTCTACGTTTAATTTTACCTATTTTTCTCTCTATATTTTTAACTATATCCCTTTATTTTTCATTTCCACACACTAATTTTTACTCTTTTCTTTCTTTAATGTAGGACAGTCGTAAAAAGCATTTCACTACATGTCATACTGTGTATGATTTCGTATGTGATGAATAAAATTTCAATTTGAATTTGATCATGATACAAGATCCCAGACTTAGACAAAGGAGACAAAGGAGACTAAGCATTCCGCTTAGTATTGCAGCTTTCAAACCTGCTTAAAACAAACCTGCTTGTTTGCAACAGCTACCACACACAACCACTGGGAAACCACTAGCATCGCATTTTACATTAATGAATTAGTAATTTCTATGTAGTAAATTCAGGATGTTTTCAAAATCTGGTAAGCATCATTGTCCTTTCGCAGCATGACCGGCTGTATCTTATTCATAATGAAATCAAATGTGCTTCTTCTGCATGTGGCAGTGCAATGTTACAACATTAAGAAACTCAGCAGAACCTGCACAGGTTAAGCAAACACAACAAAATTGTATCTAACTTTAGTACAGTGGATATCAGGGGAGAGCGCGAACGCAGTCCCCCACTACCAGAAATTATGCAGTCGAGATTCCCACATTTGGGGAATTCGCATGGGTCAGCACAACCGGAGTGCAATGGCTGAGCCTCGCCCTGGGTGAACCACCTTCTTGATCATGGTATCTCCCCTGCCAGGTAAGTATGAATTGCAGAGCCCTCGGCTAGAGACTGCACCACCAAACACACCCTTCACCATCATGGTGAGGAACCTAACACTAATCATTACACAATAATCTGAGACTAAAACACTGCAGTTTACACGTGCTGCAAAAAAATAAAGTCAGTAGAGAAGAAAGAGTGCACTTTTACAGTCAGCAATAAGAGGGAGCAGAAACGCTGAATTTTAAGAAGACTGTTTTAAAGAGTGTTTTAAAGCCTGCCTACCATTAACCCCGCCCCTTCGCTTTGCACTCCCACAGCTTGCTAATCAGTTTTAGCCAAAACAAAACAACTCTACAAGAAATCTTGATTCCGTTCGTTGATCTATAACTAGTACTGTAAAAGGTTGTTTTCTATTAAAGAAACTTAAAACATTTATTACTCATAGGTCAATGGAAGACAAGAAATTTCTTCACCTTCTTGATCATGGTATCTCCCCTGCCAGGTAAGTATGAATTGCAGATCCCTCGGCTAGCGACTGCACTACCCTTTACCATCATGGTGAGGAACCTAACACTAATCATTACACAAACATCTGAGACTAAAACACTGCAGTCTACACGTGCTGCTAAAAATAAAACTACATTTATTACATAAAAAACAGTGTGATCGACCATTTTCTAAGCAACTAAACAGTACAATAACCCCACCCCCACGGCTTGCAGCTCAGAGACAATGTTTCTCCAGGACCCTGGTGTTACATAAGAGAACGTAACATATAGCTACAGAACCGAAACACCACCACAGAGCTAAGAACAAAGTCTGTCTGAACTACAGAGCTACATGTTAAATGTTAAGCCACTGTTGAAAACTTTGATTTGAGATTGTTCAGTTAGGGAGAATTATATTTTACTGCTCACCATTTTATAGGTTTGGTTTATGAGTTTGTCGTTTCTGCAAACCGATTTGCATTTAGCAATCTCATTATGTTGGCTTGAAAAAGCCGTTCAGTTTTGCTTTATCAGATTATTACTATTATAAATAAACAGGTGGGACCTTGGACACTACTTTATTTGTTTGCTTGTTACATTTACCACTTAACCATTCGACTGCCTGCTAAACCGAGTTTCTTCAGGCACTACCATGCTGTACATAATGAATTCCCAATGTAGAATTACTTATCGGTTTTTCAGTAAACAGACACAGTTCTTATTGCATATTGCAGTGCTCCAGTCTTCCCAGTATTGTAGCTTTCAAACTAGCTGAAAGCAGCCCACAAACATGCTTGATTGCACCAGTTAATAGCCCACTGTGTCTTATTCCACATAAAACCAGGTGTGGTTCTTCTGCACGCTTTAACGCCATGTCAGAATAGAAACATACTCAGCAGAACCTGTACAGCTTCAGCAAATGCAATAACATTGTATCTAACTTTAGTACAGTGAATATCAGGGGAGAGCGCGAACGCAGTCCCCCACCACCAGAAATTATGCAGTCGAGATTCCCACATTTGGGGAATTCGCACGGGTCAGCACAACCGGAGTGCAATGGCTGAGCCTCGCCCTGGGTGAACCACCTTCTTGATCATGGTATCTCCCCCTGCCAGGTAAGTATGAATTGCAGAGCTCTCGGCTAGAGACTGCACCACCAAACACACCCTTCACCATCATGGTGAGGAACCTAACACTAATCATTACACAATAATCTGAGACTAAAACACTGCAGTTTACACGTGCTGCAAAAAATAAAGTCAGTAGAGAAGAAAGAGTGCAATTTTACAGAGTCAGCAATAAGAGGGAGCAGAAACACTGAATTTTAAGAAGACTGTTTTAAAGAGAATTTTAAAGCCTGCCTACCATTAACCCCGCCCCTTCGCTTTGCACTCCCACAGCTTGCTAATCAGTTTTAGCCAAAACAAAACAACTCTACAAGAAATCTTGATTCCGTTCGTTGATCTATAACTAGTACTGTAAAAGGTTGTTTTCTATTAAAGAAACTTAAAACATTTATTACTCATAGGTCAATGGAAGACAAGAAATTTCTTCATTTGAACAATAAAATTGTTATAACTGGAAAAATAAAGAGCTCAATCACAGGGATTAATACACACAGACACTGAAATAAAAGATCACTAAAGCTCACTGTCATGTATTTTATAGCAACATGTGGCTAAATTCTTGAAGCAAAATGTGTGCATTAGTTTTCTATAAACTACATGACTGACAGTAGGTCTGGCCGTAACAAATGAAAGCTCCATATAATCTAAGGCTAATATAATTTCCTACAGCCGAACATCCAGTCCTGTTATTATTATTTATAAAACCAGATGTGGTACATCTGCATATTGCAGTGCTCCATTCTGCCCAGTATTGTAGCTTTCCAACTTGCTTGATTGCACCAGTTAACAGGCCACTGTAGCTTGTTCCTCATAAAACCAGGTGGGGTTCTTCTGCACGCTTTAATGCCATGTCAGAGCAGAAAGACACCCAGCAGAACCTGTACAGCTTCAGCAAATGCAATAACATTGTATCTAACTTTAGTACGCTGAATATCAGGGGAGAGCGCGAACGCAGTCCCCCACTACCAGAAATTATGCAGTCGAGATTCCCACATTTGGGGAATTCACACGGGTCAGCACAGCCGGAGTGCAATAGCTGAGCCTCGCCCTGGGTGAACCACCTTCTTGATCATGGTATCTCCCCTGCCAGGTAAGTATGAATTGCAGAGCCCTCGGCTAGCGACTGCACCAACAAACACACCCTTTACCATCATGGCGAAGAACACAGAGCTAATCATTACACAAACATCTGAATCTAAAATGCTGCAGTCTATAAATGCTGCTAAAAATAAGGCTACATTTATTACATATAAAACAATGTGATGATTATTTTCTAAGCCACTAAACAGTACAATACTTCCCATGATGCATTGCTGCTGAATATGTAATGAGATCCACAGTGTTCAGGAAAATGCTTTTGTAACCAAAACACTTTACACTAAAAAGTAGTCAGTCCAGAAGAAAGGGCACAAAGCTATACTGCTACATATCACAAAGCTATATCAGCAGCAGGAAACAACTAAACTATTTTCAACAATTTTATTAAGGTTGTTTTACAGTTAGTTACAGTTTGCAATTATAAGTGACTCTAAAATCACAATATTTAAACAAAAGCAAGCAAGAAGTTTGTGTCCGACCGGTAATGTGATCCGGACACAACATTCCCGATAGATAGTTCCGGATGGATAGTTCCGTATGCCGTAAATGATCCGTTTGTTGTACCCAGGCTTACAAATGGAGTTTTAGATTACTAACTATAAATACTATAATTGATACTTTAGAATATTTTATCGACACATCAGGCATCCTTTGAATTCACGAGAAACACCGCTTGATGATTAAGACAAGACATTTAGTAAACGCTACGTGTTTTACAGAAAATAATACGCATTTATGGTGCTTTTATAAGATCAAAAAGTCAGAGTCGGATGTTCATTACAGAGAGAAACCATGATCTAATGGTGTAAAAGCACATGTTAGTTTAAGAGCAGAGTAACTTCTACAGACACACTGACCCTACATAAACACCGTTATAAACCTCTTCTCTGTGGTGAACTGTGAATATAAGGAGATCACAAACAGCTCGGATACAGAGCTCCACAAATAAACCACAGAGAGAGCACCAACATACACCTAGCTTACATTATAACTAAACAAACAGAAACAGTCTATCTTTAACAGTAGAGAGAGGGGTGCACCGTTCCCAGAGGTACTGCAATAACGGGTCGATGCGTGGAGTGGACGGAGCAAGCCCCTATTCCATCTCTTTGCTCCAAAAATCAATTTAATATAGGGTCCCCGGATAGGGGACGTATCAGATATTAAACTGATAAGAACAGATACTACACTTGATCTTAGCCAAAAGGCCGAGAAGCGATAACTTGTTATTCCCCTCGCTTGGCGGACAGCCCATAGCCCCGCTTTCCGAGGCTTACGGAAGCCCCAATGAAGGAATCGGGGCCACCCCCAGCTGTTGACCTGAATATGGGGGAGGGGGGTGTTGACGAGGAACAGCTGACAGTGGTGAGCACAGCCTGGCGATGATTAGCAAGGGAACATGGGTGGGGACACGTGGACGAGGAGCAGCTGATAGTGGTGAGCACATCGTGGCGATGATAGGCTAGGGGTAAGTGGCATTTGCTGGCCACATGCACTTTCCATATTAGGCTAAGTCAGTCAGTAATAATAATAAGTGAGTAACAAAGTAAGTCAGTAAGTCAGTCAGTAATAAAATACGTCAGTCAGTAAGTAAGTAAGTAATAAGAAAGTAATAAGTGAGTAACAAAGTAAGTCAGTAATTAAGTCAGTCAGTAATAAAGGATGTCAGTAAGTAAGAAATAAGAAAGTAAAAAGTGAACAACAAAGTAAGTGAGTAAGTAAGTAATAAGAACATAATAAGTGAGTAACAAAGTAAGTGAGTAAGTAAGTAATAAGAACGTAATAAGTGAGTAACAAAGTAAGTCAGTAAATAAGTCAGTCAGTAATAAAGGATGTCAGTCAGTAAGTAAGAAATAAGAAAGAAAAAAGTGAGCAACAAAGTGAATAAGTAAGTAATAAGGACATAATAAGTGAATAACAAAGCAAGCAAGTAAGTCAGTAATAAGAATACATTAAGTAATGAAGTAAGTAAGTTTTTTTTTTTTCTACTTTTTTACATTAGAAAACGGTGCACCAAGCCTGGAAGTACTGCAATACCAGGCCGATGCGTGGATCGGACGGAGCAAGCCCCTTTTCCAGCTCCCAGCTCTAAAAATCCGTTTAATATAGAGCCCTCATATAGAGGGCGTATCAGATATTAAACTGATGAGAACAGATTTTTTTTTTTTTTTTTTTTATTAGAACCAGTTCAACACAACAATAAACGATACATCAAATCCAGCAAAACAAAACCAGTCCGTCCCTCTTAAATCCCTCCCACTTACCACACATCAATATAAAACCCAAAACAATCAGATCCACAGTCACATTTCTTGTCATAACACAAACCACCTTACACAAAAATTTAATTCACAAAGAAAATGATCACAAATACGTCAGGAGACCAAAATGTTCAAATCCAACAGAATACAGAAATTTAAACGATCCCACCCCCATCACCTCACCGGTCTGGCCACCATGGGGCCCCCAGTACCGTGGTTCCCAAAAAACCTCCCCCCTCCAAAACTCCCACTCCTACCCTCACAAAGCCCTCCCCCCCTTGCTCCTCACCTTGCACCTTACGGAGCTTGGCCCTGAATAACCGGAATAGACGTGCCTGACTGACGCATCGGGACAGGCTCCGAATGCCCTCGCACCTCGCGCCCCAAAGAATGCACTTTGCCACCGAGACGGCCTGCCACAGAGGCCTTGCCATCCCTGGCCCCATGAGCCCCAATCCGCTGCCATACAGCACAAGATCGCGGCCTATCGCTGCCCCCTCTTCAGCGGGCAACCACTCCGACACGTGTCTCCAGAAGAGGGCCGCGATGGGACATGACCACAATGCATGGTCAATGGTCTCCTCGCCCCCGCACCCATTTGGACACAGGGGCGTCCGAGTTGAGCCGTGCCTATAGAGCCTCTCCCTCACAGGGAGGCGCCCCAGCGCCCCCAACCAGTGCAGATCCTTGCTGGCCCCATCTAGCCACTTCGGCTGAATCCTCGCCCAATCTACACCCGGCGTGCGGGTCAATGCCTCGCTCATGTGTTCTGCGCAACAGTCCTTCCACTTCTTATACAGCCTACGGTGTTCCAGGACGAGACTGTCCACCAGGCACCACGGCTGGTCCCGGACGAACTCGACCGCCTTTTGGTAATGCCATGGGCGGTCGACCGACCACGGTGCCGTGCCTCTCCAGGGAATCACCGTTCGCAAAGTGAAACCCAGCCAAAACTTTGCAAACAGGGCCGATATATGTCCCTCCGACCCCCTGGTCAATCTCGCCGCAAAGGACATGAACAAGGCCATGGTCTTGAGGGGGGCACAAATCACACCTCTGCCCCCTTTCTCTCAATCCCTATACATTCGTACGCGGGCGACCTGCTCGTTCCTCCCTCCCCAAATGAACGTAAACACAAGGCGCTCTAGGCGCCGTCCTGTCACAAAGGGGACAGGGAAGACATAGGCAAGATGGTTCAATCTTGCCAACAGGTCGGCATTGACCGCAAGCACCCTCCCCGAAAGAGAGAGATCCCTCCGGTTCCAGCTTTCAGCCCTCGCCTGTACTTTCCTGAGGGCAACGTCCCAGTTCTTCTGGGCGTTGTCCTCCCTCCAGAAGACGATGCCCAGAATCCTGAGCCCATCCTGGCACAGAGAGAAACCCCCCGGGACCTCAGACCTTCCAGCCCACGTTCCAGCATAAAGTACGGAGGACTTCCCGCGGTTAACCCGTGCACCAGTAGCATCTGAGAACGCCTCGATCACCCGCTCCAATGCGCGGAAGTCCTCATCTCGGCCGAGGAACAGCGTAGTGTCGTCGGCATACGCCGACACCTTGGCCCTAACCCCGTTCGCGCCCGGGATATGAAGTCCCTGAAATGGATCTCTTCTCAGCCTCTCCACCAGAGGCTCTAGGAACAGCACATAGAGCATCGGCGAGAGCGGGCACCCCTGCCTGACCCCCCCTTTCTGCTCGATCAACGCGGAAAGATGTCCGTTAATGGTGACACGGCTCACTGCCCCGGTATAAAGCAGTCGCACCATGGCAGTGAAAACCGGACCAAAGCCCATTCGCTCCAGGAGCGCAAACAGAAACGCGTTCGACACACGATCGAAGGCCTTCTCCTGGTCCAAATTCAGCAAAGCCAACGGTACCTGGCGTTGCGTCGCCCATGCCAAAGCATCTCTGACCAGCGCCAGGTTCATACCACACGTCCATCCGGGCACCCCACAAGTCTGGTCAGGGTGCACCACCGTGGCCATCACCCTTCTGAGGCGTAGGGCCAGTAACTTGGCAACGATCTTATAATCCGCCGTCAGCAACGTGATCGGCCGCCAGTTTGCCAAGTCCGCCCTGTCACCCTTCTTGTGTAGAAGGGCGATATGCCCGACTCTCGCTGACTGTGGAAGGAGCCCAGCCCCAAATGCCTCCCTGTAAACGGCCATCAGATCTGGGCCCACGAGGGGCCAAAAGGTCCGGTACCACTCCACAGGGAGACCGTCCCCTCCAGGAGCCACGCCTGTCTCCAGAGAGAGCATAGCGCTCTCCATCTCCTCTAGAGACACCTGCTCTTCCAACTCCACTACGCTTTCCCCAGGCAGTCTATCTACCACAGAGTCCAGAAACCCGGCTGCCAGTTCACCGCTCGATCCCCTTCGTTGGAAGAGGTCACAGTAAAAGGCACTAGCGCAGCCCAACATGTCCTCGGGCACGGTCAGTACCCGGGTACCATCACTTAAACCCTCTATATAAGACCCTCGCTGCCGGCTTCTGACACTATTAAAAAAGAAGCGTGTAGGGCGCTCGTCCAACTCAAGTGCCTGCCTACCCGCCTGAACAAAGTAGTTGCGGGCCTCCGCCTCAAAGTGAGCTCGTAGGGCTTCACTGGCATCCCTGAGCCGCCCGCAATCTCCATCTATCCAAGCCGAAGCAAGGACTCTTGACCACTGCCTGGCTCTTTCCACTCTCCGTCTTGCCATCTCCTGGCCCCACCAGCGGACCAGGGTGGCAACTCTCTTTTTCAGGTCCTCCCACCACTCACGCTGTGTGTCGTACAGCACCCGCAACCCTCGCCAACCTGTGTACAGATGGCGAAAAATCTCAACAAAGGCAGGGTCCTGCAAGATGGAACAGTTCAATCTCCAACAACCTCGTCCCCTTTGACAACCCTCAACTTCGATGCTGCCGAGCACCATGCAGTGGTCGGAGGCCCAAAAGGGCCTCAGGAAGCACGCGTGCACCTTCACCCCCTCTGGCAAAAACAGGAGGTCGAGCCTAGATGCATCACCCCGTGAGTTCCTCCAAGTCCAGCCCGGAGAATGCGGATCGACCACCCTGTAAACGTCAACCAGGCCTGCTCCTGACATCGTATGGGCCAGCTCCGCCCCCCCCCTCCGACTCTACATCCACATTGAAATCCCCCCCAACCAGCAATACTCTATTTGTGCAGAAAAGAGGCTCCAGCAGGCGGAAGAACCCCCGCCGTTGCCCTCCCCTACACGGTGCGTACACCCCTATAGCCCTGTACTTAGTCCCCCTCCACTTCCCATCCACACAGATAATCCTCCCTGGCACTACCGAAACTACATTTTCCACCTCCCACTCAAAAGATTTGAACAGCACCCCCACTCCATCTCCCCTCCCCTCACCCACACCCCAAACGGCTGGACCGAGATCCCACCCCCTCGTGAACTCAACCGCCTCCCGCTCCGAGCCCAAATGGACTTCCTGCAAAAATAACAGATCAAATGAAACCGAACGCAAACTCGAAAACACGGCCATCCTTTTGAGAGGCTGCTTGATGCCCCGCACATTAAGTGATGCTATTCTAATCATCAAAAAAAACTTTTTCCTTCTTTTTTTTTTTCTAGAAGAATCCGAACCAGTCAACACAATCCCAAGGCACTTTCCCCAAAACCAAGCCTTCAACAAAAAAAAACCTCCCTCCACCCACCCTCACCAGCCAAACCTTCACTCCCCTCCTTCCCTCCCTCCCCACCCCCCCAAAATCCACAGTCCTCCTCACACCCCAACTGTTGCTCATTCCATTTTCCACTACCCATCTTATTCAATGGTATTACTATCCCCCTCCACCCCTGCCAGCCCCTGTTCTGACCCGTCTTGCCACAACTTGTGTCCACCCCTCCTCCTCCCTTGTCCCTCCATCCCGCTGTAAACAATCCTCCCCCAATGTATGTACAGCCCGCGCCCCCTCCACCTCAATCTCCCTTGTACCTATAATGTCCCCTGCAGTCAGGAGGTCAAACTCCCGTCCTCTCTCCAGACGTGACCTCTTTGTTCTTCTCTCCTCCGTCGCCCCCTCCGCCTCTGTGGTAGCTCCAGACCCGGAGAGTCTGCCGCCCTCCCCCATATCCTGCTCTGGATCTGATCCCACATCCTCCATGCCGTCCGAGAACTCCATTGAGGCCCAATCCGGTCACACCAGGGTCGAGGCCTCCGCTACCCCTTCTGTCGCCTCCGCCCAAATTCCAAACAGCCCGGCCTCCAGCCCCAGACCGGGCCACGAAGCCTGTTCTTCCCCCGACGGCGCTCCCACGGCTGGGGTTACCTGGCCGGCTGTCAGCGACTCTCCCGGGGTCAGGTCCGAAGAACCCCCCTCTGCCTGCGTCAGCCGAACCTCCTTGCCAGATGGCCCTGCTACCTCCTCGCTCACTGGCCCGCTTGATGCCGCAGGCTCTGCTGCCCCTTCGGTGAACACCGCTTCCTCCCCCTTTTCCCGGGCACTTAAGGAAAAAAATTCCTCAGCAAAAAGACTAACATAAGTCCCCTTTCTCGATGGGCACTGGCGATACAGGTGCTCCTCGCTACCACACAGACTGCAGGCCTTTGGCGCACCACACTCGGCCGCGAGGTGGTCCTCCGAACCACAGATGCGGCACCTCCGTCCAGGGCAGACCTCCTTTGCGTGGCCAAGGGCCCCACACTTCCAGCAGTACAACGGCTGGCCAGGGTAGTGGAGGAAACCCCGGTTGGGACCGATAGAAAAATTCCCCGGAGGGTGGACCAGACCACCCGGAGCAGCCGGGTCCGTCTCCAATCTGACGAGAAACCTGCGCTTCCCGTTCCAGACGCCGAAGCGCCCCCGCAGCTTCTCCCCTGCTGAGACAGAAGAGCAGTACCGTGCCAAAAAAGCTCTGATGACCTCATCCGCCACGAAGGGGTTATAAACGTGCACAGTGATGGGGACCTCATCCATGGCGAACAACGGGACCAGCCGAAGACCACGAAGCACCTCCTCTTCCCTGAGCCGCGAGCACCGGTCGAAAAAGGTAGAGCAGTCAGTGAAGGCAGCGAAAGTGATGTCCAGGAACCCCGAAGAGCAAAAATCCTGCAGGCAAAGAACCTTGGAGGGAGCCATTCCGCTAAAGTCCCTGAGCAGCCGGAGCAAAATCCAATCCCAGCAAAATCGCTTCTTCACGTCCTCCGCAGCATCTCTGCAGAGCTCCACCCGAACAGAATGACGAAGCCGTACCACTCGAGCCGGCTGACGTTCAGCTCCTCTCTCCATGGCCACACTTGATCTTAGCCAAAAGGCCGAGAAGCGATACCGAGAACAGCCAACAACAAACGGTGCCATTCTACAGAACTGTAAACCCGAGGACGGAAAATACCGTTCTCGCTTAATATTCTATAATAAACCAGTAGAAATCATGCTGAACATATTCATACTAAAATTAGCGGAGAAAATAGTGATTTAAGCGGCATTTAACAATGAACCAAAAGGGAAACGATAAAGAACGCGCGCGCGCGCACACACACACAGTCCTATCAGATGCGAGCACACACAATCCTCCACACTACAAACTCATAATTTAGTCAGAAAGTAAGTTTCCAAGACAACCATTTAAACTGGATTAAAATCCTTCGATTGCAGCAACCAACACATTACAAATAATATGTAGGGATTTTAAAAAGATTTAAGAAAATTTACATGAGTTTAACAATACTGCCTCTCAGCGGTCAAATTTGGTATTGCAGGGGAGAAAATGTATACCTACAACTTGACCCTCAAATTGCCTACAACTTTGTACAACATTTTTAAAAAGTATTTCTTTGCTAGAAGAAGATAAATTACTGGCAAACTTTTTAATACATGCAATATAAATATACAGTAAGAGGTCAGAATCACCAAACATGTACTAAATACAATTTTAAGCAGAAATACTGATTTATAGTTATTACCTAAAAACACGTTTTATCGTGGTACTGAGGAGGAATACTTTTTTCCAGATAAACTCTCTCAACTATTCTAAGACATGGACAACATTTTCATCAGTCCTAAATTGACTAAAACTGAAAAGAAGCTCGTCTTTATAACTGCGCCACTCATCCGCCATTTTCACTCAGCCCTTCAGAGAGGCCTAATTATATACAAAGCTCTGCTTACCTTAATGTCATTTACTCTGGACACACAATATTTCCCAACAAAATGCATTCAAGTGACACTTTGTGTTTTTAAATAAATAAATAAAACCTTTTTGTTCTTGTTTATCTTACACACACTGTCACGGGTATCTAACGGACAGTCTTGAGCCAGCAATCCAAACTCATGTGACGGTATAAAATTTCCAAACAAACTAATTTTAAACGCGTTTCAAATCATGAAAACAATTATAACACATTAAAGAAATGAGCTTTAATTACTCCAAGTACTTGTCCGGTTAGGTGAAATGTAGGAAAATGTAATCTTTTACCGAAAATTGCAATCACCTGCAGCTGCAAAATCAGCAGTCGGATCTGCAGCAGCGCCACCTAGAGGTCTGATTCAAAAGAGCGGGGCAAAAATAAAGCGTCATCACATGGCCATACTGTGTTATTATTGACGATATAAGATTGTTTTGAATCGTTATTACAAATTAATACACATACTTACAACCCCTGACGGTCCTAGAATACCCCTGTCCCGAACACTTTAACGTTTTCCATTGCTGTAATTTACTCAGATAGTTGTTAACTAGCTGATTAAGTGAATCAGGTGAAGTGGGAGCAGAGAAAACACTAAACTGGGTATAGTTCTGGACCTGTGTTGGGATCCTAGAAGATAATGAATTTGTTCCTATAGTCTGTCTCTCTGTCTGTTCTCTGCAAATGAATGTGTTAAATAGTTTCCTGCAGCAAATATATCTTTTAAAACAATATACTGATAACATATCACGGTGTGTATGAAGAGACCGACACATCATGTACCTGCTAATGCTTGAGCTAATATTGCCAATAAAGCAATAACAATGCTAAACAATTAACTTATTTTTGCAATACTGTGTAACTGTAGCATTTGTAACTAAATACACATCTTTTATTGCCAAAGACACACATTACTCACACTTACAAAATGTAAATTGAACCAGAATCACAGTTCATATTTCTCATAATTAGACAGTAAGTAACTGACAAATATTACAATAGAAAAATGAAATCCATAAAGAGTCGGAGCAGCATTAATTCCCAAAACAGGAATGAAACTACAGTGAAACGAACAGAATCAAAGAGCCTTTTCTAACGGCATGTGCAGCACAACAGAACATAACTTATCGCCTTTTACAAGTCTCAAAAGAAGCCATCATTTTCAGGTCAAGAGGTGAAAAACTTCTGCACTAAAGAAATATCGTCAACAGATCATCAATTTGTTATATTCCCAAAGGGCCTATGGGATAATTTGGTAAAACTAAATTTAGTGTGCTCATCATTCAGAAGTATTTTTAAGATTTAAGATTTAAGTAAGATTTTGTTCAGTTAGGGAGAATTATATTTTACTGCTCACCATTTTATAGGTTTGGTTTATGAGTTTCTGCAAACCGATTTTCATTTAGCAATCTCATTATGTTGGCTTGAAAAAGCCGTTCAGTTTTGCTTTATCAGATTATTACTATTATAAATAAACAGGTGGGACCTTGGACACTACTTTATTTGTTTGCTTGTTACATTTACCACTTAACCATTCGACTGCCTGCTAAACCGGGTTTCTTCAGGCACCACCATGCTGTACATAATGAATTTCCAACATAGAATTACTTATCGGTTTTTCAGTAAACAGACACTTCTTAAAGAGGCTTCTTCCCCCATCATAGTCTTTATATCTTGGCTCAACTGTTTGGTGTTGGCCCTGCTTTTTTTAGTTTCTGGACACCATGTAATAAGAAAACAGTCAGCATTAAAGCTCATCATCATCAGGCTGCTGCTGTTGTTTTAAAAGTGTATTTCAGTAGGCTATAGCTTTGTTTATTGATTTAATATTTTCAACTATCTAACTGAGTATCAAACGTTGTGCTTTTTTGTGAAATGTCCGACACGTCTTTCTTTAGCTGTGTGCTTTCACGGTCACGTGACCTGAATACATAAACAGTCATAATGGTGATCAGACAGGATATTCAAATAATGAGCTTGTTTCTTTTTAGGTGTACGTGTTTGTTATTGTTTTATATTGAAACTACACATCTACAAGAACACAGTTGCATCTCATTGTGTAAACTGTCAATACTTTCAATTTTATGACTTTTTATTCTTAATTACTTTCAATAGTTGAATTAAGTTTAATTAAGGTTGATGGCAGACAATGAAATAAATTTATTATTAAAATATAAATCCCAATCTATCTTTCTATATATTATAGAGTTTACACATTTATTTATATATTATTTTATTTTTATATATAGAATATATTATATTACATTTTTTTAATTTTTATTTTATACTTTTATATTATATTTACTGTTTATATTTATATTATATATACATGTATATACACACACACACGCATATGCATAGCCGATAACTATTGGTTTTTCACAATTATTTTGTCTTTGATTTCTACGTTTAATTTTACCTATTTTTCTCTCTATATTTTTAACTATATCCCTTTATTTTTCATTTCCACACACTAATTTTTACTCTTTTCTTTCTTTAATGTAGGACAGTCGTAAAAAGCATTTCACTACATGTCATACTGTGTATGATTTCGTATGTGATGAATAAAATTTCAATTTGAATTTGATCATGATACAAGATCCCAGACTTAGACAAAGGAGACAAAGGAGACTAAGCATTCCGCTTAGTATTGCAGCTTTCAAACCTGCTTAAAACAAACCTGCTTGTTTGCAACAGCTACCACACACAACCACTGGGAAACCACTAGCATCGCATTTTACATTAATGAATTAGTAATTTCTATGTAGTAAATTCAGGATGTTTTCAAAATCTGGTAAGCATCATTGTCCTTTCGCAGCATGACCGGCTGTATCTTATTCATAATGAAATCAAATGTGCTTCTTCTGCATGTGGCAGTGCAATGTTACAACATTAAGAAACTCAGCAGAACCTGCACAGGTTAAGCAAACACAACAAAATTGTATCTAACTTTAGTACAGTGGATATCAGGGGAGAGCGCGAACGCAGTCCCCCACTACCAGAAATTATGCAGTCGAGATTCCCACATTTGGGGAATTCGCATGGGTCAGCACAACCGGAGTGCAATGGCTGAGCCTCGCCCTGGGTGAACCACCTTCTTGATCATGGTATCTCCCCTGCCAGGTAAGTATGAATTGCAGAGCCCTCGGCTAGAGACTGCACCACCAAACACACCCTTCACCATCATGGTGAGGAACCTAACACTAATCATTACACAATAATCTGAGACTAAAACACTGCAGTTTACACGTGCTGCAAAAAAATAAAGTCAGTAGAGAAGAAAGAGTGCACTTTTACAGTCAGCAATAAGAGGGAGCAGAAACGCTGAATTTTAAGAAGACTGTTTTAAAGAGTGTTTTAAAGCCTGCCTACCATTAACCCCGCCCCTTCGCTTTGCACTCCCACAGCTTGCTAATCAGTTTTAGCCAAAACAAAACAACTCTACAAGAAATCTTGATTCCGTTCGTTGATCTATAACTAGTACTGTAAAAGGTTGTTTTCTATTAAAGAAACTTAAAACATTTATTACTCATAGGTCAATGGAAGACAAGAAATTTCTTCACCTTCTTGATCATGGTATCTCCCCTGCCAGGTAAGTATGAATTGCAGATCCCTCGGCTAGCGACTGCACTACCCTTTACCATCATGGTGAGGAACCTAACACTAATCATTACACAAACATCTGAGACTAAAACACTGCAGTCTACACGTGCTGCTAAAAATAAAACTACATTTATTACATAAAAAACAGTGTGATCGACCATTTTCTAAGCAACTAAACAGTACAATAACCCCACCCCCACGGCTTGCAGCTCAGAGACAATGTTTCTCCAGGACCCTGGTGTTACATAAGAGAACGTAACATATAGCTACAGAACCGAAACACCACCACAGAGCTAAGAACAAAGTCTGTCTGAACTACAGAGCTACATGTTAAATGTTAAGCCACTGTTGAAAACTTTGATTTGAGATTGTTCAGTTAGGGAGAATTATATTTTACTGCTCACCATTTTATAGGTTTGGTTTATGAGTTTGTCGTTTCTGCAAACCGATTTGCATTTAGCAATCTCATTATGTTGGCTTGAAAAAGCCGTTCAGTTTTGCTTTATCAGATTATTACTATTATAAATAAACAGGTGGGACCTTGGACACTACTTTATTTGTTTGCTTGTTACATTTACCACTTAACCATTCGACTGCCTGCTAAACCGAGTTTCTTCAGGCACTACCATGCTGTACATAATGAATTCCCAATGTAGAATTACTTATCGGTTTTTCAGTAAACAGACACAGTTCTTATTGCATATTGCAGTGCTCCAGTCTTCCCAGTATTGTAGCTTTCAAACTAGCTGAAAGCAGCCCACAAACATGCTTGATTGCACCAGTTAATAGCCCACTGTGTCTTATTCCACATAAAACCAGGTGTGGTTCTTCTGCACGCTTTAACGCCATGTCAGAATAGAAACATACTCAGCAGAACCTGTACAGCTTCAGCAAATGCAATAACATTGTATCTAACTTTAGTACAGTGAATATCAGGGGAGAGCGCGAACGCAGTCCCCCACCACCAGAAATTATGCAGTCGAGATTCCCACATTTGGGGAATTCGCACGGGTCAGCACAACCGGAGTGCAATGGCTGAGCCTCGCCCTGGGTGAACCACCTTCTTGATCATGGTATCTCCCCCTGCCAGGTAAGTATGAATTGCAGAGCTCTCGGCTAGAGACTGCACCACCAAACACACCCTTCACCATCATGGTGAGGAACCTAACACTAATCATTACACAATAATCTGAGACTAAAACACTGCAGTTTACACGTGCTGCAAAAAATAAAGTCAGTAGAGAAGAAAGAGTGCAATTTTACAGAGTCAGCAATAAGAGGGAGCAGAAACACTGAATTTTAAGAAGACTGTTTTAAAGAGAATTTTAAAGCCTGCCTACCATTAACCCCGCCCCTTCGCTTTGCACTCCCACAGCTTGCTAATCAGTTTTAGCCAAAACAAAACAACTCTACAAGAAATCTTGATTCCGTTCGTTGATCTATAACTAGTACTGTAAAAGGTTGTTTTCTATTAAAGAAACTTAAAACATTTATTACTCATAGGTCAATGGAAGACAAGAAATTTCTTCATTTGAACAATAAAATTGTTATAACTGGAAAAATAAAGAGCTCAATCACAGGGATTAATACACACAGACACTGAAATAAAAGATCACTAAAGCTCACTGTCATGTATTTTATAGCAACATGTGGCTAAATTCTTGAAGCAAAATGTGTGCATTAGTTTTCTATAAACTACATGACTGACAGTAGGTCTGGCCGTAACAAATGAAAGCTCCATATAATCTAAGGCTAATATAATTTCCTACAGCCGAACATCCAGTCCTGTTATTATTATTTATAAAACCAGATGTGGTACATCTGCATATTGCAGTGCTCCATTCTGCCCAGTATTGTAGCTTTCCAACTTGCTTGATTGCACCAGTTAACAGGCCACTGTAGCTTGTTCCTCATAAAACCAGGTGGGGTTCTTCTGCACGCTTTAATGCCATGTCAGAGCAGAAAGATACCCAGCAGAACCTGTACAGCTTCAGCAAATGCAATAACATTGTATCTAACTTTAGTACGCTGAATATCAGGGGAGAGCGCGAACGCAGTCCCCCACTACCAGAAATTATGCAGTCGAGATTCCCACATTTGGGGAATTCGCACGGGTCAGCACAGCCGGAGTGCAATGGCTGAGCCTCGCCCTGGGTGAACCACCTTCTTGATCATGGTATCTCCCCTGCCAGGTAAGTATGAATTGCAGAGCCCTCGGCTAGCGACTGCACCAACAAACACACCCTTTACCATCATGGCGAAGAACACAGAGCTAATCATTACACAAACATCTGAATCTAAAATGCTGCAGTCTATAAATGCTGCTAAAAATAAGGCTACATTTATTACATATAAAACAATGTGATGATTATTTTCTAAGCCACTAAACAGTACAATACTTCCCATGATGCATTGCTGCTGAATATGTAATGAGATCCACAGTGTTCAGGAAAATGCTTTTGTAACCAAAACACTTTACACTAAAAAGTAGTCAGTCCAGAAGAAAGGGCACAAAGCTATACTGCTACATATCACAAAGCTATATCAGCAGCAGGAAACAACTAAACTATTTTCAACAATTTTATTAAGGTTGTTTTACAGTTAGTTACAGTTTGCAATTATAAGTGACTCTAAAATCACAATATTTAAACAAAAGCAAGCAAGAAGTTTGTGTCCGACCGGTAATGTGATCCGGACACAACATTCCCGATAGATAGTTCCGGATGGATAGTTCCGTATGCCGTAAATGATCCGTTTGTTGTACCCAGGCTTACAAATGGAGTTTTAGATTACTAACTATAAATACTATAATTGATACTTTAGAATATTTTATCGACACATCAGGCATCCTTTGAATTCACGAGAAACACCGCTTGATGATTAAGACAAGACATTTAGTAAACGCTACGTGTTTTACAGAAAATAATACGCATTTATGGTGCTTTTATAAGATCAAAAAGTCAGAGTCGGATGTTCATTACAGAGAGAAACCATGATCTAATGGTGTAAAAGCACATGTTAGTTTAAGAGCAGAGTAACTTCTACAGACACACTGACCCTACATAAACACCGTTATAAACCTCTTCTCTGTGGTGAACTGTGAATATAAGGAGATCACAAACAGCTCGGATACAGAGCTCCACAAATAAACCACAGAGAGAGCACCAACATACACCTAGCTTACATTATAACTAAACAAACAGAAACAGTCTATCTTTAACAGTAGAGAGAGGGGTGCACCGTTCCCGGAGGTACTGCAATACCAGGCCGATGCGTGGATCGGACGGAGCAAGCCCCTTTTCCAGCTCCCAGCTCTAAAAATCCGTTTAATATAGAGCCCTCATATAGAGGGCGTATCAGATATTAAACTGATAAGAACAGATACTACACTTGATCTTAGCCAAAAGGCCGAGAAGCGATAACTTGTTATTCCCCTTGCTTGGCGGACAGCCCATAGCCCCGCTTTCCGAGGCTTACGGAAGCCCCAATGAAGGAATCGGGGCCACCCCCAGCTGTTGACCTGAATATGGGGGAGGGGGGTGTTGACGAGGAACAGCTGACAGTGGTGAGCACAGCCTGGCGATGATTAGCAAGGGAACATGGGTGGGGACACGTGGACGAGGAGCAGCTGATAGTGGTGAGCACATCGTGGCGATGATAGGCTAGGGGTAAGTGGCATTTGCTGGCCACATGCACTTTCCATATTAGGCTAAGTCAGTCAGTAATAATAATAAGTGAGTAACAAAGTAAGTCAGTAAGTCAGTCAGTAATAAAATACGTCAGTCAGTAAGTAAGTAAGTAATAAGAAAGTAATAAGTGAGTAACAAAGTAAGTCAGTAATTAAGTCAGTCAGTAATAAAGGATGTCAGTAAGTAAGAAATAAGAAAGTAAAAAGTGAACAACAAAGTAAGTGAGTAAGTAAGTAATAAGAACATAATAAGTGAGTAACAAAGTAAGTGAGTAAGTAAGTAATAAGAACGTAATAAGTGAGTAACAAAGTAAGTCAGTAAATAAGTCAGTCAGTAATAAAGGATGTCAGTCAGTAAGTAAGAAATAAGAAAGAAAAAAGTGAGCAACAAAGTGAATAAGTAAGTAATAAGGACATAATAAGTGAATAACAAAGCAAGCAAGTAAGTCAGTAATAAGAATACATTAAGTAATGAAGTAAGTAAGTTTTTTTTTTTTCTACTTTTTTACATTAGAAAACGGTGCACCAAGCCTGGAAGTACTGCAATACCAGGCCGATGCGTGGATCGGACGGAGCAAGCCCCTTTTCCAGCTCCCAGCTCTAAAAATCCGTTTAATATAGAGCCCTCATATAGAGGGCGTATCAGATATTAAACTGATGAGAACAGATTTTTTTTTTTTTTTTTTTTATTAGAACCAGTTCAACACAACAATAAACGATACATCAAATCCAGCAAAACAAAACCAGTCCGTCCCTCTTAAATCCCTCCCACTTACCACACATCAATATAAAACCCAAAACAATCAGATCCACAGTCACATTTCTTGTCATAACACAAACCACCTTACACAAAAATTTAATTCACAAAGAAAATGATCACAAATACGTCAGGAGACCAAAATGTTCAAATCCAACAGAATACAGAAATTTAAACGATCCCACCCCCATCACCTCACCGGTCTGGCCACCATGGGGCCCCCAGTACCGTGGTTCCCAAAAAACCTCCCCCCTCCAAAACTCCCACTCCTACCCTCACAAAGCCCTCCCCCCCTTGCTCCTCACCTTGCACCTTACGGAGCTTGGCCCTGAATAACCGGAATAGACGTGCCTGACTGACGCATCGGGACAGGCTCCGAATGCCCTCGCACCTCGCGCCCCAAAGAATGCACTTTGCCACCGAGACGGCCTGCCACAGAGGCCTTGCCATCCCTGGCCCCATGAGCCCCAATCCGCTGCCATACAGCACAAGATCGCGGCCTATCGCTGCCCCCTCTTCAGCGGGCAACCACTCCGACACGTGTCTCCAGAAGAGGGCCGCGATGGGACATGACCACAATGCATGGTCAATGGTCTCCTCGCCCCCGCACCCATTTGGACACAGGGGCGTCCGAGTTGAGCCGTGCCTATAGAGCCTCTCCCTCACAGGGAGGCGCCCCAGCGCCCCCAACCAGTGCAGATCCTTGCTGGCCCCATCTAGCCACTTCGGCTGAATCCTCGCCCAATCTACACCCGGCATGCGGGTCAATGCCTCGCTCATGTGTTCTGCGCAACAGTCCTTCCACTTCTTATACAGCCTACGGTGTTCCAGGACGAGACTGTCCACCAGGCACCACGGCTGGTCCCGGACGAACTCGACCGCCTTTTGGTAATGCCATGGGCGGTCGACCGACCACGGTGCCGTGCCTCTCCAGGGAATCACCGTTCGCAAAGTGAAACCCAGCCAAAACTTTGCAAACAGGGCCGATATATGTCCCTCCGACCCCCTGGTCAATCTCGCCGCAAAGGACATGAACAAGGCCATGGTCTTGAGGGGGGCACAAATCACACCTCTGCCCCCTTTCTCTCAATCCCTATACATTCGTACGCGGGCGACCTGCTCGTTCCTCCCTCCCCAAATGAACGTAAACACAAGGCGCTCTAGGCGCCGTCCTGTCACAAAGGGGACAGGGAAGACATAGGCAAGATGGTTCAATCTTGCCAACAGGTCGGCATTGACCGCAAGCACCCTCCCCGAAAGAGAGAGATCCCTCCGGTTCCAGCTTTCAGCCCTCGCCTGTACTTTCCTGAGGGCAACGTCCCAGTTCTTCTGGGCGTTGTCCTCCCTCCAGAAGACGATGCCCAGAATCCTGAGCCCATCCTGGCACAGAGAGAAACCCCCCGGGACCTCAGACCTTCCAGCCCACGTTCCAGCATAAAGTACGGAGGACTTCCCGCGGTTAACCCGTGCACCAGTAGCATCTGAGAACGCCTCGATCACCCGCTCCAATGCGCGGAAGTCCTCATCTCGGCCGAGGAACAGCGTAGTGTCGTCGGCATACGCCGACACCTTGGCCCTAACCCCGTTCGCGCCCGGGATATGAAGTCCCTGAAATGGATCTCTTCTCAGCCTCTCCACCAGAGGCTCTAGGAACAGCACATAGAGCATCGGCGAGAGCGGGCACCCCTGCCTGACCCCCCCTTTCTGCTCGATCAACGCGGAAAGATGTCCGTTAATGGTGACACGGCTCACTGCCCCGGTATAAAGCAGTCGCACCATGGCAGTGAAAACCGGACCAAAGCCCATTCGCTCCAGGAGCGCAAACAGAAACGCGTTCGACACACGATCGAAGGCCTTCTCCTGGTCCAAATTCAGCAAAGCCAACGGTACCTGGCGTTGCGTCGCCCATGCCAAAGCATCTCTGACCAGCGCCAGGTTCATACCACACGTCCATCCGGGCACCCCACAAGTCTGGTCAGGGTGCACCACCGTGGCCATCACCCTTCTGAGGCGTAGGGCCAGTAACTTGGCAACGATCTTATAATCCGCCGTCAGCAACGTGATCGGCCGCCAGTTTGCCAAGTCCGCCCTGTCACCCTTCTTGTGTAGAAGGGCGATATGCCCGACTCTCGCTGACTGTGGAAGGAGCCCAGCCCCAAATGCCTCCCTGTAAACGGCCATCAGATCTGGGCCCACGAGGGGCCAAAAGGTCCGGTACCACTCCACAGGGAGACCGTCCCCTCCAGGAGCCACGCCTGTCTCCAGAGAGAGCATAGCGCTCTCCATCTCCTCTAGAGACACCTGCTCTTCCAACTCCACTACGCTTTCCCCAGGCAGTCTATCTACCACAGAGTCCAGAAACCCGGCTGCCAGTTCACCGCTCGATCCCCTTCGTTGGAAGAGGTCACAGTAAAAGGCACTAGCGCAGCCCAACATGTCCTCGGGCACGGTCAGTACCCGGGTACCATCACTTAAACCCTCTATATAAGACCCTCGCTGCCGGCTTCTGACACTATTAAAAAAGAAGCGTGTAGGGCGCTCGTCCAACTCAAGTGCCTGCCTACCCGCCTGAACAAAGTAGTTGCGGGCCTCCGCCTCAAAGTGAGCTCGTAGGGCTTCACTGGCATCCCTGAGCCGCCCGCAATCTCCATCTATCCAAGCCGAAGCAAGGACTCTTGACCACTGCCTGGCTCTTTCCACTCTCCGTCTTGCCATCTCCTGGCCCCACCAGCGGACCAGGGTGGCAACTCTCTTTTTCAGGTCCTCCCACCACTCACGCTGTGTGTCGTACAGCACCCGCAACCCTCGCCAACCTGTGTACAGATGGCGAAAAATCTCAACAAAGGCAGGGTCCTGCAAGATGGAACAGTTCAATCTCCAACAACCTCGTCCCCTTTGACAACCCTCAACTTCGATGCTGCCGAGCACCATGCAGTGGTCGGAGGCCCAAAAGGGCCTCAGGAAGCACGCGTGCACCTTCACCCCCTCTGGCAAAAACAGGAGGTCGAGCCTAGATGCATCACCCCGTGAGTTCCTCCAAGTCCAGCCCGGAGAATGCGGATCGACCACCCTGTAAACGTCAACCAGGCCTGCTCCTGACATCGTATGGGCCAGCTCCGCCCCCCCCCTCCGACTCTACATCCACATTGAAATCCCCCCCAACCAGCAATACTCTATTTGTGCAGAAAAGAGGCTCCAGCAGGCGGAAGAACCCCCGCCGTTGCCCTCCCCTACACGGTGCGTACACCCCTATAGCCCTGTACTTAGTCCCCCTCCACTTCCCATCCACACAGATAATCCTCCCTGGCACTACCGAAACTACATTTTCCACCTCCCACTCAAAAGATTTGAACAGCACCCCCACTCCATCTCCCCTCCCCTCACCCACACCCCAAACGGCTGGACCGAGATCCCACCCCCTCGTGAACTCAACCGCCTCCCGCTCCGAGCCCAAATGGACTTCCTGCAAAAATAACAGATCAAATGAAACCGAACGCAAACTCGAAAACACGGCCATCCTTTTGAGAGGCTGCTTGATGCCCCGCACATTAAGTGATGCTATTCTAATCATCAAAAAAAACTTTTTCCTTCTTTTTTTTTTTCTAGAAGAATCCGAACCAGTCAACACAATCCCAAGGCACTTTCCCCAAAACCAAGCCTTCAACAAAAAAAAACCTCCCTCCACCCACCCTCACCAGCCAAACCTTCACTCCCCTCCTTCCCTCCCTCCCCACCCCCCCAAAATCCACAGTCCTCCTCACACCCCAACTGTTGCTCATTCCATTTTCCACTACCCATCTTATTCAATGGTATTACTATCCCCCTCCACCCCTGCCAGCCCCTGTTCTGACCCGTCTTGCCACAACTTGTGTCCACCCCTCCTCCTCCCTTGTCCCTCCATCCCGCTGTAAACAATCCTCCCCCAATGTATGTACAGCCCGCGCCCCCTCCACCTCAATCTCCCTTGTACCTATAATGTCCCCTGCAGTCAGGAGGTCAAACTCCCGTCCTCTCTCCAGACGTGACCTCTTTGTTCTTCTCTCCTCCGTCGCCCCCTCCGCCTCTGTGGTAGCTCCAGACCCGGAGAGTCTGCCGCCCTCCCCCATATCCTGCTCTGGATCTGATCCCACATCCTCCATGCCGTCCGAGAACTCCATTGAGGCCCAATCCGGTCACACCAGGGTCGAGGCCTCCGCTACCCCTTCTGTCGCCTCCGCCCAAATTCCAAACAGCCCGGCCTCCAGCCCCAGACCGGGCCACGAAGCCTGTTCTTCCCCCGACGGCGCTCCCACGGCTGGGGTTACCTGGCCGGCTGTCAGCGACTCTCCCGGGGTCAGGTCCGAAGAACCCCCCTCTGCCTGCGTCAGCCGAACCTCCTTGCCAGATGGCCCTGCTACCTCCTCGCTCACTGGCCCGCTTGATGCCGCAGGCTCTGCTGCCCCTTCGGTGAACACCGCTTCCTCCCCCTTTTCCCGGGCACTTAAGGAAAAAAATTCCTCAGCAAAAAGACTAACATAAGTCCCCTTTCTCGATGGGCACTGGCGATACAGGTGCTCCTCGCTACCACACAGACTGCAGGCCTTTGGCGCACCACACTCGGCCGCGAGGTGGTCCTCCGAACCACAGATGCGGCACCTCCGTCCAGGGCAGACCTCCTTTGCGTGGCCAAGGGCCCCACACTTCCAGCAGTACAACGGCTGGCCAGGGTAGTGGAGGAAACCCCGGTTGGGACCGATAGAAAAATTCCCCGGAGGGTGGACCAGACCACCCGGAGCAGCCGGGTCCGTCTCCAATCTGACGAGAAACCTGCGCTTCCCGTTCCAGACGCCGAAGCGCCCCCGCAGCTTCTCCCCTGCTGAGACAGAAGAGCAGTACCGTGCCAAAAAAGCTCTGATGACCTCATCCGCCACGAAGGGGTTATAAACGTGCACAGTGATGGGGACCTCATCCATGGCGAACAACGGGACCAGCCGAAGACCACGAAGCACCTCCTCTTCCCTGAGCCGCGAGCACCGGTCGAAAAAGGTAGAGCAGTCAGTGAAGGCAGCGAAAGTGATGTCCAGGAACCCCGAAGAGCAAAAATCCTGCAGGCAAAGAACCTTGGAGGGAGCCATTCCGCTAAAGTCCCTGAGCAGCCGGAGCAAAATCCAATCCCAGCAAAATCGCTTCTTCACGTCCTCCGCAGCATCTCTGCAGAGCTCCACCCGAACAGAATGACGAAGCCGTACCACTCGAGCCGGCTGACGTTCAGCTCCTCTCTCCATGGCCACACTTGATCTTAGCCAAAAGGCCGAGAAGCGATACCGAGAACAGCCAACAACAAACGGTGCCATTCTACAGAACTGTAAACCCGAGGACGGAAAATACCGTTCTCGCTTAATATTCTATAATAAACCAGTAGAAATCATGCTGAACATATTCATACTAAAATTAGCGGAGAAAATAGTGATTTAAGCGGCATTTAACAATGAACCAAAAGGGAAACGATAAAGAACGCGCGCGCGCGCACACACACACAGTCCTATCAGATGCGAGCACACACAATCCTCCACACTACAAACTCATAATTTAGTCAGAAAGTAAGTTTCCAAGACAACCATTTAAACTGGATTAAAATCCTTCGATTGCAGCAACCAACACATTACAAATAATATGTAGGGATTTTAAAAAGATTTAAGAAAATTTACATGAGTTTAACAATACTGCCTCTCAGCGGTCAAATTTGGTATTGCAGGGGAGAAAATGTATACCTACAACTTGACCCTCAAATTGCCTACAACTTTGTACAACATTTTTAAAAAGTATTTCTTTGCTAGAAGAAGATAAATTACTGGCAAACTTTTTAATACATGCAATATAAATATACAGTAAGAGGTCAGAATCACCAAACATGTACTAAATACAATTTTAAGCAGAAATACTGATTTATAGTTATTACCTAAAAACACGTTTTATCGTGGTACTGAGGAGGAATACTTTTTTCCAGATAAACTCTCTCAACTATTCTAAGACATGGACAACATTTTCATCAGTCCTAAATTGACTAAAACTGAAAAGAAGCTCGTCTTTATAACTGCGCCACTCATCCGCCATTTTCACTCAGCCCTTCAGAGAGGCCTAATTATATACAAAGCTCTGCTTACCTTAATGTCATTTACTCTGGACACACAATATTTCCCAACAAAATGCATTCAAGTGACACTTTGTGTTTTTAAATAAATAAATAAAACCTTTTTGTTCTTGTTTATCTTACACACACTGTCACGGGTATCTAACGGACAGTCTTGAGCCAGCAATCCAAACTCATGTGACGGTATAAAATTTCCAAACAAACTAATTTTAAACGCGTTTCAAATCATGAAAACAATTATAACACATTAAAGAAATGAGCTTTAATTACTCCAAGTACTTGTCCGGTTAGGTGAAATGTAGGAAAATGTAATCTTTTACCGAAAATTGCAATCACCTGCAGCTGCAAAATCAGCAGTCGGATCTGCAGCAGCGCCACCTAGAGGTCTGATTCAAAAGAGCGGGGCAAAAATAAAGCGTCATCACATGGCCATACTGTGTTATTATTGACGATATAAGATTGTTTTGAATCGTTATTACAAATTAATACACATACTTACAACCCCTGACGGTCCTAGAATACCCCTGTCCCGAACACTTTAACGTTTTCCATTGCTGTAATTTACTCAGATAGTTGTTAACTAGCTGATTAAGTGAATCAGGTGAAGTGGGAGCAGAGAAAACACTAAACTGGGTATAGTTCTGGACCTGTGTTGGGATCCTAGAAGATAATGAATTTGTTCCTATAGTCTGTCTCTCTGTCTGTTCTCTGCAAATGAATGTGTTAAATAGTTTCCTGCAGCAAATATATCTTTTAAAACAATATACTGATAACATATCACGGTGTGTATGAAGAGACCGACACATCATGTACCTGCTAATGCTTGAGCTAATATTGCCAATAAAGCAATAACAATGCTAAACAATTAACTTATTTTTGCAATACTGTGTAACTGTAGCATTTGTAACTAAATACACATCTTTTATTGCCAAAGACACACATTACTCACACTTACAAAATGTAAATTGAACCAGAATCACAGTTCATATTTCTCATAATTAGACAGTAAGTAACTGACAAATATTACAATAGAAAAATGAAATCCATAAAGAGTCGGAGCAGCATTAATTCCCAAAACAGGAATGAAACTACAGTGAAACGAACAGAATCAAAGAGCCTTTTCTAACGGCATGTGCAGCACAACAGAACATAACTTATCGCCTTTTACAAGTCTCAAAAGAAGCCATCATTTTCAGGTCAAGAGGTGAAAAACTTCTGCACTAAAGAAATATCGTCAACAGATCATCAATTTGTTATATTCCCAAAGGGCCTATGGGATAATTTGGTAAAACTAAATTTAGTGTGCTCATCATTCAGAAGTATTTTTAAGATTTAAGATTTAAGTAAGATTTTGTTCAGTTAGGGAGAATTATATTTTACTGCTCACCATTTTATAGGTTTGGTTTATGAGTTTCTGCAAACCGATTTTCATTTAGCAATCTCATTATGTTGGCTTGAAAAAGCCGTTCAGTTTTGCTTTATCAGATTATTACTATTATAAATAAACAGGTGGGACCTTGGACACTACTTTATTTGTTTGCTTGTTACATTTACCACTTAACCATTCGACTGCCTGCTAAACCGGGTTTCTTCAGGCACCACCATGCTGTACATAATGAATTTCCAACATAGAATTACTTATCGGTTTTTCAGTAAACAGACACTTCTTAAAGAGGCTTCTTCCCCCATCATAGTCTTTATATCTTGGCTCAACTGTTTGGTGTTGGCCCTGCTTTTTTTAGTTTCTGGACACCATGTAATAAGAAAACAGTCAGCATTAAAGCTCATCATCATCAGGCTGCTGCTGTTGTTTTAAAAGTGTATTTCAGTAGGCTATAGCTTTGTTTATTGATTTAATATTTTCAACTATCTAACTGAGTATCAAACGTTGTGCTTTTTTGTGAAATGTCCGACACGTCTTTCTTTAGCTGTGTGCTTTCACGGTCACGTGACCTGAATACATAAACAGTCATAATGGTGATCAGACAGGATATTCAAATAATGAGCTTGTTTCTTTTCAGGTGTACGTGTTTGTTATTGTTTTATATTGAAACTACACATCTACAAGAACACAGTTGCATCTCATTGTGTAAACTGTCAATACTTTCAATTTTATGACTTTTTATTCTTAATTACTTTCAATAGTTGAATTAAGTTTAATTAAGGTTGATGGCAGACAATGAAATAAATTTATTATTAAAATATAAATCCCAATCTATCTTTCTATATATTATAGAGTTTACACATTTATTTATATATTATTTTATTTTTATATATAGAATATATTATATTACATTTTTATAATTTTTATTTTATACTTTTATATTATATTTACTGTTTATATTTATATTATATATACATGTATATACACACACACACGCATATGCATAGCCGATAACTATTGGTTTTTCACAATTATTTTGTCTTTGATTTCTACGTTTAATTTTACCTATTTTTCTCTCTATATTTTTAACTATATCCCTTTATTTTTCATTTCCACACACTAATTTTTACTCTTTTCTTTCTTTAATGTAGGACAGTCGTAAAAAGCATTTCACTACATGTCATACTGTGTATGATTTCGTATGTGATGAATAAAATTTCAATTTGAATTTGATCATGATACAAGATCCCAGACTTAGACAAAGGAGACAAAGGAGACTAAGCATTCCGCTTAGTATTGCAGCTTTCAAACCTGCTTAAAACAAACCTGCTTGTTTGCAACAGCTACCACACACAACCACTGGGAAACCACTAGCATCGCATTTTACATTAATGAATTAGTAATTTCTATGTAGTAAATTCAGGATGTTTTCAAAATCTGGTAAGCATCATTGTCCTTTCGCAGCATGACCGGCTGTATCTTATTCATAATGAAATCAAATGTGCTTCTTCTGCATGTGGCAGTGCAATGTTACAACATTAAGAAACTCAGCAGAACCTGCACAGGTTAAGCAAACACAACAAAATTGTATCTAACTTTAGTACAGTGGATATCAGGGGAGAGCGCGAACGCAGTCCCCCACTACCAGAAATTATGCAGTCGAGATTCCCACATTTGGGGAATTCGCATGGGTCAGCACAACCGGAGTGCAATGGCTGAGCCTCGCCCTGGGTGAACCACCTTCTTGATCATGGTATCTCCCCTGCCAGGTAAGTATGAATTGCAGAGCCCTCGGCTAGAGACTGCACCACCAAACACACCCTTCACCATCATGGTGAGGAACCTAACACTAATCATTACACAATAATCTGAGACTAAAACACTGCAGTTTACACGTGCTGCTAAAAATAAAACTACATTTATTACATAAAAAACAGTGTGATCGACCATTTTCTAAGCAACTAAACAGTACAATAACCCCACCCCCACGGCTTGCAGCTCAGAGACAATGTTTCTCCAGGACCCTGGTGTTACATAAGAGAACGTAACATATAGCTACAGAACCGAAACACCACCACAGAGCTAAGAACAAAGTCTGTCTGAACTACAGAGCTACATGTTAAATGTTAAGCCACTGTTGAAAACTTTGATTTGAGATTGTTCAGTTAGGGAGAATTATATTTTACTGCTCACCATTTTATAGGTTTGGTTTATGAGTTTGTCGTTTCTGCAAACCGATTTGCATTTAGCAATCTCATTATGTTGGCTTGAAAAAGCCGTTCAGTTTTGCTTTATCAGATTATTACTATTATAAATAAACAGGTGGGACCTTGTACACTACTTTGTTTGCTTGTTACATTTAACACTTAACCATTCGACTGCCTGCTAAACCGAGTTTCTTCAGGCACTACCATGCTGTACATAATGAATTCCCAATGTAGAATTACTTATCGGTTTTTCAGTAAACAGACACAGTTCTTATTGCATATTGCAGTGCTCCAGTCTTCCCAGTATTGTAGCTTTCAAACTAGCTGAAAGCAGCCCACAAACATGCTTGATTGCACCAGTTAATAGCCCACTGTGTCTTATTCCACATAAAACCAGGTGTGGTTCTTCTGCACGCTTTAACGCCATGTCAGAATAGAAACATACTCAGCAGAACCTGTACAGCTTCAGCAAATGCAATAACATTGTATCTAACTTTAGTACAGTGGATATCAGGGGAGAGCGCGAACGCAGTCCCCCACCACCAGAAATTATGCAGTCGAGATTCCCACATTTGGGGAATTCGCACGGGTCAGCACAACCGGAGTGCAATGGCTGAGCCTCGCCCTGGGTGAACCACCTTCTTGATCATGGTATCTCCCCCTGCCAGGTAAGTATGAATTGCAGAGCTCTCGGCTAGAGACTGCACCACCAAACACACCCTTCACCATCATGGTGAGGAACCTAACACTAATCATTACACAATAATCTGAGACTAAAACACTGCAGTTTACACGTGCTGCAAAAAATAAAGTCAGTAGCAGAAGAAAGAGTGCAATTTTACAGAGTCAGCAATAAGAGGGAGCAGAAACACTGAATGTTAAGAAGACTGTTTTAAAGAGAATTTTAAAGCCTGCCTACCATTAACCCCGCCCCTTCGCTTTGCACTCCCACAGCTTGCTAATCAGTTTTAGCCAAAACAAAACAACTCTACAAGAAATCTTGATTCCGTTCGTTGATCTATAACTAGTACTGTAAAAGGTTGTTTTCTATTAAAGAAACTTAAAACATTTATTACTCATAGGTCAATGGAAGACAAGAAATTTCTTCATTTGAACAATAAAATTGTTATAACTGGAAAAATAAAGAGCTCAATCACAGGGATTAATACACACAGACACTGAAATAAAAGATCACTAAAGCTCACTGTCATGTATTTTATAGCAACATGTGGCTAAATTCTTGAAGCAAAATGTGTGCATTAGTTTTCTATAAACTACATGACTGACAGTAGGTCTGGCCGTAACAAATGAAAGCTCCATATAATCTAAGGCTAATATAATTTCCTACAGCCGAACATCCAGTCCTGTTATTATTATTTATAAAACCAGATGTGGTACATCTGCATATTGCAGTGCTCCATTCTGCCCAGTATTGTAGCTTTCCAACTTGCTTGATTGCACCAGTTAACAGGCCACTGTAGCTTGTTCCTCATAAAACCAGGTGGGGTTCTTCTGCACGCTTTAATGCCATGTCAGAGCAGAAAGATACCCAGCAGAACCTGTACAGCTTCAGCAAATGCAATAACATTGTATCTAACTTTAGTACGCTGAATATCAGGGGAGAGCGCGAACGCAGTCCCCCACTACCAGAAATTATGCAGTCGAGATTCCCACATTTGGGGAATTCGCACGGGTCAGCACAGCCGGAGTGCAATGGCTGAGCCTCGCCCTGGGTGAACCACCTTCTTGATCATGGTATCTCCCCTGCCAGGTAAGTATGAATTGCAGAGCCCTCGGCTAGCGACTGCACCAACAAACACACCCTTTACCATCATGGCGAAGAACACAGAGCTAATCATTACACAAACATCTGAATCTAAAATGCTGCAGTCTATAAATGCTGCTAAAAATAAGGCTACATTTATTACATATAAAACAATGTGATGATTATTTTCTAAGCCACTAAACAGTACAATACTTCCCATGATGCATTGCTGCTGAATATGTAATGAGATCCACAGTGTTCAGGAAAATGCTTTTGTAACCAAAACACTTTACACTAAAAAGTAGTCAGTCCAGAAGAAAGGGCACAAAGCTATACTGCTACATATCACAAAGCTATATCAGCAGCAGGAAACAACTAAACTATTTTCAACAATTTTATTAAGGTTGTTTTACAGTTAGTTACAGTTTGCAATTATAAGTGACTCTAAAATCACAATATTTAAACAAAAGCAAGCAAGAAGTTTGTGTCCGACCGGTAATGTGATCCGGACACAACATTCCCGATAGATAGTTCCGGATGGATAGTTCCGTATGCCGTAAATGATCCGTTTGTTGTACCCAGGCTTACAAATGGAGTTTTAGATTACTAACTATAAATACTATAATTGATACTTTAGAATATTTTATCGACACATCAGGCATCCTTTGAATTCACGAGAAACACCGCTTGATGATTAAGACAAGACATTTAGTAAACGCTACGTGTTTTACAGAAAATAATACGCATTTATGGTGCTTTTATAAGATCAAAAAGTCAGAGTCGGATGTTCATTACAGAGAGAAACCATGATCTAATGGTGTAAAAGCACATGTTAGTTTAAGAGCAGAGTAACTTCTACAGACACACTGACCCTACATAAACACCGTTATAAACCTCTTCTCTGTGGTGAACTGTGAATATAAGGAGATCACAAACAGCTCGGATACAGAGCTCCACAAATAAACCACAGAGAGAGCACCAACATACACCTAGTTTACATTATAACTAAACAAACAGAAACAGTCTATCTTTAACAGTAGAGAGAGGGGTGCACCGTTCCCGGAGGTACTGCAATAACGGGTCGATGCGTGGAGTGGACGGAGCAAGCCCCTTTTCCAGCTCCCAGCTCCAAAAATCAATTTAATATATGGTCCCCGGATAGGGGACGTATCAGATATTAAACTGATAAGAACAGATACTACACTTGATCTTAGCCAAAAGGCCGAGAAGCGATAACTTGTTATTCCCCTTGCTTGGCGGACAGCCCATAGCCCCGCTTTCCGAGGCTTACGGAAGCCCCAATGAAGGAATCGGGGCCACCCCCAGCTGTTGACCTGAATATGGGGGAGGGGGGTGTTGACGAGGAACAGCTGACAGTGGTGAGCACAGCCTGGCGATGATTAGCAAGGGAACATGGGTGGGGACACGTGGACGAGGAGCAGCTGATAGTGGTGAGCACATCGTGGCGATGATAGGCTAGGGGTAAGTGGCATTTGCTGGCCACATGCACTTTCCATATTACGCTAAGTCAGTCAGTAATAATAATAAGTGAGTAACAAAGTAAGTCAGTAAGTCAGTCAGTAATAAAATACGTCAGTCAGTAAGTAAGTAATAAGAAAGTAATAAGTGAGTAACAAAGTAAGTCAGTAAATAAGTCAGTCAGTAATAAAGGATGTCAGTCAGTCAGTAAGTAAGTAATAAGAAAGTAATAAGTGAGCAACAAAGTAAGTGAGTAAGTAAGTAATAAGAACGTAATAAGTGAGTAACAAAGTAAGTCAGTAAATAAGTCAGTCAGTAATAAAGGATGTCAGTCAATAAGTAAGAAATAAGAAAGTAAAAAGTGAGCAACAAAGTAAGTGAGTAAGTCAGTAAGTAAGTAATAAGAACGTAATAAGTGAGTAACAAAGTAAGTCAATAAATAAGTCAGTCAGTAATAAAGGATGTCAGTCAGTAAGTAAGAAATAAGAAAATAAAAAGTGAGCAACAAAGTGAGTAAGTAAGAAATAAGAACATAATAAGTGAATAACAAAGCAAGCAAGTAAGTCAGTAATAAGAATACATTAAGTAATGAAGTAAGTTTTTTTTTTTTCTACTTTTTTACATTAGAAAACGGTGCACCAAGCCTGGAAGTACTGCAATACCAGGCCGATGCGTGGATCGGACGGAGCAAGCCCCTTTTCCAGCTCCCAGCTCTAAAAATCCGTTTAATATAGAGCCCTCATATAGAGGGCGTATCAGATATTAAACTGATAAGAACAGATACTACACTTGATCTTAGCCAAAAGGCCGAGAAGCGATAACTTGTTATTCCCCTTGCTTGGCGGACAGCCCATAGCCCCGCTTTCCGAGGCTTACGGAAGCCCCAATGAAGGAATCGGGGCCACCCCCAGCTGTTGACCTGAATATGGGGGAGGGGGGGTGTTGACGAGGAACAGCTGACAGTGGTGAGCACAGCCTGGCGATGATTAGCAAGGGAACATGGGTGGGGACACGTGGACGAGGAGCAGCTGATAGTGGTGAGCACATCGTGGCGATGATAGGCTAGGGGTAAGTGGCATTTGCTGGTCACATGCACTTTCCATATTAGGCTAAGTCAGTCAGTAATAATAATAAGTGAGTAACAAAGTAAGTCAGTCAGTAATAAAATACGTCAGTCAGTAAGTAAGTAATAAGAAAGTAATAAGTGAGTAACAAAGTAAGTCAGTAAATAAGTCAGTCAGTAATAAAGGATGTCAGTCAGTCAGTAAGTAAGTAATAAGAAAGTAATAAGTGAGTAACAAAGTAAGTCAGTAAATAAGTCAGTCAGTAATAAAGGATGTCAGTCAGTAAGTAAGAAATAAGAAAGTAAAAAGTGAGCAACAAAGTAACTGAGTAAGTAAGTAATAAGAATGTAATAAGTGAATAACAAAGCAAGCAAGTAAGTCAGTAACAAGAATACATTAAGTAATGAAGCAAGTAAGTTTTTTTTTTTCTATTTTTTTACGTTAGAAAACAGTGCACCATGCCTGGAAGTACTGCAATACCAGGCCGATGCGTGGATCGGACGGAGCAAGCCCCTTTTCCAGCTCCCAGCTCTAAAAATCCGTTTAATATAGAGCCCTCATATAGAGGGCGTATCAGATATTAAACTGATAAGAACAGATACTACACTTGATCTTAGCCAAAAGGCCGAGAAGCGATAACTTGTTATTCCCCTTGCTTGGCGGACAGGCCATAGCCCCGCTTTCCGAGGCTTACGGAAGCCCCAATGAAGGAATCGGGGCCACCCCCAGCTGTTGACCTGAATATGGGGGAGGGGGGGTGTTGACGAGGAACAGCTGACAGTGGTGAGCACAGCCTGGCGATGATTAGCAAGGGAACATGGGTGGGGACACGTGGACGAGGAGCAGCTGATAGTGGTGAGCACATCGTGGCGAGGATAGGCTAGGGGTAAGTGGCATTTGCTGGTCACATGCACTTTCCATATTAGGCTAAGTCAGTCAGTAATAATAATAAGTGAGTAACAAAGTAAGTCAGTCAGTAATAAAATACGTCAGTCAGTAAGTAAGTAATAAGAAAGTAATAAGTGAGTAACAAAGTAAGTCAGTAAATAAGTCAGTCAGTAATAAAGGATGTCAGTCAGTCAGTAAGTAAGTAATAAGAAAGTAATAAGTGAGTAACAAAGTAAGTCAGTAAATAAGTAATAAGAACATAATAAGTGAGTAACAAAGTAAGTGAGTAAGTAAGTAATAAGAAAGTAATAAGTGAGTAACAAAGTAAGTCAGTAAATAAGTCAGTCAGTAATAAAGGATGTCAGTCAGTAAGTAAGAAATAAGAAAGTAAAAAGTGAGCAACAAAGTAAGTGAATAAGTCAATAAGTAAGAAATAAGAACGTAATAAGTGAATAACAAAGCAAGCAAGTAAGTCAGTAATAAGAATACATTAAGTAATGAAGTAAGTAAGTTTTTTTTTTTTCTACTTTTTTACATTAGAAAATGGTGCACCAAGCCTGGAAGTACTGCAATACCAGGCCGATGCGTGGATCGGACGGAGCAAGCCCCTTTTCCAGCTCCCAGCTCTAAAAATCCGTTTAATATAGAGCCCTCATATAGAGGGCGTATCAGATATTAAACTGATGAGAACAGATTTTTTTTTTTTTTTTTTTATTAGAACCAGTTCAACACAACAATAAACGATACATCAAATCCAGCAAACCAAAACCAGTCCGTCCCTCTTAAATCCCTCCCACTTACCACACATCAATATAAAACCCAAAACAATCAGATCCACAGTCACATTTCTTGTCATAACACAAACCACCTTACACAAAAATTTAATTCACAAAGAAAATGATCACAAATACGTCAGGAGACCAAAATGTTCAAATCCAACAGAATACAGAAATTTAAACGATCCCACCCCCATCACCTCACCGGTCTGGCCACCATGGGGCCCCCAGTACCGTGGTTCCCAAAAAACCTCCCCCCTCCAAAACTCCCACTCCTACCCTCACAAAGCCCTCCCCCCCTTGCTCCTCACCTTGCACCTTACGGAGCTTGGCCCTGAATAACCGGAATAGACGTGCCTGACTGACGCATCGGGACAGGCTCCGAATGCCCTCGCACCTCGCGCCCCAAAGAATGCACTTTGCCACCGAGACGGCCTGCCACAGAGGCCTTGCCATCCCTGGCCCCATGAGCCCCAATCCGCTGCCATACAGCACAAGATCGCGGCCTATCGCTGCCCCCTCTTCAGCGGGCAACCACTCCGACACGTGTCTCCAGAAGAGGGCCGCGATGGGACATGACCACAATGCATGGTCAATGGTCTCCTCGCCCCCGCACCCATTTGGACACAGGGGCGTCCGAGTTGAGCCGTGCCTATAGAGCCTCTCCCTCACAGGGAGGCGCCCCAGCGCCCCCAACCAGTGCAGATCCTTGCTGGCCCCATCTAGCCACTTCGGCTGAATCCTCGCCCAATCTACACCCGGCGTGCGGGTCAATGCCTCGCTCATGTGTTCTGCGCAACAGTCCTTCCACTTCTTATACAGCCTACGGTGTTCCAGGACGAGACTGTCCACCAGGCACCACGGCTGGTCCCGGACGAACTCGACCGCCTTTTGGTAATGCCATGGGCGGTCGACCGACCACGGTGCCGTGCCTCTCCAGGGAATCACCGTTCGCAAAGTGAAACCCAGCCAAAACTTTGCAAACAGGGCCGATATATGTCCCTCCGACCCCCTGGTCAATCTCGCCGCAAAGGACATGAACAAGGCCATGGTCTTGAGGGGGGCACAAATCACACCTCTGCCCCCTTTCTCTCAATCCCTATACATTCGTACGCGGGCGACCTGCTCGTTCCTCCCTCCCCAAATGAACGTAAACACAAGGCGCTCTAGGCGCCGTCCTGTCACAAAGGGGACAGGGAAGACATAGGCAAGATGGTTCAATCTTGCCAACAGGTCGGCATTGACCGCAAGCACCCTCCCCGAAAGAGAGAGATCCCTCCGGTTCCAGCTTTCAGCCCTCGCCTGTACTTTCCTGAGGGCAACGTCCCAGTTCTTCTGGGCGTTGTCCTCCCTCCAGAAGACGATGCCCAGAATCCTGAGCCCATCCTGGCACAGAGAGAAACCCCCCGGGACCTCAGACCTTCCAGCCCACGTTCCAGCATAAAGTACGGAGGACTTCCCGCGGTTAACCCGTGCACCAGTAGCATCTGAGAACGCCTCGATCACCCGCTCCAATGCGCGGAAGTCCTCATCTCGGCCGAGGAACAGCGTAGTGTCGTCGGCATACGCCGACACCTTGGCCCTAACCCCGTTCGCGCCCGGGATATGAAGTCCCTGAAATGGATCTCTTCTCAGCCTCTCCACCAGAGGCTCTAGGAACAGCACATAGAGCATCGGCGAGAGCGGGCACCCCTGCCTGACCCCCCCTTTCTGCTCGATCAACGCGGAAAGATGTCCGTTAATGGTGACACGGCTCACTGCCCCGGTATAAAGCAGTCGCACCATGGCAGTGAAAACCGGACCAAAGCCCATTCGCTCCAGGAGCGCAAACAGAAACGCGTTCGACACACGATCGAAGGCCTTCTCCTGGTCCAAATTCAGCAAAGCCAACGGTACCTGGCGTTGCGTCGCCCATGCCAAAGCATCTCTGACCAGCGCCAGGTTCATACCACACGTCCATCCGGGCACCCCACAAGTCTGGTCAGGGTGCACCACCGTGGCCATCACCCTTCTGAGGCGTAGGGCCAGTAACTTGGCAACGATCTTATAATCCGCCGTCAGCAACGTGATCGGCCGCCAGTTTGCCAAGTCCGCCCTGTCACCCTTCTTGTGTAGAAGGGCGATATGCCCGACTCTCGCTGACTGTGGAAGGAGCCCAGCCCCAAATGCCTCCCTGTAAACGGCCATCAGATCTGGGCCCACGAGGGGCCAAAAGGTCCGGTACCACTCCACAGGGAGACCGTCCCCTCCAGGAGCCACGCCTGTCTCCAGAGAGAGCATAGCGCTCTCCATCTCCTCTAGAGACACCTGCTCTTCCAACTCCACTACGCTTTCCCCAGGCAGTCTATCTACCACAGAGTCCAGAAACCCGGCTGCCAGTTCACCGCTCGATCCCCTTCGTTGGAAGAGGTCACAGTAAAAGGCACTAGCGCAGCCCAACATGTCCTCGGGCACGGTCAGTACCCGGGTACCATCACTTAAACCCTCTATATAAGACCCTCGCTGCCGGCTTCTGACACTATTAAAAAAGAAGCGTGTAGGGCGCTCGTCCAACTCAAGTGCCTGCCTACCCGCCTGAACAAAGTAGTTGCGGGCCTCCGCCTCAAAGTGAGCTCGTAGGGCTTCACTGGCATCCCTGAGCCGCCCGCAATCTCCATCTATCCAAGCCGAAGCAAGGACTCTTGACCACTGCCTGGCTCTTTCCACTC
Source organism: Hemibagrus wyckioides (assembly GCF_019097595.1). Classification (NCBI taxonomy): domain Eukaryota; kingdom Metazoa; phylum Chordata; class Actinopteri; order Siluriformes; family Bagridae; genus Hemibagrus; species Hemibagrus wyckioides. The sequence goes on from NC_080717.1 coordinate 22,271,720, forward strand.
TCCGTCTTGCCATCTCCTGGCCCCACCAGCGGACCAGGGTGGCAACTCTCTTTTTCAGGTCCTCCCACCACTCACGCTGTGTGTCGTACAGCACCCGCAACCCTCGCCAACCTGTGTACAGATGGCGAAAAATCTCAACAAAGGCAGGGTCCTGCAAGATGGAACAGTTCAATCTCCAACAACCTCGTCCCCTTTGACAACCCTCAACTTCGATGCTGCCGAGCACCATGCAGTGGTCGGAGGCCCAAAAGGGCCTCAGGAAGCACGCGTGCACCTTCACCCCCTCTGGCAAAAACAGGAGGTCGAGCCTAGATGCATCACCCCGTGAGTTCCTCCAAGTCCAGCCCGGAGAATGCGGATCGACCACCCTGTAAACGTCAACCAGGCCTGCTCCTGACATCGTATGGGCCAGCTCCGCCCCCCCCCTCCGACTCTACATCCACATTGAAATCCCCCCCAACCAGCAATACTCTATTTGTGCAGAAAAGAGGCTCCAGCAGGCGGAAGAACCCCCGCCGTTGCCCTCCCCTACACGGTGCGTACACCCCTATAGCCCTGTACTTAGTCCCCCTCCACTTCCCATCCACACAGATAATCCTCCCTGGCACTACCGAAACTACATTTTCCACCTCCCACTCAAAAGATTTGAACAGCACCCCCACTCCATCTCCCCTCCCCTCACCCACACCCCAAACGGCTGGACCGAGATCCCACCCCCTCGTGAACTCAACCGCCTCCCGCTCCGAGCCCAAATGGACTTCCTGCAAAAATAACAGATCAAATGAAACCGAACGCAAACTCGAAAACACGGCCATCCTTTTGAGAGGCTGCTTGATGCCCCGCACATTAAGTGATGCTATTCTAATCATCAAAAAAAAAAACTTTTTCCTTCTTTTTTTTTTCCTAGAAGAATCCGAACCAGTCAACACAATCCCAAGGCACTTTCCCCAAAACCAAGCCTTCCCCAAAAAAAAAACCTCCCTCCACCCACCCTCACCAGCCAAACCTTCACTCCCCTCCTTCCCTCCCTCCCCACCCCCCCAAAATCCACAGTCCTCCTCACACCCCAACTGTCGCTCATTCCATTTTCCACTACCCATCTTATTCAATGGTATTGCTATCCCCCTCCACCCCTGCCAGCCCCTGTTCTGACCCGTCTTGCCACAACTTGTGTCCACCCCTCCTCCCCCCTTGTCCCTCCTTCCCGCTGTAAACAATCCTCCCCCAATGTATGTACAGCCCGCGCCCCCTCCACCTCAATCTCCCTCGTACCTATAATGTCCCCTGCAGTCAAGAGGTCAAACTCCCGTCCTCTCTCCAGACGTGACCTCTTTGTTCTTCTCTCCTCCGTCGCCCCCTCCGCCTCTGTGGTAGCTCCAGACCCGGAGAGCCTGCCGCCCTCCCCCATATCCTGCTCTGGATCTGATCCCACATCCTCCATGCCGTCCGAGAACTCCATTGAGGCCCAATCCGGTCGCACCAGGGTCGAGGCCTCCGCTACCCCTTCCGTCGCCTCCGCCCAACTCCCAAACAGCCCGGCCTCCAGCCCTAGACCGGGCCACGAAGCCTGTTCTTCCCCCGACGGCGCTCCCACGGCTGGGGTTACCTGGCCCGCTGTCAGCGACTCTCCCGGGGTCAGGTCCGAAGTACCCCCCTCTGCCTGCGTCAGCCGAACCTCCTTGCCAGATGGCCCTGCTACCTCCTCGCTCACTGGCCCGCTTGAAGCCGCAGGCTCTGCTGCCCCTTCGGTGAACCCCGCTTCCTCCCCCTTTTCCCGGGCACTTAAGGAAGAAAATTCCTCAGCAAAAAGACTAGCATAAGTCCCCTTTCTCGATGGGCACTGGCGATACAGGTGCTTCTCGCTACCACACAGGCTGCAGGCCTTTGGCGCACCACACTCGGCCGCGAGGTGGTCCTCCGAACCACAGATGCGGCACCTCCGTCCAGGGCAGACCTCCTTTGCGTGGCCAAGGGCCCCACACTTCCAGCAGTACAACGGCTGGCCAGGGTAGTGGAGGAAACCCCGGTTGGGACCGATAGAAAAATTCCCCGGAGGGTGGACCAGACCACCCGGAGCAGCCGGGTCCGTCTTCAATCTGACGAGAAACCTGCGCTTCCCGTTCCAGACGCCAAAGCGCCCCCGCAGCTTCTCCCCTGCTGAGACAGAAGAGCAGTACCGTGCCAAAAAAGCTCTGATGACCTCATCCGCCACGAAGGGGTTATAAACGTGCACAGTGATGGGGACCTCATCCATGGCGAACAACGGGACCAGCCGAAGACCACGAAGCACCTCCTCTTCCCTGAGCCGCGAGCACCGGTCGAAAAAGGCGGAGCAGTCGGTGAAGGCAGCGAAAGTGATGTCCAGGAACCCCGAAGAGCAAAAATCCTGCAGGCAAAGAACCTTGGAGGGAGCCATCCCGCTAAAGTCCCTGAGCAGCCGGAGCAAAATCCAATCCCAGCAAAATCGCTTCTTCACGTCCTCTGCAGCATCTCTGTAGAGCTCCACCCGAACAGAATGACGAAGCCGCACCACTCGAGCCGGCTGACGTTCAGCTCCTCTCTCCATGGCCACACTTGATCTTAGCCAAAAGGCCGAGAAGCGATAACTTGTTAGTCCCCTTGCTTGGCGGACAGCCCATAGCCCCGCTTTCCGAGGCTTACGGAAGCCCCAATGAAGGAATCGGGGCCAACCCCAGCTGGTGACCTGAATATGGGGGAGGGGGGTGTTGACGAGGAACAGCTGACAGTGGTGAGCACAGCCTGACGATGATTAGCAAGGGAACATGGGTGGGGACACGTGGACGAGGAGCAGCTGATAGTGGTGAGCACATCGTGGCGATGATAGGCTAGGGGTTAGTGGCATTTGCTGGCCACATGCACTTTCCATATTACGCTAAGTCAGTCAGTAATAATAATAAGTGAGTAACAAAGTAAGTCAGTAAGTCAGTCAGTAATAAAATACGTCAGTCAGTAAGTAAGTAATAAGAAAGTAAAAAGTGAGTAACAAAGTAAGTCAGTAAATAAGTCAGTCAGTAATAAAGGATGTCAGTCAGTAAGTAAGATATAAGAAAGTAAAAAGTGAGCAACAAAGTGAGTAAGTAAGTAATAAGAACGTAATAAGTGAGTAACAAAGTAAGTCAGTAAATAAGTCAGTCAGTAATAAAGGATGTCAGTCAGTAAGTAAGAAATAAAGTAAAAAGTGAGCAACAAAGTAAGTAAGTCAGTAAGTAAGTAATAAGAACGTAATAAGTGAGTAACAAAGCAAGTCAATAAATAAGTCAGTCAGTAATAAAGGATGTCAGTCAGTAAGTAAGAAATAAGTAAGTAAAAAGTGAGCAACAAAGTGAGTAAGTAAGTAATAAGAATGTAATAAGTGAATAACAAAGCAAGCAAGTCAGTCAGTAATAAGAATACATTAAGTAATGAAGTAAGTAAATAAGTCAGTCAGTAATAAAGGATGTCAGTCAGTCAGTAAGTAAGTAATAAGAAAGTAATAAGTGAGTAACAAAGTAAGTCAGTAAATAAGTCAGTCAGTAATAAAGGATGTCAGTCAGTAAGTAAGAAATAAGAAAGTAAAAAGTGAGCAACAAAGTAACTGAGTAAGTAAGTAATAAGAATGTAATAAGTGAATAACAAAGCAAGCAAGTAAGTCAGTAACAAGAATACATTAAGTAATGAAGCAAGTAAGTTTTTTTTTTTTCTATTTTTTTACGTTAGAAAACAGTGCACCATGCCTGGAAGTACTGCAATACCAGGCCGATGCGTGGATCGGACGGAGCAAGCCCCTTTTCCAGCTCCCAGCTCTAAAAATCCGTTTAATATAGAGCCCTCATATAGAGGGCGTATCAGATATTAAACTGATAAGAACAGATACTACACTTGATCTTAGCCAAAAGGCCGAGAAGCGATAACTTGTTATTCCCCTTGCTTGGCGGACAGGCCATAGCCCCGCTTTCCGAGGCTTACGGAAGCCCCAATGAAGGAATCGGGGCCACCCCCAGCTGTTGACCTGAATATGGGGGAGGGGGGGTGTTGACGAGGAACAGCTGACAGTGGTGAGCACAGCCTGGCGATGATTAGCAAGGGAACATGGGTGGGGACACGTGGACGAGGAGCAGCTGATAGTGGTGAGCACATCGTGGCGAGGATAGGCTAGGGGTAAGTGGCATTTGCTGGTCACATGCACTTTCCATATTAGGCTAAGTCAGTCAGTAATAATAATAAGTGAGTAACAAAGTAAGTCAGTCAGTAATAAAATACGTCAGTCAGTAAGTAAGTAATAAGAAAGTAATAAGTGAGTAACAAAGTAAGTCAGTAAATAAGTCAGTCAGTAATAAAGGATGTCAGTCAGTCAGTAAGTAAGTAATAAGAAAGTAATAAGTGAGTAACAAAGTAAGTCAGTAAATAAGTCAGTCAGTAATAAAGGATGTCAGTCAGTCAGTAAGTAAGTAATAAGAAAGTAATAAGTGAGTAACAAAGTAAGTCAGTAAATAAGTCAGTCAGTAATAAAGGATGTCAGTCAGTCAGTAAGTAAGTAATAAGAAAGTAATAAGTGAGTAACAAAGTAAGTCAGTAAATAAGTCAGTCAGTAATAAAGGATGTCAGTCAGTAAGTAAGAAATAAGAAAGTAAAAAGTGAGCAACAAAGTAAGTGAATAAGTCAATAAGTAAGAAATAAGAACGTAATAAGTGAATAACAAAGCAAGCAAGTAAGTCAGTAATAAGAATACATTAAGTAATGAAGTAAGTAAGTTTTTTTTTTTTCTACTTTTTTACATTAGAAAATGGTGCACCAAGCCTGGAAGTACTGCAATACCAGGCCGATGCGTGGATCGGACGGAGCAAGCCCCTTTTCCAGCACAGCCTGGCGATGATTAGCAAGGGAACATGGGTGGGGACACGTGGACGAGGAGCAGCTGATAGTGGTGAGCACATCGTGGCGATGATAGGCTAGGGGTAAGTGGCATTTGCTGGCCACATGCACTTTCTATATTAGGCTAAGTCAGTAAGTAATAATAATAAGTGAGTAACAAAGTAAGTCAGTAAGTCAGTCAGTAATAAAATGCGTCAGTCAGTAAGTAAGTAAGTAATAAGAAAGTAATAAGTGAGTAACAAAGTAAGTCAGTAAATAAGTCAGTCAGTAATAAAGGATGTCAGTAAGTAAGAAATAAGAAAGTAAAAAGTGAGCAACAAAGTAAGTGAGTAAGTAAGTAATAAGAACGTAATAAGTGAATAACAAAGCAAGCAAGTAAGTCAGTAATAAGAATACATTAAGTAATGAAGTAAGTTTTTTTTTTTTCTACTTTTTTACAAACAAAGTAAGTCAGTAAGTCAGTCAGTAATAAAATACGTCAGTCAGTAAGTAAGTAATAAGAAAGTAATAAGTGAGTAACAAAGTAAGTCAGTAAATAAGTCAGTCAGTAATAAAGGATGTCAGTCAGTCAGTAAGTAAGTAATAAGAAAGTAATAAGTGAGAAAGTAAGTTAGTAAATAAGTCAGTCAGTAATAAAGGATGTCAGTCAGTAAGTAAGAAATAAGAAAGTAAAAAGTGAGCAACAAAGTGAACAAGTAAGTAATAAGAACGTAATAAGTGAATAACAAAGCAAGCAAGTAAGTCAGTAATAAGAATACATTAAGTAATGAAGTAAGTAAGTTTTTTTTTTTTTCTACTTTTTTACATTAGAAAATGGTGCACCAAGCCTGGAAGTACTGCAATACCAGGCCGATGCGTGGATCGGACGGAGCAAGCCCCTTTTCCAGCACAGCCTGGCGATGATTAGCAAGGGAACATGGGTGGGGACACGTGGACGAGGAGCAGCTGATAGTGGTGAGCACATCGTGGCGATGATAGGCTAGGGGTAAGTGGCATTTGCTGGTCACATGCACTTTCCATATTAGGCTAAGTCAGTCAGTAATAATAATAAGTGAGTAACAAAGTAAGTCAGTAAGTCAGTCAGTAATAAAATGCGTCAGTCAGTAAGTAAGTAAGTAATAAGAAAGTAATAAGTGAGTAACAAAGTAAGTCAGTAAATAAGTCAGTCAGTAATAAAGGATGTCAGTAAGTAAGAAATAAGAAAGTAAAAAGTGAGCAACAAAGTAAGTGAGTAAGTAAGTAATAAGAACGTAATAAGTGAATAACAAAGCAAGCAAGTAAGTCAGTAATAAGAATACATTAAGTAATGAAGTAAGTTTTTTTTTTTTCTACTTTTTTACAAACAAAGTAAGTCAGTAAGTCAGTCAGTAATAAAATACGTCAGTCAGTAAGTAAGTAATAAGAAAGTAATAAGTGAGTAACAAAGTAAGTCAGTAAATAAGTCAGTCAGTAATAAAGGATGTCAGTCAGTCAGTAAGTAAGTAATAAGAAAGTAATAAGTGAGAAAGTAAGTTAGTAAATAAGTCAGTCAGTAATAAAGGATGTCAGTCAGTAAGTAAGAAATAAGAAAGTAAAAAGTGAGCAACAAAGTGAACAAGTAAGTAATAAGAACGTAATAAGTGAATAACAAAGCAAGCAAGTAAGTCAGTAATAAGAATACATTAAGTAATGAAGTAAGTAAGTTTTTTTTTTTTCTACTTTTTTACATTAGAAAATGGTGCACCAAGCCTGGAAGTACTGCAATACCAGGCCGATGCGTGGATCGGACGGAGCAAGCCCCTTTTCCAGCACAGCCTGGCGATGATTAGCAAGGGAACATGGGTGGGGACACGTGGACGAGGAGCAGCTGATAGTGGTGAGCACATCGTGGCGATGATAGGCTAGGGGTAAGTGGCATTTGCTGGTCACATGCACTTTCCATATTAGGCTAAGTCAGTCAGTAATAATAATAAGTGAGTAACAAAGTAAGTCAGTAAGTCAGTCAGTAATAAAATGCGTCAGTCAGTAAGTAAGTAAGTAATAAGAAAGTAATAAGTGAGTAACAAAGTAAGTCAGTAAATAAGTCAGTCAGTAATAAAGGATGTCAGTAAGTAAGAAATAAGAAAGTAAAAAGTGAGCAACAAAGTAAGTGAGTAAGTAAGTAATAAGAACGTAATAAGTGAATAACAAAGCAAGCAAGTAAGTCAGTAATAAGAATACATTAAGTAATGAAGTAAGTTTTTTTTTCTACTTTTTTACAAACAAAGTAAGTCAGTAAGTCAGTCAGTAATAAAATACGTCAGTCAGTAAGTAAGTAATAAGAAAGTAATAAGTGAGTAACAAAGTAAGTCAGTAAATAAGTCAGTCAGTAATAAAGGATGTCAGTCAGTCAGTAAGTAAGTAATAAGAACGTAATAAGTGAGTAACAAAGCAAGTCAATAAATAAGTCAGTCAGTAATAAAGGATGTCAGTCAGTAAGTAAGAAATAAGTAAGTAAAAAGTGAGCAACAAAGTGAACAAGTAAGTAATAAGAACGTAATAAGTGAATAACAAAGCAAGCAAAGCAGTCAGTAATAAGAATACATTAAGTAATGAAGTAAGTAAGTTTTTTTTTTTTCTACTTTTATACATTAGAAAACGGTGCACCAAGCCTGGAAGTACTGCAATACCAGGCCGATGCGTGGATCGGACGGAGCAAGCCCCTTTTCCAGCTCCCAGCTCTAAAAATCCGTTTAATATAGAGCCCTCATATAGAGAGCGTATCAGATATTAAACTGATTAGAACAGATACTACACTTGATCTTAGCCAAAAGGCCGAGAAGCGATAACTTGTTATTCCCCTTGCTTGGCGGACAGCCCATAGCCCCGCTTTCCGAGGCTTACGGAAGCCCCAATGAAGGAATCGGGGCCAACCCCAGCTGGTGACCTGAATATGGGGGAGGGGGGTGTTGACGAGGAACAGCTGACAGTGGTGAGCACAGCCTGACGATGATTAGCAAGGGAACATGGGTGGGGACACGTGGACGAGGAGCAGCTGATAGTGGTGAGCACATCGTGGCGATGATAGGCTAGGGGTAAGTGGCATTTGCTGGCCACATGCACTTTCCATATTACGCTAAGTCAGTCAGTAATAATAATAAGTGAGTAACAAAGTAAGTCAGTAAGTCAGTCAGTAATAAAATACGTCAGTCAGTAAGTAAGTAATAAGAAAGTAAAAAGTGAGTAACAAAGTAAGTCAGTAAATAAGTCAGTCAGTAATAAAGAATGTCAGTCAGTCAGTAAGTAAGTAATAAGAAAGTAATAAGTGAGTAACAAAGTAAGTCAGTAAATAAGTCAGTCAGTAATAAAGGATGTCAGTCAGTAAGTAAGAAATAAGAAAGTAAAAAGTGAGCAACAAAGTGAGTAAGTAAGTAATAAGAACGTAATAAGTGAGTAACAAAGTAAGTCAGTAAATAAGTCAGTCAGTAATAAAGGATGTCAGTCAGTAAGTAAGAAATAAGAAAGTAAAAAGTGAGCAACAAAGTAAGTGAGTCAGTAAGTAAGTAATAAGAACGTAATAAGTGAGAAAGTAAGTTAGTAAATAAGTCAGTCAGTAATAAAGGATGTCAGTCAGTAAGTAAGAAATAAGAAAGTAAAAAGTGAGCAACAAAGTGAATAAGTAAGTAATAAGAACGTAATAAGTGAATAACAAAGCAAGCAAGTAAGTCAGTAATAAGAATACATTAAGTAATGAAGTAAGTTTTTTTTTTCTACTTTTTTACAAACAAAGTAAGTCAGTAAGTCAGTCAGTAATAAAATACGTCAGTCAGTAAGTAAGTAATAAGAAAGTAATAAGTGAGTAACAAAGTAAGTCAGTAAATAAGTCAGTCAGTAATAAAGGATGTCAGTCAGTAAGTAAGAAATAAAGTAAAAAGTGAGCAACAAAGTAAGTCAGTAAGTAAGTAATAAGAACGTAATAAGTGAGTAACAAAGCAAGTCAATAAATAAGTCAGTCAGTAATAAAGGATGTCAGTCAGTAAGTAAGAAATAAGAAAGTAAAAAGTGAGCAACAAAGTAAGTGAGTAAGTCAGTAAGTAAGTAATAAGAACTTAATAAGTGAGTAACAAAGTAAGTCAATAAATAAGTCAGTCAGTAATAAAGGATGTCAGTCAGTAAGTAAGAAATAAGAAAATAAAAAGTGAGCAACAAAGTGAGTAAGTAAGAAATAAGAACATAATAAGTGAATAACAAAGCAAGCAAGTCAGTCAGTAATAAGAATACATTAAGTAATGAAGTAAGTAAGTTTTTTTTTTTTCTACTTTTTTACATTAGAAAACGGTGCACCAAGCCTGGAAGTACTGCAATACCAGGCCGATGCGTGGATCGGACGGAGCAAGCCCCTTTTCCAGCTCCCAGCTCTAAAAATCCGTTTAATATAGAGCCCTCATATAGAGGGCGTATCAGATATTAAACTGATTAGAACAGATACTACACTTGATCTTAGCCAAAAGGCCGAGAAGCGATAACTTGTTAGTCCCCTTGCTTGGCGGACAGCCCATAGCCCCGCTTTCCGAGGCTTACGGAAGCCCCAATGAAGGAATCGGGGCCACCCCCAGCTGTTGACCTGAATATGGGGGAGGGGGGTGTTGACGAGGAACAGCTGACAGTGGTGAGCACAGCCTGGCGATGATTAGCAAGGGAACATGGGTGGGGACACGTGGACGAGGAGCAGCTGATAGTGGTGAGCACATCGTGGCGATGATAGGCTAGGGATAAGTGGCATTTGCTGGTCACATGCACTTTCCATATTAGGCTAAGTCAGTCAGTAATAATAATAAGTGAGTAACAAAGTAAGTCAGTAAGTCAGTAAGTCAGTCAGTAATAAAATACGTCAGTCAGTAAGTAAGTAATAAGAAAGTAATAAGTGAGTAACAAAGTAAGTCAGTAAATAAGTCAGTCAGTAATAAAGGATGTCAGTCAGTAAGTAAGAAATAAAGTAAAAAGTGAGCAACAAAGTAAGTCAGTAAGTAAGTAATAAGAACGTAATAAGTGAGTAACAAAGCAAGTCAATAAATAAGTCAGTCAGTAATAAAGGATGTCAGTCAGTTAGTAAGAAATAAGTAAGTAAAAAGTGAGCAACAAAGTGAGTAAGTAAGTAATAAGAATGTAATAAGTGAATAACAAAGCAAGCAAGTCAGTCAGTAATAAGAATACATTAAGTAATGA